>NC_061098.1:50636517-50672099 GCF_015104395.2 Macrobrachium nipponense | reverse complement strand
CTCTCCCCCTCCCTCGTCAGTAAACAAGCAATTTGTAAACAAAGAACGTGAGAGAGATGGTATTGCTTGATATATTTTCTATATAAGAACAGCAGATAATTTAAGCAAGTATATAGTAGCCGATTATTACTGTGTTGGACATTAGAAATTCCGTTTTATTCATTATTTGTTTTCCGTAGATTTCTCTTTTGGCCAGAAACAGTTTTGTTGCAAACTGATTCTGCAACACGCTTCTTTCAAAGGATTTTTTATGCTGCCTTTTCGTGGGTAAATGAAGACCAAAAACATTGTTTTCGTGTGCGTTTGTGAAATACGTTTCCTACAAAAGACAGAACGGAGAGCAGTCCTTCATTTAATCTGTACGGTTGTAACAACTACGCTTGTTATAAAGAACGAATTCATAGCATTATAACAACATAGATGCCAACAAAATGCAAGCGATTGCATTGGTAGATGAGAAAACAGTATCATACAATTACACTAGTTTGAAAATACTCGACCAAAGAACGCAAAAGGCTATAACATTATAACAACATTATGACAAACAAAATACGAACGAGTGCACTGGCTGCGGACAAAAATACTAACATACAATCACACCAGTCCGAAAATACTCGATTCAAGTAAGAAAGGAGTTGATAATGAAAAAAGGAATTGGGAACACTGTCAGTAACAACGGAACAAACAAACTTTCCTTGAGAACGACGTGTTAGGGTATAACATCAAGAGACTATGGCGAAACGGTTCAAAAGTTGCAGTTGAAAAGGCAATCACGGGACCCAAGTCAGACGTGAACCGTTTTCAGAAGTTCTTCTGTACCAAAGTTTCTCGACTGGTGAGTCTGTTCTGAATGGAGATAGAGAGAGAGAGAGGGGGTGGGGGGGGGGGTGTCTTTCTGCAATATTAGTTTGTATTAATTAAAACCTACGAGAGGAGAGAAGACGAGAGAGAGAGAGAGAGAGAGAGAGAGAGAGAGAGAGAGAGAGAGTGGGTCTTACTGCAATATTAGTTTGTATTAATTAAAACCTACGAGAGAGAGAGAGAGAGAGAGAGAGAGAGAGAGAGAGAGAGAGAGAGAGAGAGAGTAAAATGATCATGTTACAATTTAAATATGGGTGAAGTTACTTTTTTAAGGTAACAGGAGAGAGAGAGAGAGAGAGAGAGAGAGAGAGAGAGAGAGAGAGAGAGAGAGAGAGAGAGAGAGATTTAAATTTAAACTTTTTATTTTATTTGGCAGGAAAGAAATTATAACGTTGCAGTTTAGATAGAGAGGTCACTTCTTTGAGGTAACAAAAGTGAGAGAGAGAGAGAGAGAGAGATGAGAGAGAGAGAGAGAGATGTGTCTGAAAACAAAGCAATGATGAGAGGTTGTTACTTTAAGGCAATAAATGGACGAAGAGAGAGAGAGAGAGAGAGAGAGAGAGAGAGAGAGAGAGAGAGAGAGAGATGTCTTTGAAGGCAAAGGAAGGTATCACTTTGTTTTAATTTCATAATAAAAATGTAACTTTACAATAAAGCGACTTCACATTTTTTAAAGGAGCAATTACTAATTATGAAGATAGCGTAACTTTATCTTTATAACGAAGCATTGAGAAATTATCAACTAACTGCCGACATTACTTTTTTTTTATGAGATCTACTGAACAGCAATCATTTTATTTATGAAAAACTTCTGTATATCTCATGAGAAATTGGATATCAGAAATACTTGGGTTAGTTTTTTTTTTTTTTTATTCATACAACGTTTAATTTCCCATTCATTCATAAAATTGTTATCGTAATAAATCGAAGCCACTTCTCTCAATTCTTCTGTGGCAAAGCTTGAGATAAATTTTAAGTAAAGAAAAGAAAAAAGAAAAAAAAAAGATCCAATCACCTACGTGACGTTAATGTCATCTTTGGTACGAAAAGTCATTTGTCTAAAGACTCGACTGCGTTGATGACTACGCTTCCCAAAAGACACTTCCATCAAACGGGATCTCTTTTGAAAATGAACACAAAACGCTTCGTCTAACCACGTGACAGAAATGTCAACTATGATATGAAGATCATTTGTCAAAAGATTCGACTGTGTTCAGGAGTACCTTGTGGCTTAAAAGGAATCTACAGCTTGTGAGGTTCTAGGTTGGTAACGAAACTTCCAGCTATAAGTTTGACTTCAAAAGAAGAATGAGTCAGAATGGTAGCTATGAATTTCATATATATGACACAAAGTAGAAAAGATACAGTTCGGAAAGAGTGAATAATACAAATATGATAACGATGGAAAAAGTAAAGGATTAAATCGGTTAAATGAAAAGATATTGAGAGAGACTGTCCTGAGAACATTTTTTCTACCATCCTTAAATTCATTTTGATGTTGAGAGTATTCACCTGAAATACTCGCGAATCTAATAAATATAAAAACTTTGGCAAGAAATAACTAAATAAAAAAAAAAAAAAAAAATACTTTATCTCAATCACCCGATCAAGATAAGATTGGCTAAAACATAACGACCGCTTAAATCGGGATAAACACGCATTTTGAAAGACCAAGATTAAATGGTACGCCCCTCAGACGAACAAGAAATTTTTCCTTCCTCATTAATCATATCTGGAGTTAAAACTCGCCCCCCCCCCCCCCCCCCCCCCAACCCCCATCCCCGGCGATTAATGGTGCTGAAACGCTAATTAATCGTATAATGTGTTTCTACGTTGTCTCGTAACCTCGTTAGCAATTATAACGGTCTCGGGAAGGTACACGCGTGATAAACAACCTTGGGAAGAGTGAAATTGTAAAATAGGTTTCTTTCCTTGTGCATAACTATTATTCGTAAATATTTATGACGATGAATTAAAATCCCTCATCAATTCCTATGCTTTAGTTTTTCTTATTCCCCAAAAATAACATTCTTTTTATTGCATCAAGATAACATCCTAAAGATTGGCGGTGTAAAATAGAAAGATATATTTCATTTAAGTTTAAGTGACGTATCCAGGAGAAACTGGTTGCTCCAAGTACCTGAATCCTCTGAAGTTCTAATTGCCATATAATTTTTCAATAAAAACCGATGATATGTGTGTGTGTGTGTGTGTGTGTATGAGAGAGAGACCTTTACCTTGCAGACCTTACTTCTTGTTCGGGTTGGCCCAGGTCCCCTCAGTGTGAGGCACCTCTAATGTCTACCAGAGAGTTGCTAGTACATCTTCCGGTATATTTTTTGCATCTTCCAATCTTAGATGGTCTGGGATGCAGCTTAGATATTTGTTGAGGCTTATTCTTTAAAACACATCTAAGCTCCACTCCCTGATATATCAGAAGAGCTGGCAACCCATTGAATAGACGCTGCATTATCGATGCTAGGTGCGTAGTGGATTAATGTCCTGGTGTGCTTTTCCCAGTATTTTTTTCCTGTTATAGTTTTGGGCACTTTAATAATCTACCTCTGCTTTGCTGTCCTCTGATATTTTTTTTAGCTCCATGGATGTTTTCGGCCTATTCCTTCTATCTGTTTTCCTGCCTGAATTATCATGTAGCATTCTCTTCTCCTTTCTTGACTATATTAATTTTTTAAGGATTTGTAGTCTTTCCCCCATAGTCAAGATCCTTAAAATTCTTTCTATTCTAGCGTAAATGACCTTTGTGCTCTCTCCCCTATTTGTTTGGGCAATTAATCCCTTTTTGATAGTTGGGGTACATATCAATATTGCAATAGTTCAAGTGGACCCTAACGAAAAACATATTGTTTGATAAAAGCAAATCTGTGTTTCAGCTGTTTTTTCTTTGTTTTTTTGAAGTGGCCCCCGTAACAACATTCCCATATTTGCTTTACATTTTTGCCAATAGAATGCTATTTGATCATTGCATAAACATGTTCCTATTCATCATCACACCAAGGTCTTTAACTGCTTCCTTATTTGTGATTGTCTCATTATTAGGTCCCCTATATGCATATAGCTTTCCTTCTGTCTCCATAATTTATTGATTCAAATTTATCAGAGTTAAATACCATCCTATTTACTTCTGCCCAATCATATACTTGGTTAAGGTCTCTTTGTAGCGCATTTCTATCTTCATCACAAGTAATTTCTCTACTTATTCTTGTGTCATCAGCGAAACTACTCACTACCGAGTCCTTAACATTACTGTCTATGCCTGCAATCATAATGACAAACAGTAATGCAGCTAACACCATACCTTGTGGCACACCGGATATTACCTTAGTTCCATCCGATTTCTCATCGTTTGCAATAACTATCTGTTTTCTGTTGTGTGAAAATTCTTTTAACCATCTTCCTACTTTATCCACTATATTATGTTTTCTAATTTTCCTTCGCTAATTTATTATGATCTACCTTGTCAAAAGCATTTGCAAAGTCTAGATCAACCACATCTGGTTTTCATTTTCGCAGTCTTTTTCAATATTTGTTTGATATATTTTTTCTCACGGTGGACTAACATTGAGTTTTGTGTACTTTTTTCCGGGTAAAAAACCATGTTGTCCTATATTAAACAAATTATTTTTTATTAAATGTTTCATAATATTTTTCTTCATCACCCTTTCATACACTTTCATAATATGTGATGTTAGACTCACAGGCCTATAATTACTTGCCTCTAGTCTTGATCCACTTTTGAAAGTAGGGGTAATATATGCTTATTTGCCTGTATCTACAATTTGTCTTAATAATATTGCAAGTGGCTTTGCGATAAAATGAACTACTTTCTTTGACAAAATAGCAGGGACACCATCAGGCCCTGTGGCAGCTCCATTTTTAATTTCATTAATAGCCTGCACTATATCAGCTTCATTAATATCTATGTCAGCAAAATATTCACTATTTCCGTCCTTTACTTCTATATCATTATCTTCATTATCAATTCTAGGGGTGAATTCTCTATTATATCGCTCTACCAATATGTTGCATATTTCCTTTTTTTTCATTCATTCATCTCCCTTCAATTCTTAGAGGGCCTATTTCTATTCTTCTTTAATTCAACTTTTTCGCATACGAGTATAATAGTTTGGGGTTTTGCTTGATATTTACTAGGGTTTTTTTCTTCCAAGTCCCGTTTTTCATTTTCTTTTGATTGATAATCTTTTGTTCTGCATTTTTCTATCTTACTTTTTAGTTCTATAACTTTCCATGCATTTTTTTTCTTTTGCAAGACCTTTTTTCCAGTTTTTTTGATTTCTGGAAAAAGATCCTTCTCTCTCTTGGTAGCATGACTGATGTTTACTTGTCTTCTTCGGTATATATGTATCCAATATTTTCTCTAATATTTTGATATAATATCTCCGTATTTACCTTTATATCATCACCTACAAAAATGTTATCCCAATCTTTGTTTAATTCTTCATTTATCTCTGACCATTTTATATTTTTACTCTAGAAGTTGTATTTTCCATATCCTTCCCACTTTTTCATTTCTTGCTTATCTGTTTTCACTTGCTTTGGAATGGACTGTTAATTCTATGACATTATGGTCTGAAATACTCACATTATAAACTATTATTTTCTTTACATAATTCACCTCGTTCACAAATACTAGGTCTAAAGTATTTTCATTTCTTATTGGCAGGTGATTTATTTATTGTGAATGTTGTATTCTAGTTAGCATATCCAATAGCTTTTCGAATTGCCTCTTATCTTCTGCACTACTATTACTCTCTTTTTTATATGTATAATACAACCACAATCTCCTATTCGTTCTTTTCAGTCTACAAAAGGAAAGTTAAGTCTCCGGATAGGAGAATTGTCCAGTCCTTGTGATTTCTACATATCTCATCCAATTTTTCTATTATTATGTCTAACTCTAATATTAGGGGGTCTATGTATTACTATGTTTCATTAATTTTCAGATTCAAATTCTACCGCTATTAGTCACATTCTGAGTTACTATATTTTTTCATATATTTTTTCCTTGTTTTTTGTCTTTCACCTATATTGCGGTTCCCCTTGATTCCTATTTTTTCTTTCTGATCTATAAGTTTGGAACCCTTTTATTTGATCGTCATTCCCAGTCTCTTGGGATACCAGGTTTCACTTATATTCATTATATCTATTTTGTTTTCATTTTGGTTGAGTTCTTCTAAGTACTCTATTTTTCTTTTTGAGTTACTCGTAACTAAACCCTGTGCATTCATCACTATGATGGTTTGCGTGTTTTCTCCTTCATTTAATATGGGTAATAATACAGATTTTCCCATGTCTCTCCTGTTCTGGTATGTTGTTCTTTTCTTCATTTCCAGAAATTCCTGACATTAAAAAATCCAACTTTTCCATAATATTTGATCTTCCTTCATCATAATTATTCATTTTGTGTCTGAATCTGTAATTTTCTTCGTATCTGCAATATCCTCTTGCATCGTAAATACAGTATTTATCTCTTGAGCTGCATCTTGGAGCTGATGCTTGAAATTCTTTGCTGACACACCATAATCACAGTGATGGCTTGCTTTTTTCTTCACCTCATATTCTTTGTTCCTCTATTTATTTGTTTCTTTCTTATTTTGGATTTTATCATTTGATTGATTATTTAATTGATTTTGATTCTGGCTACAGGGTGCATATATTTACATTTTTTGTCGAACTTACATCCTTTTCCTTCTTTTTAGGTTTTTGCATATTTTTGGATGTAGATCTCTGCAATCATCCTCATAGCCGTCTAGGTATGCACATTTACCATAGATCTCATAGTTGTGACATACCTTGGGATTGTTTGTATTAACATCTTTCTCCGAATCTGCAATTCCCTCTTTTCAAAAGGCTGCAGACTTTGTCTTTCTTGTCTATTTTTTCCTCTTTCCCATCAGTGTGCAGATCTGGGTAGAGCCTCTTCGGGATTTTCTTTTGTGTTGTCATGTTGTAATATTCTTGAATGTATGCTGCTTGATTGCCTCATATGTAGTATCAATGAGTATCTCTGCATCCATACTTTTATCTTGTTCTTTGTTTTCCTTATTTTTTTTTTTTCAGTCATTTCAGTTTTGTTTACTTCTCTTCCGTTTTCCTCTTATTCTTCTTCCTCTTCCTCTTCTTCTTCATCCTCAACTATTTGTACATTCAGTCTTTATTTAATAACATTGTCTATCCATGATAGACATGTTGAGAGAGAGAGAGAGAGAGAGAGAGAGAGAGAGAGAGAGAGAGAGAGAGAGAGAGAGAGAGAGAGAAATTCACAAGCTGCTTGTTTAGGAGAGATTCTAATTTTCGTTAGACCATGCAAGTGCAAGATGCATATTTAATGCTCGTGTACTACAAGGACCATCATCAAAAATGTAATTTTAATAAGAAGAAATCCATTGCGCTACCGCAAGTATATTATTTGTTGAGACAAATATTTTCATTAATTTTACTATTAGTAAAAATACAAATGATTTTTCTTCCTTGTCCATTCAGCTCAAGTTAGTTACTGCAGTCTACTATTCACTTAGCGTTTATCCAAGACAAATTTTATACCTACAAGAGACACTGCCTTTCATGTTCTTAAGTGCACAGTCGCTCGCAAAATTAATTGCATATGCTTAACTTCTTCCTCCTCAGAGGGAAATTTCCCATTCCCACGCTGCAGTTCATCAAATGGTCAATGTCTGAAATAAGTTCTTTGGAATATTCTCAGAATGAAAGAGGAGTAAGTGATTTTCATGCCTATAGGAGAGTTTGCAAAAAACTTGACTTCGACTCACAAAGGAATGTCGTCTCAGGCCTTTACGGAGAAATAGAGCCAATTATTATCATAGCTGAAAGGGAAAAAGTATCTTTTAGCCACCTTGACTCATTCTGGGAATAGGATTAAACCAATTAATACGAAGAATACCTATAAAAGAAACAAAAGAAATGATTTTTTCTAAAGAATTGGTGAATTATTTCGGAATTGTTGAGTTATAATCTTAGCTTTATTCAGATAGTGAGGAAATTAATCATAAAAAATAAGAGAGAGAAGAGAGAGAGAGAGTAGAAGAGAGAGAGAAGGAGAGAGAGAGAGAGAGAGAGAGAGAGAGAGGCTTATTTTCCTAAGAGGGTTAACGGTACTTAGCAGCCTGTGATTTTTATTAATAATTTAATGCATGATTATTTGTCTAATGAAATTCTATCCTCTACGAATTTTACAGAGAGAAAGAGAGAGAGAGAGAGAGAGAGAGAGAGAGAGAGAGAGAGAGAGAGAAAGTTCTCAATTTCGAAAAGGTTGTTAAATCAAGATATCCAAACACTCAACCATTGCATCACAGGGTGGGCTAGGTAATCAGTTCGCTCTCTCTCTCTCTCTCTCTCTCTCTCTCTCTCTCTCTCTATTCCATCTTCATCACCCACCACCCCAGTCTTTCCCAACCCACCCACCCACCGGCCTATCGCCCAAGCATACAAGATGAAGTTATTCCATTGTAAAAGAATAGAAACAATTCCATATTCCCAGATACGCTGCTATTAGGCAACAGCCAACTTGTCGACAGGAAAAACTAGGGCGACAGCCTATGGCAAGACTTTTTACTATGTAAATAATATATAATAGTAATATTAACACTATTAGACGTCATAAAACATTGGCATTGATCAAATATTAAGTCTTATTGTGTAACAACTAGTCGAGACTTCACTATACCATAGTGAATTATACGAATATATTAGTAATAATAATATTACATACAATGGACGTGACACTGATTAAAAATTAAAGCTCTCTTTATGAACCAAATTTAAAAAGACTTTATTATGCATATAATATTAAGGAACAACATTGTATCCCAAACTTTCAGGAAGAGTACAATCTAACCCACTTTCCTTTAGTTCTTGATAACAGGCAACCACAAACTCTATTCTTCTTTCCTTTCTTTCGTTCCGTCTTCTGGCTTAGGTTCTGCCAAATGTTGTGTTGGCCACTGTTATGCTGCAATTATACTTCATATACCACATATATAACAAATATTACGCATAAATGACATTGTAATAAATAAACATTTATGTAACTGGAGCACTAACTTTATTACGGAAAGTACCTGTGTCTGAAGTGTCTGAAGTATAGAAGCCTCAGTGTCGTGCTGTCTTTCCGTATTTCGTTCAGCAGTGAAAACATTGATTGATTTCCTCATCTTGTCTACGATTTTTTTAAAAGTTGTTTTTGCCAGACTTCCACTGCTTTATTAGTCACAATAAAGCCTTGATTTTAAATCAATCTTCAATGTATTATTATTATTATTATATTATTATTATTATTATTATTATTATTATTAGTAGTAGTAGTAGTACTATTATTATAGTAGCAGTAGTAGTAGTAGTGGTAGTATAGTTAGTAGTAGGTAGGAGTAGTAGTAGTAGTAGTAGTAGTAGTTTTTTGGTTAATGGAAGACCCTCTTTTAAACAAATTCTGGTTGGATAAAATGGAGAATTCTGCGATTAATCTTATATGGTATCTTTTTCTACGTATTTTTCTTATTACTCACCTTTTCTGGCACAGCAATACTTCTTAATAATTGGCCAATATCCACTTGGGAATAATGCTGGAAGTGGTATTTTATTTAGAACAGGATTTCATTAGTCAAAAGACTGGTATTATCAAGTTACTGGTATTAATCAGAATACTGGTGTATGGAAGGCGTTTCCTCAGGTCCGGGTCAAGCAGAAGTCGTCGTTGGTGTTGGTATCATTCCATAAGTGAGGTCAATGTTAGGCCTGGGTCGTCTCTGGTATTCAGCAGGTATAAATATTGGTGTAGCTCTGGCTTATCACGACGTTTCAACCTTTTCGTAGGTCATCTGCATGGCTGGTTAGCAGTAGAAATGAAGAGATGAACTGAATGTCTCCTAGGACTATGGATAAGGACAAGGGAAGTGGGGAATAGGGGAGAAGGAAGAGTACCTCTGGATGCAATCCAGTTTAAGCCTAACGGCAGATACTCGGGATAGGAAAGGTGGAAGGAAAAAAGGGAAAGGGGGGGAAAGTGAAGTACAGTAGAAGTAAAAAAAAGTGAGGGGGCAGACGAGATGGTGCCTGCATGCTATTTATATAGCGGCTCGAAATCCTAGAGACAAGTTCTCACTGGTCGAGACGGTCTGGGGCGAAGTCGGGGATCTCGCATTGATGGTTGCAGGGATTTAGACTTGCGAGTGCTCAAGTAGTGTATCCAGGAATGAACGACAGGAGTTCTATCATCCAGCTGGTGCTCCTGAATATTTGGCATTGTCGGGTGGTGTTCGCTGCTGATCTTCTGGCGGCAGTAGGGAGAAGACTTCTTGGTAATATTCAATTTAGGTTTCTCCTTCCTATATGGAGGGCTTCCATGTTTCGCAAATGTCGCGGATGAGCAGTTTGGTCAATAATTTCAATATTAGGTATAATATCGTTTCTTTTTATACTTTCGTTATGGGCAGTCCTTGCGTTATTATAAATGACTCCATCTTGGACGTGGCAGGAGATTGTCTGGAGAATCACACGATGATCTTGTCGATGTATTTGCCGAGGCATCCTCGGACGGGCACATGTAATGTAGAGTAGGGCTTGTCTTCTTCAAGGGATCCTGCAGGGGGGCTGCTGGGTTTTACCTCATCACCATAGCTGCTTATCTTCTCGTTTTATAATACATCATCAAATTAATGTTTTGTCCGGATTGGTCGTGGTGACGTTTCTCCCGATGATGTTCTTGAGGGCTTGCTCGTCCTCCTTATACCTCCAGTGGAAGTTCCCTTTGTAAAAGAGTTTGATTGGCTCTGGGATGTCAGGGCGTGGTTCCTGGAGTACCAATCTTCGACGCTCTTCGCTATCACAGCATAGACGGTGCAAATCAGTTTGTCCATTGTCGATGAGGACCTGGGCCATGCGTTCTAGTTCGCTGTGTGTGTCACACCAGGAAGAGCAGTGCGAGAGGGCCCTCCTGACGAAGGCACTGATGGTGGAGTGCTTATACCTCTCAGGGCACTCACTCTCTCTGTTCATGCACATACCCAGGTTCGTTGGCTTCGTGTACACGTTCGTGCGGAATCGGGTGTCTTGCTGCTTGACAAGGACGTCGAGGAAGGGGAGGTGGCGGTCTTGGCAGTGTTCTATCGTAAAGGGAACGCAGCTGTGATCATGGAATGCACCTCACATCTGGTCTGTCTCTTCCTGGGAGTAGGCGGTGATGAGGTGTCATTGATGTAGTGCACATACATCCTTGGTTTTACTGGAATACTGGAAGACCCCTCTCTTTGACAGTGCCCATGTAAAAATTGGCGAAGAGGACTTCAAGGGGAGAACACATCACCACCCCGTCGATCTGGGTGTACATGCAGCCGCCGCTATAAATACCAGCATGCTGACACCATCTCTTCGCTTCTACTGCTGACCAGCCATGAAGATGACCTACGGGAAGGTTGAAACGTTGCGATAAGCCAGCGCTACAGCAGCATTAATACCAGCTGAATACCAGAGACAACCCCTGCCTGACATTGACCTCGCATATGAAATGATACCAGCACAGACGACGACTCCTGCTTGACCTGGACCTGAGGAATGCCTTTCCACCCAACAGTATTCTGATATCAGTATACTGATAATACCAGTTTTGACTAATAAATCCTGTTCTAATTGAAATACTACTTTCAGCATTATTCCCAATATGAATATTGGCTAATCATTAAGAAGTATTGCTGAGCCAGAAAAGCGAGTAATAAGAAAAAATAGCAAAGGTAATACATAAGATTAATTCACTGAATCCTGCCATTTTATTCAACAGTACTATTATTATTATTATCATTATCCACTGTTTACATAGTAAAAAGTCTCGCCCAGTCCTGTCGACCATTTGACTGTCGCTTAGTTGTCCTGTCGAAGAGTTGGTTGTCGCCCATTCGACCTGTCTTCTAGAGGGTTGTCACCCAGTTGTCCTGTAGACCATTTGACTGCCTCCCAGTTACTCCAGAACCAATAATGGGCCTTTTTTTTGATTGATGTACCTAAAGTGAAATGGAATATTAATGGCATTGTGGTGATTTCGGGACAATGCCATTAAAAAAACAAATAATATATTAAATGTTAGATTTCATATAATAAAAAACTTTGATGGCACTATTTTAGCAAGAAAGTATGCAACGGTTATTAGGAAGTCAAATACAATTCCTATCGTTTGGCCCTGACTTAGTGAGTACTTTATTTAAAAAGACACAAGCTTTTGCTAGACGTAAGGTTTGGAAAAATGAGAAAGGAAAAGGGGTTTCTATATAATCAAATTATTATTCATATTATATTCAGAGGATGAAACCTATTCAAATGGCCCACAAGGGCCATTGACTTGAAATTCAAGCTTCCAAAGAACATGGTGTTCATTACGAAAAAGTAAGAGGAAGTAACGGGAAATACCAAAAGAAGAGATCGGACGTATTAAAAAAAAGATAAATAAATTGATAAATATATAAAAAAAATGAAGCTCTAATTGCACATCTCTAAAGGCTGTTCCACAATCCAACAGAATGAGGAATAAAGGTCCTCGGAACTGAGACCTTCGACAGCGAGGCACATTTTACTGCATATGGTGCTGCTCTTCAGCGAACTTGGTTACTCTCAGCAGGAAAACGGGGATCAAGGATCAATTACAGATGTGAAAGATCTCTGTTAAAATACAATTTTATGAAAAACGTGACAAACAAAAAACCATCCGTCGATAGGGAGTGCAAATGACCTGAAAAAGCTGCATTATTTTTATCGCTGCCATAAATATATAACGAGCCTTGCAAACAATACCTAACTTTTTTCATGTGGCATTGGCGTGAAACTTTCATTAGATGTTACTGAAAGTAGATGTGAGTCAAATGTTACACCAGAATAGTTAAAGCTTCAGACTCATCCAACAAGTCTCATTCACTCAAAGGGGAAGATGGGTGGTAATCTGTACGAGATATGCTAATCAATAGTATTTTCGTTTTGGTGGAGGTCAGCCTTATACCCCAACTGCTGCACCATTCACTGATCCGGTCCATACCCGGCAGAGGCTGAGAATATCTCCATCATAAGTGGAGACTTTATCTACCCCCACAAGTGTTTCACCATCGGCATACTGAACTAACTTGTTTCTCAGGCCAACAACCATATCACTATTGTATACACTATAAATAAGAGTGTACCAAGAAAAACATTACCTTGTCGATCTCCTGACACAATAGCTCTTGGTTCACTTGAGATTTCCTCAACAGATTTGGCTCTACATCCACGAGAGAGAGAGAGAGAGAGAGAGAGAGAGAGAGAGAGAGAAAACTGTATTCACAAGCTGGTGACTAAGATTAATATATATCTCGTAACGTGAAATTATATTTTGTATCAAAATTAAAAATCTTTAAGAACATTGAGATTTTTTTAGAAGAAAATATTAGTGAATGGCTAAAGAAGCTACCAAAAGAATTTTTATCATTATCATAGTTTACAAAATATTTTTTAACTCGTTTTCCCACAAAATATTCTATTGCATTGTATTTAAAATAGGACATTTGGATAATTTTTTTTAAGAAATTACAGACTGGAAGAGGACCTATAGGTACCCCAATGATATATTGTAGTGTCTAATCACATGGAATATATTTACACAAACCATATAAAAAACAAAAAGGAGGAACCTTTAAAAAGCCATGATTATTTGCAAACAGAAGAATAGACATTCACAGAACTAGGAGGAAGAAGTAAATTCAAACAGCACAGTTACTATTAATTATCTCTGATGAAATGAGGAGTGAATGATGACACCAGGGGACAAGAGAAAGAACGAAAGACAAAATGAATGGGAGATAAAATGAAATGGAGACAGGGGTACGCAGAAAAGGGTGATATAATACATTAAAGGAATGGATGTAAAAAGTCACGAATGGCAGAAAGGAAATCAGTTATGTTTCTTTCAACATATCGAGAGGGAATCTCCCTTTTCGTATATTTTATCGTTTGTGATTTGCGCGAATTTCTGGAGGTGTTATTTTTTAGTCCGTGACAAATCAGTTGTCGATGTCACCGGATGCTGAGTAATTCATTAGTATTTCTGTGATTCAGTATTTATTCAAAGGATTTGAAATAATTTATCATGATTGATTAAAGGCAAAATTATGTGAGTGCTTGTTATAACCAACTTCTATATCCAATAAAATTTAATCAAATACATAACCCTTGGGGACTACAGTCTAATTACCTATTATCATTAAGAAAAGAATCCCCATTTAAATAAAGCACAGAGTAAATTATACCCTTCCTTCTCCTTCTAAGGAACACTAGCTTTCGAGTGAAACTATACCTCACTTTACATAGAGAGAGTTTTATAGAAATCAAATAGAAGCATCCAAAGAAATGTTTTCGAATACCTCATATGTTGAGTAGTAGAACGCATATTCCTTTGGGAAAGGGTTATTGGAATGAAAAATCATTGTCTCTACAACGATATACAAATGAGAAACCAAACGTGAATAATTATTACAAGTTTCTCTCATTTGACTTTCAGTCCCTAAAGATTACGCCGAGAGATTTATCTTTGGGAGAGAGAGAGAGAGAGAGAGAGAGAGAGAGAGAGAGAGAGAGAGAGAGAGAGAGAGAGAGAGATTGGTGCTTGTATAGAAAACTTATGCCATCAATGACATTTGAATCACAAATATATCTTCTAATTTTACGAAAAGGCTTTAAATTTATTATATTAGGATGACAAATAGAAATTTATTTTTTAAAAAAAAAGGCCTTATAATCGAGAATAAGTCTGCATGAAGAAATGCGAAATTCAAAAATGAAAATAAACATTATTACATTTCATGGCTGTCATGTAGAATTATGTTTTGATACAGTAGGGTGTAAATATAACGTAGCTTTTATAAAGCTAGAATGTAAAATGGAGAATAATAGCATTTTAAGAAAATACGCAAGATAATCTTAAGTCCACGAACCCTTGAAAAAAATCACTCACCTTTGCCTCCTCATATGACAGCCTTCCTTGAAATTAATTCAGGGGTGCTCGTCATTCATCAAAAGAAAAAGTACTCAAGTCAAACTTTAATCATCTTAGTAATCATCGTTAACACACCAGTTTGAGACGAACCTTATGTCTCCCAGCGATAGTTATTACAAAACTTCCGAAGTTTGGCAGAAGTTTAATGAATCTTGTGTTAAATCTTGGGTAAATCTTCAGCTTGACAATTCGTGGTCTAAAATCGTGAATTTGTGTGAAGAGAAATCACATTGTTGGACTGTAAAAAACTGATGTTCAAATAGACAGAATAGTTTCAGTACACTATTAAACAGCAAACATGACTTGCATACATACATGTACGAAACATGGAACTGAAAATGCTATCTCAAGGAGACTCTAAAAATGACGTCAGGGGTTATAGTAAGCAAATATTTTATAAACGATTAAACTGTGAAAATGCTTACAAAACAAGCAGACAATGAAAAGAAAGATATAACTCAATAATAATAACTCTCAATACCACGCCATCCCTTCTGTTCCAGCAATTCTCTCATAAGTCCTGCAATGAAAACTCTTTCGATGTGAAGCCGTAGAAAAAAAGAGAATCATCTGAAGTTGCCGTTCGTTCTTTTTCCCCTGACCTTTGAACGAGAGAAATCTGTCGTCATCGAAAGAAAACGGGAACTGAGGACATCGCCTGATGTGACTGGGGCTGAAAAGGTTGCTTAATCAAGCAGGCGTCTACTGACAAGAGTGAATGGATGGACCAAGAGGACTACAGTTTTATGAGGTCTTTAATGGGTGGAAAAGATCTCTGGAGTCACTTGGAACGAACACTCATTTTAAATGGCACGCGCGTTTTAGCGCCTATAGTTACGAGATATACATTCTTAGACTAACAAAATGACCACTAAAATAAGAAATCTTTCTATCAACCAACAGCAGTTAGATTATTTAATTACTTTCCTTTGTCTATATCAGAAGATATTTTTGTGGCATAGTTTATTAGCGTTACCGAACTGCTAATTTGTAAGAATTTACAATCTACAAAAATATAGCCTTATTGGAGAATTTGGCTTGTTTCTATATTAATTAAATATTTCAAAGTATATTTTCTATCTTCGTGCCGATATAACCAGAGTCTATATTTTTACAAAAATTAAAAATATGAACTCAAATCGGCGAAATGTGAATGTAAACTAAGTAATATATGAGTAATGATGTATCCAAAAAGAGCAACGTTGAAGTTAATTATCTTCTCATATTACTTCAAATAGTGAGACTGATTATCGTAAAACGGAAAAATTAAATAGAGACATTTCGAATGGAAACGGGAAAATCAGCATATTTTGTATTTTTATTTCAAGAGGATATATATAAATATTAAAATTGATGTGTACGTATGTAAATATGTATGTCTGTGTGTATATTCTTTTGCGCAACATACACTTTTATGCACATTGAGCAATTTCAACCAATTTTGGTATACATATAATTTAGACATCACTGTGGGGAGGGGATGGGACAGGTCCGACGTAAAAATAACCGAAAAACGATAAATATTAATGTCTAATCCACAGTTTTTCAGTTCGCAATGATGAATAGTGACAATCATGATGCCATTGAAGTCCAAGTTCAGCCCAATATGTAGGTGGTGAGGGGTGGGAGGGGGAGGAGGGGGGATGGGGGGGAGGGGCGGGGGAAGGTGGTGACATATCAAAAATAACAACTACAGATATTACTCTCTAGTCCATAGTTTTTGAGGTTGATGAGATGATTAGTGACACTCTTGATGCCTTTTAAGTCTAAGTTCATCGCTCTCTCTCTCTCTCTCTCTCTCCTTCTCTCTCTCCTCTCTCTCTCTCTCTCACTCTGTCCCTTTCCTGCTAAGATAGTTGCTTTAGTTACATTGCCCAGAATTTTTGACATATTATATCACACAACTTCTCATCACTATTCCTACTGGGGCTAAATTGGACTTGAAGGACAACGGGTGTGTCTATGTTCATCCCTGCGATATTGAAAACTATGGCTTAGACTAATATTCATAATTTTTTACATTTTATTTGATATCCACCTCACCTCCTTTCTTATCGGGGCTGAACTTGGACTTTATATATATATATCTATATATATACATATATATATATATATATATATATATATATATATATATATATATATATATATATATATATATATATATATATATATATATATATATATATATATATATATATATTACATATACATATATATTTAAAAAATCACAGTAGATGCAACGTGACTTCATAAATAAGCGAATACCACGGGAAATGAAAGTCAGGAATCCAAGCGCTTTCGTCTTTATTCAGACATCGTCAGTAGCTCCTTGACGATGTCTGAATAAAGACGAAAGCGCTTGGATTCCTGACTTTCATTTCCCGTGGTATTCGCTTATATACATATATATATATATATATATATATATATATATATATATATATATATATATATATATATATATATATATATATATATATGATACCGTATTCACGAAGTGTTCCAAAATACCTAGTTTAGCACTTACTAGTCATAGAATACAAAATTCACCTCACTACAGCCAAATACTTGAACTTTCATTAAATAGATTATACGACTGAGTACTCTAAGGGGAACAGTGATCTCATGAAAAACTTTACAGCAATATGATGGTATCGACATTTAAAACGGGAAATGAAAAGTGAAAGTGATTACTTCTCCAGGATTCGAGTCACTTCAACAACAAAAAAAAGCTGACGAAACAAAACTTATATCTCTATGATTGCATTTACACTTAATCCTATCAATGGTGGTCAGTAAAGGAGACATACTGTAAAAATTTTAAAATTTCAAAATATATTATTGAATAAATCAAAATTCATAGCTACCTTACAAGTAATTACCATTATTTAGAAAAGCAGTCTGAATTCATTTTTGAAATATTATGAGATAAAGGTTAAACTATCAAAGCAAAATGTATGTGAAAAAAAGGCTTAGTTCAAAACCAAATATGGAAATGTAAAAGTAAAAAAATTACCAAAGTAAGAATTTTTAATATTTGAAAAGAATTACACACATAATTCAAATGACACTCATAACATACAACTTATACAAATCATGAAAAAAGGTAAATATATATCCATTAAAGTATTCTATCAAAAATCTTACTTAACTGACAGGTCTAACAAACACAAATTTTCACAAAGATAAATTTATCTTAACACTTTAGTATAAGTTTATTTAAAACCTCAATACCTATCACAAGATTTCACAAACTGCTGATGCTGCCTGCAAAATACACACTTTTCCAAATAGATAAATACATGCCATACATACATATATACATACATATATTTATATATATATATATATATATATATATATATATATATATATATATATATATATATATATATATATATAATATATATATATATATATATATACATATATATAATATATATATATATATATATATGTATATATTATATATATATATATATATATATATATATATATATTATATATATATATATATATATAAATATATATATATATATATATTATATATATATATATATATATATATATATATTATATATTACTATATATATATATACATATACATATATATATAATATATATATATATATATATATATATATATATATATAGATATATATATATATATATATATAATATAAATAAAGATATATATATATATATATATATATATATATATATATATATATATATATATATATATATATATATATATATATATATATATATATATATATATATATATATATATATATATATATATATATATACAATATTCTAATGGCTGAAATAGAGAATAAAGGCTGATTTTTTTCTCAGCTCCATTCGAGACCATCCCTATTTCATTCAAACCCCATTAAGCTTTTAGGTTTCCGACTAAACGGCTGCTGCCGTAATTACAACCCTCTCCTCTCTGGATTTCGTCAGCTAATGAATGAAAACAAATTTTAATAAGAAATCGGGTTCCAACATTGTTTATTTATTCTTTTTTTTTTTTTATAGGGTGGGGGCGGTGGGAAGGTTTGGAAGTAAGCAAAGTGAAATGAGTGCTGATAAATTACTCTCGGAAAATTGGTTGAAGAAGACGAAGAAAAAAAAAAGAGGAAGAAGAATCACATCAGCCACCGAAAAGGTTTGACTGATAATAGTTTACATTAAAGGTAGAGAGTGTTAAAAATATAATTTTGTAATACTATCTGATATGGGATAATCGCATTAGGTTACATTTCTTCTACTGTATTGCAAAAAGTTAGTCTTTATTATATATATATATATATATATATATATATATATATATATATATATATAGATATATATATATATATATATATATACATATATATATATATATATATATATACATATATATATATATATACATATATATATATATATATATATATATATATATATATATATATATATATATATATATATATATATATATATATTATATATATATATATATATATATATATATATATATATATATATATATATATATATATATATATATATATATATATAGATATATATATATATATATATATATATATATATATATATATATATATATATATATATATATATATATATATATATATATATATATATATATATATATATATATATATATATATATATATATATATATATATATATATGAATTCATCGATCTACTGCAAGACCACAAACCCGACGAAGACATAGCATCTCTGGACGTCGAAAGTTTATTTATTAACGTACCAGTGGATGAAACAATACAAATCATCATGAACAAGATATACCGCTCTGAAAAACCACCTTACCGATAACCGAAAAGATCTTAAAAGAGATGCTAGAAGCATGTACAAAGGAAGCCCCATTCCTCTCACATAGGGCGAAAATATATCGGCAAAAGGACGCGTAGCAAATGGGGTTTTCCCTTCCCCCCTTGGGGTTCTTTTTGCAAACGCATACATGGCACACAGAAGAGGTCACTTTTGAAGAACACCCAAAACCCAGAATCTATGGGAAATATATTGATGATATCTTGATCACAACAAAGGGCGAAAATGACATAGATGAATTAGTGAATAAACTTCGAGCAAATTCTACATTAAATTTTACGGTAGAAAAAGTAATGAGAAAATGCTCCCCTTCTTGGACGTACTTGTGACCCAGAAAAAACAACAAATACAATACCACCGTATACACTAAAAAGACAGATGCTGGGAGATGCTTAAATGCTAGAGGAGAATGCCCTGATGCATATAAACGGTCTGTGGTAAATGCATACATAAAATGTGCCTTAACACACTGTTCGACGTGGAAAGCGACGAACGAAGAAATTAACAGAGTTCAACAGCTGCTCACAAATAACGGCTACCCAGACGACATGAGAACTGAAGAATTGTTCAAGTGGGAAGCTGAAGTTGTGACAAATTGGGGGCCTGTCCGGGATCTACTTATGTGTGCGTTGCGCTTACGCTTAATCTTGATGGATTGTGAAATTAATTTTGTTGTTTGTCTGTGATGGTGGACAACAAGAGTGTAGTGTATTGCTGATATTTTGCTAGTTTATAAACATGGACCACACCGATAGTGTTCTCCAGTGTGCTCTCACTTTCACATACGAGAATGTCGTGTTAGTACACGTCATTGTAAGCAATACATCGAGATTTTACCTCGACTCTGTCGACTACCATCGCTAAGCAATATCTTCAACTTCTCCGAGGTGCTTCGAGGCATTCAAAAACCCCATCTTAAAGGACTGAAAGATTCCTTTTATAGGAACTTTTGTTCCTCTTACTCAGGGTGCGACCTTCGCTTTTTAAAGGATTTCGACTCCATATTGTTATGACCACTTCGTCAAGAACTTCATGTTCTACCTCGATGGATAAATAAAGGTTTATTCCTTGCTCAGGTAACAGTTGGTATACTTCGTTAAGAATCTGTTTTTTTTCCAGATTGTTTGTGGTGTGCATTATTTGGTGAGCTAAGTTTTCTGATGGTATGAATTATTTTTAAATTTTTAAAATTGCTGATAGCAAATGCTCGTTCATAAGTGAATTTTCTGAACAACAATTATTCATTGTATTACTTAAGGATTAAGGTAGTTCCTGTGGTTTGTAAGTGCCTTCTCACCATAAATCCATGAATGACCTAACGTTTGGAAGTTTTATAGTTTGTGTATGCTAGTAATATAGTTTCAAAAGATATTTTCCATTTTATTTTATTAGTATGGAGAGATGCTTTTTAATCTTGAAATTTTTTTAGGTGCACCCAGGGAGCACCTGAATGCACTACAGGAAGATAAGAAGGATCAGCTTGGTCAAATAGCAGTAAGGGCAAGAATATCTGTAGGTCGTGCTGTTGTGAAAAACTGAAATATTGGGGAAGATTTTAGATTTCCTGATAACTGAAGAGGAGGCTATTCCCTTAAGGCCTCTAACACTTGAACGAGGTGCTGCTCGTACAGTTACTACAACTGAAGACCAGAGATAGTGAAATTGAAACTTCAACGTGAACTGCAGCAGCAAACAGTAAAAACTTAACAAAAAGGTTTGAAGCTGCAAATGCCGCAGCAGCAGCTGAACAAAGAGAGGTAGAAGCTGCAAGCTTAATTGTAGAGACTGAGCAAAAAAGACTAGAAACTAGAACGAAAAGAAAGAGTTCTGTTGGAAAAGGAACAAAATCAGCTATAGGAATAGAAGAAAGGTTGTTAGTAAAAACAGCTACAGCTACCTGCACTTTTGACCTCAGTAAAGCATGCAAACTCCTGCCTGTCTCGATGAAAAAGATCCTGATGTATTTCATTACTTTTGAAAACACTGCAACATCTCTCAACTGGCCTAGAGATCAATATGTTCTCTTAATTAGAAACTCCTTCAAAGGAAAAGCTCCATATGTGGCAGCACAACTTGTCCAAGAAAGGGATTAGGAAGTCTTTAAAACTGCCATGTTGGATGCTTATAGTGTTACAGCAGAAGGGTATAGACAAAACTTCAGACAAACTTTGAAAACCAAGTTCAAACCTATCTGGAGTTTTTCACACTGAATGCAAGCAGTTTGATAATGGATAGCTAAGGAACAAATAACTACTTTAGAACATTGAAGAATTTAATAGGTTTATAGGAATTCCTGAGGCGTATTCAAGCTAATGTGTCAATGTTTTATTAGAAAAAAAAAAAAAAAAAAAAAAAAAAAAAAAAAAAAAAAAAAAAACAAGAAAAAGATGGAAAAAGTGCTGCCCTATTAGCTGATGATTACCATCTCATAAACCACATTCGTCCTCACTTTCATCTGCCCCTCAGATTTGTACTTTTTGTAAGAAAGAAAGTCATCATAGTAAAGACTGCCCTAGTCTCAATGCAAAGCATCTCATCGTAAGGCTTCTCTTAATGCTTTACACAAAGACCCAAATCAGTAAATACTGCCAATAAAGCGACCCTTTTCTGTGCTCAACCTCTATCAGACTTTAAAGCATTTACATATCCTGGTAAAGTAATTGGTAACCAGCAGAAATTTTGAGAGATACAGGGTCATATCAAACTATCATTAGCTCAAAGTTAATGGATTTAGCTAAAACCACAGAGCAATATGTATGTGTAACAAATTTGACTTGTAAAAAGGTTTTACCTATTGTACAGATTTCTCTTGGTTGTCCTTATTTTAAAGGTTCAAATAATGTCGCCTTGTTGGATTCTGACCTTGCAAGAACATAGACATGATACTTGGTAATGACCTGGCTCAAACTAACAGTACTCCTAGTCTTATCATTACTCAGCCTGAAGTATTGATCGAAAAAGCTAACCAAGTAGAGTTTTCTCCTATGGCAGAGCTTCCCTAACAAGTGGTCACCAGGTCTGCAAACCTCAGCTTCTAGAGACACTGAAACACACAGGTAAGTAGATCAAAGTACCTTAGGTGAAAAAGTCATTGCTGATCTTGTTGATTTATTCCCTCATGAATTTATAGAAAAATCAATGGTATGATGATAGTTTGAAAAATTTATTTAGATGAAGTAAAAGATGATGATGAAAGTAAGTTACTATATTTCTATTTTGATAATAACATCCTTATGAGACGTTATAGACCTTTGAAGATTGCAGGACAAAATTCCTGGCATGATAGTTACCAACTTGCAGTTCCTTCTAATCTTTGTGCAACTTTATTGGATCTTGCTCATTCAGCAGAGTCTCATCAAAAGCACTTTCCAAAACCTATAAGCTTTTACTGAAGTTTACTATTAGCCTGATATGAAAGCTGATGTAAAGCACCACACAGAATCTTGCCATCCATGTCAGGTAACTGGTAAAACCAAATCACTAAAATACTACCAGGACCATTAGTTCCTATTACAGTACCTAATTCTTCCTTTTAAAAAGGTAATTCTAGATTGTGTTGGTCCACTTCCCAAAACTAAAAAAGCAAGCAAAATGAGTACATTTCATCTGTGTTGTGTCCAACTACTAGATTTCCTTTTGGCCATACCTATAAAAAACATATCTGCTAAAACAATTATTGTTAATCTTCTTAAAATATTCTCCATTTTGGTTTTGCAAAGGAGCTGCAGTGTGACCAGGGGACAAACTTCATTAGTGATTTGTTTAAGCAACTTTAAAGAGGTTAAACATCTCCCATATTTTTGCTCAGCTTATCACCCTCAAACTAATGGAGCCCTTGAACGGGTACACCAGGCCATTAAAAGCCTCCTGCGAAAGTACATTTGTGAAACTGGACGAGACTGAGATGAAGACCTGGATCTGCTTATTTATGTACTTAGGAGTACACCTTATGAGTCTACTAGAATTTCTCCCTTTGAGATGATGTTCGGCCATAGACCTAGGACAAACCTTAGTATGGTATAAGAAAACACCTTAAGAGGTACTTAAAAGTCCAGCAGTAAGTATCCACAATACCTTAAAAGTCTTAAGGTTAAACTTAACTATATTTAAGAATTTGCCAATCGGAATTTAAAAACTAACATCTAATTCGTATGAAAAAAAAAAAAAAAAACCATTCCAATAGATAGGCCAAATTCAGGACTTTCAAAGTAAGAGATGATGTATTGTATATTGACCAGTTCCAGGAACTCCAGTTAGTGCATATTAATCTTATAACACCATACAAATCTGAAAGATTTCTCCACAGGTAGTTCACTGATAAGTAGAGACACTGATCACTCCACGCACAACTAAACTCAAGGATAACTGCTCCCATTGAGACTTCTACACCGAAAACCCCGGTAACCGAGGCAGTTGATAATAATAAAGGTCTAGCTCCTCTCAAACCAGATGCTAGTAATTCACAGATTCTTTCTCTCCTTTCATAGCATCTTGTTCATCTCCCTAAGGTGGAAAGAGAAGAATTAGAGGCTGTTCTGAAATCTTATCCTGCAATCTGTTCAGACACTCCTGGTTGTTGTACCTTAGTGAAACATGTTGTGCTAGAACCAAACACCAGTCCTGTTCATCAACCTTTTTATCGGGTGTCCCATTGTTTATTACCAGCCTTGAAGGCTGAGGTGGAGATTGAGTATTTACTAAAACTAGATTTGGCCGCACCAGTAAGTCTCCTTGGGCATCAACTTGTATTTTAGTCAAAAAGCCTAACAATTCCTATTGTATGTGTACAGATTATAGAAAGATTAATTTTGTAACAGTCAAGGATGCTTATCCATTACTGTATTCCTGATATTATTGACTCTGAGTAATTCTAAAATACCTTACCCAGATTGATTTCTTGAAGGGCTATTATGAAAATTAAATTAACAGATTTTGGTCTCTTTGAACAGCACGTTTTGCCATTGGGATGACTAAATGCTCCATCTACATCCCAAAAGTATGGTCCATGAAGTTATACATTGTTTAGAGGGCATGTATGCCTATTTGGACGACATAGTGATTGGTAGTAACACCTGAGACGAACACCTCAAGACCTTAAAAGAACGCTTCAAAAGACTCCTGAAAGCTAACCTCATTATTAATTTAGCTAAGAGTTCATTTGGTAAGGCTAGAGTTACATACCTAGGACATGTCATTGGCAGTGGCTCCATATTACCTGAGGATACAAATATAAAGGCTATAACTTCATTTCCCACTCCTAGTGATAGAAAAGAACTCAAAAACATTTTTTAGGTATGGTGTCATATTCAAAGTTTTTTGTCCTAATTTTGCCATCATACTTCTCCTGTACATGCTTTGACATCTAGCAAAGTAAAGTTTCACTGGACACAGGATCATGACAAGGCCTTCCTTTGTTGCAAGCTCCTAATCTTGCTAAACCTTTTTTTATACAGGTTGATGCCTGTAATATTGGATTTGGTGGTGTCCTACTACTGGAAATCAATGATAGGACCAGTACTTTTCCTCCTTTGTTGGAACACCTGCTGCCAGTATCTTATTACTCGGGAGCATTCAAAGGCACTCGACTAGGATGGCCTACCATTGAGAAAGAATTGTATAGCCTCGTTGCAACTCTCCTTCATTTTCGTCCATATCTGGAAGATGCTGCAAGCGTTGTCATGTACACCGGCCACAAGCCCCTTACCATGGCCAAGCTTACCAACAAGAAACTTCTTCTTTAAAGAATGGTCCGACATCTGTCTGCCTACAACATTGCGATCCACAGCATTCCATGATCAAATGATACCATCGCAGACACTTTATCACATCTTGGACAGAAAGAAACCACTTAAATTAAACTAAATTTGTCAATAAAATTGTCATAGTAATTTCTTTGCTACAGGGGGGAACTATAATAACCCTCCTATCAGTATGTAGCAATTATACCAAGTACACACCTATTAGTGTATGATCTTAGCGCCATCTATTGATAGCTGCACTCATGTATGAAATTACCTCTTGTTTTCACGTATGTAATCCTTGGAATGTTAATTCCAAGCTCTGTACAGTTAATATTTTGAGTTTGATATCCGCTGGCTTACGAGTTACTTGTTCATAGCAGTTTATTTTAAGTGGTTATTTGTTATTATTTTCATTATATAATCTGACGTGATTTGAAATAAATAGTTTTTGTTTAATTTTAACTTAAGTTTGATAATTCACTTCGCACATCCACTTTACTACAGGAAGTGTTGTCCTCATCACAGAATTGATGACTAGTTCAAGTGGAAAGCTGAAGTTGTGACAATATTTACAAGAGAACTTGGGAAATGAAGACTTGTACGATATGAACTATACATTTCTGAAGATTCTTGTATATATTTTTATAAATCAGTAGTGCAAACTTGCAAACTTTTTAACAAACTTATATCCGCCAATAAAAATGTAGCTCAAAGAACCTTGAAAATAAAACTTTTGTATCAATATTTTCCTGGCGTATTTTTTTCTCTTAACATTTACAGAAAGAACGTATTGATTTAAAACTGAGGAGAAAAAGCACTTCGTTAATGAATAAAGAGCCTAAGGAACACAAGACTTATCTATGGGCCACTGACTTTCAATGAGATCAATATTCTCTCTCTCTCTCTCTCCTCTCTCATCTCTATCATCTCTCTCTCCCTCATCTCTCTCTCTCATCTCTCAAGACGAGGAGCGTCTTCACTTTGTCTTCGGTTGCCGTCGTTGAAGATTTATAATGGATTGGAACTGGGTGATCTACTTATTTTTTTAATAAAATTCATATAATGTAAAGATTATAAAGATATGCTCGTGATTCTCGGGTATAAACAAAAACCTTCAATATATATCTTTCAGTCAAAAGTGGTATATCTTATTTCTATGTATAATTGTCTCCGTAGCCATAAAAAAAAACCAAAAAAAAAAATTAGATAAATAAAGGAATAAATAAATAATCTATAAGCAGAGGTATAAACCAAGTCTTTCACTATATAACTTTCAGTTACTATGTGGAAACAGTATTTTTCATGCTTATGAAAAGACGAAGAAGGCGGAACCAGAATGCAGTTTGTCGTCTGACATTTACACCGGATAGAATGTTAGTTGTGATAGTTTAGGAAGCCGTGGAGACTTTAGAATCTTAAGTTAAGGGTTGAGGGCTAAGACATTTAATGAAGTCTACAGTCACGAGGTTAAATATTAATCATTTAAAAGTAATAATGTTTGGAACAAATGGGAGATTAAAATATAAATATTGAGTTTTGAACACAAAAATTATAATTATGAATCCATTCATAGAACAGATCAATAAACCGTGATAGTTTAGATTGAATTCGAATTAAATTCCAATTCCGATTCCATATTAATGAAGAACCCTCGACTGCGTTCAGATAATGATCATGGGTTAAATCTTGATTATTCAGGGTGATCTTCATTCAGTCCAATACATGACGCTAAATATATAATTATTCCCTTGAGTCATCATTTATTATTATTATTATTTTTTTTTTTTTTTTTTTTTTTTTTGTGCTCTATCACAGTCCTCTAATTCGACTGGGTGGTGTTTATAGTGGTGGGGTCCGGGTTGCATCCTGCCTCCTTAGGAATCCATCACTTTTCTTACTATGTACGCCGTTTCTAGGATCACATTCTTCTGCATGAGTCCTGGAGCTACTTCAGCCTCTAGTTTTTCCAGATTCCTTTTCAGGGATCTTGGGATCGTGCCTAGTGTTTCTATGATTATGGGTACAATTTCCACTGGCCATATCCCATATCCTTCTTATTTCTATTTTCAGGTCTTGATACTTCCCTATTTTTCCCTCTCTTTCTCCTCAACTCTGGTGTCCTCATGGTATTGCGACATCAATGAGAGATACTTTCTCCTGATTTTGTCAATCACGTCATGTCTGGTCTATTTGCACGTATCACCCTATCCGTTCTGATACCATAGTCACAGAGGATCTTTGCCTGGTCGTTTTCTATCACTCCTTCAGGTTGGTGCTCGTACCACTTATTACTGCAAGGTAGCTGGTGTTTCTTGCACAGGCTTTTGCTACTGAATCATGCCTCTTTTTGTACTGGTTCTGTCAAGTGGCCGACTTTCGCTTGCTATGTGGTTTATGGTTTCATTTTTTCGTATTGCACTTTCTGCATATGGGAGAGATTTATTATTTCCATCTATCGTTTCTTTGGACATATCTGGTTCTTAGGGCCTGATCTTGTGCCGCTGTTTTCATTCCTTCAGTTCCCTTCTTGAGCTCTCCCCTCAGTAGCCATTGCCACGTGTCATCGCTAACTAGTTCTTTAGGTCTGTCTCATGTATTGTCCGTGCATTGGTTTGTTATGCCATTCCTCTGTTCTGTTTGTCTTTCTCCTGTCTCTGTATATTTCTGGGTCTTCGTCTACTATTATCAGTCCTTCTTCCCATGCATTCTTGAGCCACTCGTCTTCACTGGTCTTCATATATTGCCCCAGTGCTCTGTTTCTGGACGTTGACGCAGTCCTCTATGCTTAGTAGTCCTCTCCCTCTTTCCTTTCGTGTTATTATAGTCTGTCCGTATTTGCTCTTGGGTATAGTGCTTTGTGTATTGTCCATATGTTTCCGTCGTTTTCTGGTCTATGCTGCGAAGTTCTGCCTTCGTCCATTCCACTATTCCTGCGCTGTATCTGATTACTGGCACTGCCATGTGTTTATGGCTTTTATCATATTTCCGGCGATGAGTTTTTGACTTGAGTATCCCCTTGAGTCTCTGCATATATTCTTTTGTCCTTCATCTCTTGATGTTTTATATCCCCCCCCTCCTTCCATTCATTCCTATGTATTTGTGTCCCGTCTCATCTATGTGTTTGATGTTGTTCCCATCTGGTAGCTTTATTCCTTCAGTCCTTGTTACTTTGCCCTTTTGTATGTTGACTAAGGCACATTATTATTATTATTATTATTATTATTATTATTATTATTATTATTATTATTATTATTATTATTATTATTATTATTATTATTATTATTATTGAGAAAATTAAACCTATTCATATGGAGAAAATCCACAGGGGGGGCCATTGACTTGAAATTCAAACTTCCAAAGAATATAGTGTCCATTAGGAAGAAGTAAGAGGAGTTTGAAGGAAAATACATAGAGGAGTTCCCACTTAATTATTTTTTAAGAAAAAAAAATTAATAATTGGTCAATAATGTATTGAAATGCAAGGAGGATAGTATATATATATATATATATATATATATATATATATATATATATATATATATATATATATATATATATATATATATATGTGTGTGTGTATGTATGTATGTATGGGTGTGTTCGTGTGTGTGTGTGTGAGTAACAATTCTATTTTGAAGGCGTCTTATACTTCAATTACCTTGGAATAGATTCTAAAGTATTGGTAGCTCTGGCCTAGAATCCCTCCTTCTCTCTCTCTCTCTATCTACTCTCCCTCTCTCTCTCTCTCTCTCTTTCTCTGATGTTCTGTTGAACTCTAAGAAAAAGCCTACATCCAAAGTTTTTTTATAAATAAAATATGGGAATCATATACAAAATTAATTTTTTTTAAACCCAATATGAGTCCAAGTAACTGTTCCGTAAATAAAACCTGGCATATACAAAATTACTTTTTTTTTTTTTTTTTTTTTTTGCAAACAAACACATGAGTTCAGTTAAATCGAAGATAAGCTAATAACATTAATAACCAACAACTCATACATCAATAAAACATAGAGACAGTAAAGGGAAAAGGGAAACCGAATTCCCTTTCCTCAATACCGTTACTTCGTGCTTCACATTAAGCAAATAACAGTAATCGAAGTCCGAATGAAAGACATTCCCAAAACAAAAGAAAACGAGTAGAAAAAAAAAAAAACAGATAAGATTACACGGCAAGGTACTGAACGTCAACGCATATTTCAACTTACCCTTTTAACAGGTAATTGGAGCTTATAATTTCACTGTCTTCAAACAATCGGCTCCTTCAACGCAATGAAACGTTAATCCATAAAAAATCTCACACTTGTCTTATTGGTCATCTCACTAGATACAAAACAAACGCACCCGGCGGTGACACTCCTCAAAATCTGCATCCTGAACTGCATAAAAGTGATTGGAAATTTCCATTCTTGGACACATGAGACCGACCAACCCACTAAATCAAAGGTAATCGATCGACAAGTTCTGATTTATGCTGAAAACGCACCAGATCGCGCTGAGAATCAGCTACCCAGCGCAAACAGCTGACACATCGTTAATAAGTTCGTATGTGAAATGTCCTTTAATATGTAATTCGCTCTACCTCGGTACCTCGAAATTAATATATTTCCATATAAGTAACCGAAGGGGAATGTTTTACTTGTTAATATATATATATATATATATATATATATATATATATATATATATATATATATATATATATATATATATATATATATATATATATATATATATATATATATATATATATATATATATATATATATATATATATATATATATATATATATATATATATATATATATATATATATATATATATATATATATATATATATATATATATATATATATATATATATATATATATATATATATATATATAATATATATATATATATATATATATATATATATATATATATATACTATATATATATATATATATATATATATATAATTTCTTGACTAAATATAATATTTGAAAATATCTGTTTAGTATGGAAAGTTCAATATTCTTCCTGTATTCTGTTATGTATAGAGTTTAATCAAATATGTTAAGTGAAATTAAGTATTCTTTTGTGTGTAGTATTTATGAAATTGCCATAAACAATACAAAATAATAATTCACAAGTATATATTTTCAGTTCATATCAATAACTTTACCAAATATACATAATCTCTCTCGATCGATCGATTCAATCACCCCTCTATGCCCACGTATCTCTCTCTCTCTCTTTGTAGTACATATCACAAGACATTTAATATTCAAAACCAGATTACATTATAAGAGTAATAGGGTACGTTCCAACCATGGAGAAAATAATTCCAATATTTTGGAAATCAAACAAGTTTCTGAGAACTGTTCCAGACAATAGTTTGTATCACATGTCAGGCGAAGAGGTCTCCACGCCGATTGCATCAGCTATATATAGTAAAAGGAATAAATAAAACAACGGTCAAATATACAGTTGATTCATTACACTTTCATATTGCTCGACTGCTCAATGTTGTCCATTAATTTTGACTTTTCTTTCGTACCCAGAGAGAGAGAGAGAGAGAGAGAGAGAGAGAGAGAGAGAGAGAGAAGGTTATGAGGGGTTGGTGATGTGTCCACTACTATAACTACCAACCCAGAGTTGTTAGCGTCTTGGTAATGCTTCAATAAACGTGGATTTACAACCATAAATTCACAACACATTGAAACGATGAAAAGATAGAAAGGGCAGGGACCACATTTCTTTCCAGATGTTATTGGTAAATGAAGAAGAGGAAATTGGAAAAGATAGAGTGTTTATGAGGCAAAATAGGAGAACACTTTGTAAATATATGAAAGTGTTTTTGAAACCGGGTAAATAAATTTTCATCTACATTTTAGGTACATTTCCAGCTTTAGGTAAATAAAGAAACATGAAAACTGTAGACTGCTCATATGATCATTTTTTTTGTATTATTAAAAGAAAGTGGATACTATGAGTGGATCACACTAAAGAAACGGCATACAAGAAGACAGGAACTTATAGGTCAACTAAATCCCCTGTTACCTGAAAATGTTCAAAGTGAGAGAAAAAAGAATATAAAAAAAGATTTTGTGATATAAGCACCAGAAAAACCTATTTTCAAAATGCAATGGTACTTATGCAAAGAATTTCGATAAACTGATGTTATTGCAAAGAAAATGTTTTTACTAAATCCTCAAGGCTGTAATTAATTCGTAATGTTATAACATTACAGAATATCCAGTTGATATAATGAATTCTTAAAGGAAATTAGTTTCTAATTTCGTTCCATTATATTTCACATATCCACAAATGTACTCAGGTTTAAATGCTCAGTAACATTCGTGACCCTTGACCTGAGTGCTAATTCCGACCATGGATACCTGGTCGGAATTAGCACTCAGGCGATTAATTTTAAAAAAAATCACAACAAATCCTAACCATAATCTATCTCCATTTAATGGAAAAATCTATCTTAATTCTTGCACTTTTACCGGAAGAGTGAGATGAATTTCATTAGGCTTCAGATAAGCATTTCGCGCATTGTATATATTGCAACATACTCCGGTGGAAGCTTCGAGTAAAACGTATGTTACAACGTACTTCGTCACAAAGCATCACCCTGTTGCCCATTGTGGAAGGATATTCGTACTACCTCTTTACTTTTTTGGTAAAATCTACCAATAAACTGAAATTAAAACGAAGCTTAAAACCTAAAAGTACTTGAATACAATTATAAATGTATTTATGAATATATGAATATATGGATATACGCACAAACAGAATAACACGCGCGCGCACACACACACACACACACACACACATATATATATATATATATATATATATATATATATATATATATATATATATATATATATATATATATATAAAGATATATGCCATGAACGGAAAAATAAACGAAGGAGGATATGCGAGACCTTTCTGACGTTAAAAGTCCTTTACTGAGCAGAAACTGACATAAATGAGGCAAAAAACAATACAAGAAGATTCGTATAACTGACAGATAGGGATTATGAAGAGATTAGTGCCTAGAATCCGACACACCTGAAAGATGAGAATCCTTCCCAAACAAGCATAAACAATGGGTACAATTAAAGGTTTAAGACAAGCATCTCAGATACAAGGACAAGACAATTAAAGGATTATAGGTGACAGCTATTCAGAACTTGGTAAACCAAACCATATTCACAATACATATCAGACATACATTACAACAAAGATAACTCTAATGCAACTTATTTCTATTTAAAGTCAGTATTATATCTTTGAGGTCATTCTTAAACATGTTACAAATACAAGGGTCTAAATGAAAAAGACCACGACTAGCATTGAAATTACAATGAAAAGTAAGTTGTATTAAAGCAGATTCTAAAAGATTTTGTGATAAGACATCTCTTGACCTTGCAATTACTGAACTGCCAACCCAATTTATTCGGTGGTTGTTTTTTTCACTTAAATGAATGAATATTGCATTAGATGATTGGCCCAGTTTTTACAGAATATTTATGCTGGCTTATCCTTACTTCTAGGCCTTTGCTAGACTGTCTGAGATAAAATGAGGGACAATCTATACATGGAATTTTATATATTATGTTGTTGCTTTCTCTGGGGTCATTTTTTATTAACTTCCTTTTAGTGTGTTATTATAGGAAAAAAACAAGGTTAACATTAAAAGCTTTTAACAAGGATTTAATGGTTTCAAATCCATTAAAATAAGGCAAACTGAGAATGTTCTTAGAATTTTTTCTTTCTGCGTGTTGCTTACACTATAAAACTTTTTGTGAGCTTTATTATAACAATATCTAGTATAAGTGAAGGATAGCATAAATATTTCCCTATTTTTCTTATGTATTCAATTTCTTGATCCAAATATTGTGGACTGACAATGCGCAATGCTCGTTAAAACATAGAAGAAAAAAATTGTGATATTTTTATGTTAAGATGGTGGCCTGAGAAGAAATGAACATAAGTTTAAGTTGTTGGTCGGTTTCCTATAAATACTGAATTACATCGAAATGATTCTCTATGAATCAAAACATCTAAGAAAGGGAGGCAATTGTCTTGTTTCTAATTTTATATATATATATATATATATAATATATATATATATATATATATATATATATATATATATATATATATATATATATATATATATATATATATATAAAGGTTTTTTGCCACGAAGGAAAAACTGAAAAAGCGAGATAGCCGAGTACTTTCGGTTTTCTTCCGACCCTTTACTAAGGCAAACAGTTTGCCTTAGTAAAGGGTCGGAACAAAATCGAAAGTACTCGGCTATCTCGCTTTTTCATTTCTTCCTTCATGGCAAAAACCTTTATTTATACATAGCATCACGTTTTTATATACTTCGTGATGAAGTTATTCATATATATATATATATATATATATATATATATATATATATATATATATATATATATATATATATATATATATATATATATGTGTGTGTGTGTGTGTGTGTGTCTGTGTGTGTGTGTATGTGTGTGTGCGCGCACGCGCGCACGTGTGCGTGCATGCGTTTGTGTTATGTATATGCAAGTGATTGCGCCAAAACAGAGCGAAAACAAGCGAAAATTAAAGTATACTCTTATATAGTTTTGCATAGCAACAAAATCACAGGTGATAATGGCACTCTGTCCTGCCGGAATTTACCTGTGCATTTTCCGTGATCGCCTACCAATTTCTTTTTCCGAAGAGATAAAATAAACAACTGTATTTTGTTATTTGTCGCTGCAGCAATATTCGACAGAAATCGTCCCCTTACGTAAACCTGATATAAATTGAAAACGTCTGCAAATAGTATACACTTTGACACTCAATATGAGCAAATGGCCAGATGTTTGTTATCTTTTCAGTTTTCGTTGAATCACTTGTTTTTTGTTTAGACAAAATCGTTAACTATGGAGAGTAAATGAAGCAAAAATATCTGTAATATCATACAGACAGAAAGAGAGACAGACAAAACAAGTGAACGAATATTTACGTGAAAAATAGTAGATTGTAAGTCATGATATATCTGAGGTAGAGCAGGAAATAATCATAAAAAATATGTAACTTGGTGCGAAAGGTGTTGCATTTCCAGATTCAAATAATTATATATCCACCAGATATATCTAAACAATTGCAAAACGACCTTTTAAAAGAAAATGATTTCCGGTTCATTTTCTTTGTATAAATAAGGATTTGCAAATAAATCCTGTATACTCTAATTTTTGGAATAGTTTAACAAACTGGTGCTGTATAGATGTATAGAGCAACCGAATAAAAATTCATGTATTTCAATGTCTAAGCATTGTTTCCGTATAACATTTTTAAAAATACATAAAAATCAATCTATAAAAATATTCAATCTTCTCTCTCCTCTCTCTCTTCTCTCTGTCTTCTCCTCTCTATCTTCGTACTCTCCGCCTCTCTCTATTCTCCTCTTCAACTTGCAGGCGAATAACACATGGACCATTTATGACTGCAACACTGATGATAAAATTTGCACGAAAATAGTCTATATATATGCGTTTCATTCAAGCAAAAATAAAACAAATTTTTTTTTCGAATGTTTCAGTAATACAAAGCCCCTCCCGTTGACCAAACAACATTCAAGCAATTTCCTTTTTATTTTATCAAACTGTCACCTAAAGTGAAATTACACAGCATTCTTTTTTTTTGGGGTGGCCCTTATAATTATATAAGGGCAAAATTCTTTGTGGAAGAGAGTGGGGGTGATACCTCACACCATTTCCCATTGCTTTTGTAATTTCAGCTTTCATTCTGAAAATTCCATATATTATCGTTGTTCCACAAAGGAGAGAGGATGGGAGAGAGAGGAGAGGGGAGATATGACGGGAGAGAGACGAGAGAGAGAGAGAGGAAAACTCGTTTTACATTGTTTGCAATTCGATCCTTCACCTTAGTCATGAAATCCTTAAATCGATTGCAGGTAAACTAAAGCTTTGTTTATTATTAAAATTATGCTCTCAATTACTCTCCCCCTCCCTCG
>NC_061098.1:50631588-50636017 GCF_015104395.2 Macrobrachium nipponense | reverse complement strand
GAAGTGTGTGGGAAGAATACTGATAAAAGCAGAGGAAGACCCAGAAATATACTGATACAGGAGAATGACAGACAGAACGGAGGACTGGCACAACAAACCAATTCATGGACAGTACATGAGACAGACTAATGAACTGGCCAGTGATGAATCATGGCAAATGCCTATTGAGGAGAGAACTCTAGAAGGGAACAGAAGGAAAGCCAACAGCAGCACAAGGTAGAATAATCTCCCACCCAAAATGCAGGAAGTGAAATATGAAAAGCAAGACCATAAACCACATAACAAGCAAATGTCCGGCACTTGCACAGAACCAGTACAAAAAGAGGCATGATTCATTAGCAAAAGCCCTCCACTTGGAGCTTTTGCAAGACACACCAAAACCTGAGGGAGTAATAGAAGCAATCAGGCAAAGATTCCCTGGGACTATGGTATCAGAAACAAAGATAGGTGATATGTGCCAATAGACCAGATGTGACATGGATTGACAAAATCAAGAAAAAGAAATTATCCCTCATTGATGTCGCAATACCATTGGATACCAGAGTTGATAAGAAAGAAAGAGAAATAATTGATGAGTTTCAAGAGTTGAAAATAGAAATAAGAAGGGATATGCCAGTGGAAATTGTACAAATAATCATGGGAAGCCTAGGTGCGATCCCAAGATCCCTGAAAAAAAGTAGAGCCGGAATAGCTCCAGGACTCATGCAGAAGAGTGTGCTACTAGAAAACAGAGCAGATAGTAAGAAAAGTCATGGACTCCTAAGGAAGTAGTATGTACCCCGGAAGCCCACTATAAAACCAGCCAGTCGAATACGAGGATTGTGATTAACAAAATAATTTTATTATTTATAATTATATAAGACACCATTGTACAAATGAAGTAGTTTTCCCGGATTACAACATTTAAGAATATGAATTGTTTTTTGTTATCAGCTGATTCTCTCTCTCTCTCTCTCTCTCTCTCTCTCTCTGTCTTGTTCAGATCTCGAATACACGGAGGACAGATAAGCTGGTTCCCTAAAACCCAGTAGGCCGTTGGAGAGAGGAGAGAGAGAGAGAGAGAGAGAGAGAGAGAGAGAGAGAGAGAGAGAGAGATAAACTTTCATTGCTCTGTTCAAAATATATACTAAAAAAGTGATGACCACAACGTTATATTCCTCAATCTACTGTGTTGTAACCATCATTAAGAAATTGTTTTCAGGTTTGTATTTTATATTTTATATTTAAAAAGGACAACATTGGAGATCTGCAAATGGAAGTGAGAGAGAGAGAGAGAGAGAGAGAGAGAGAGAGAGAGAGAGAGAGAGAGAGAGAGAGAGAAATGGGGGAGGGTGCGTAGTATCAGTTTTCAAAGCTACTGATACTTATATGGCCCAAAATTAAATGCCTCACTTTAGGGTGTAATAAGAAATTTTAGTGAATTTTAAAAGTAATTCCTAATTCATGAAAATAATATATAATGAAAACTAAATAATAAGATGAAGAGGAAGGACAGAAAGAGGTGGATAAATATGCGTATAATTTTTTTTTTTTTTAAGTAAAATATTTTTCGATATTTTCCGAAAATGTACATTACATTTTCCTCCTGTGGCCAAATGTTTCAAATTAATCATGACAGTGATGATGATCAGATATGGCAGAAGAGTTGCTTGTAAATTTTTATGATTATCAAAATCATCTTGATTATGCCTATTTGCATAATGGTAATCAGACTTTGTCACTTAAAATAATTCTAAAAATATATGATTTTGCAATTGAATCAGAAATTAATATTCCAAAAGTGAGACCACTTGTAGTAAAAAAACTGCTAAGGTTTGAGCCCTGACGAAGAAAAGCCAATAAAAGTTAATGAAAATGCATAAACATGAGCCAATAATTATTCTTAATGTTACGGGAAAGAATTATATTCGAATTTGCAATTACTTTTTTTCAAGCAAGTTGCCCATGGATAGTTGCTGATCTGCTTAAAAACCATATTTTTTTACCAGGAGTTCTCTTGTAAATATATAAACAGTATATAATGAATTTATTTGTTTGTATGAAATACGCAAATTTCAGTTTAAGCTCCAATACTGATATTCAATCAATCACAATTACCACTCATTCAAGAGTTACCTTCACACATATATCTCTTACCTTATTTTCAACCTTATGAAGTTTTCTGTTTTTTCGTAAATATAAAGTTCCAATTCTTATACAGATCTCTTCTTGCAATTATCCATTATTTTATCTCATTGTTTATCAGATTCCTTAAAATGATCTAAATATAAAATGGAGCTTCTGTAATTTTTATTTAACTTTAAGGAATACCAACTGTTTCTCAAAACAAAATTTCCAACACTCAACCCATTTTATTGTTACATTTACCAATTGTCCTGTCCAGTATATAAACTTGTTTAATTATTTTAAACTGCAGTTACTGAACATTTCCTAAAGAAGAATATAGCGACAATAAAATAAAAATTTCAAAAGGAAATTGATTATGGAACAAATTTGAGCGTAGTTCAAACACTATATTTTCAGCTTTCATTCATTTGATGGTTGCAAAAGTAAGATAAATGAATTTATTCTTTTATATTAGAATAGAACTTTTCATAGCTTTTATTCTTTTAGATACATACACATACATTGGCACACATACATACATACATACATACGTACCTACATACACACCCCCCCACTCAGACACACATACACACACACACACACACACACATATATATATATATATATATATATATATATATATATATATATATATATATATATATATATATATATATACATACATACATATATATATATAATATATATATATATATATATATATATATATATATATATATATATATATATACATATGAATAACTTGATCACGAAGTATATAAAACGTGATGCTATGTATAAATAAAGGTTTTTATGACACAAAGGAAAAAATTAAAGCGAGATAGCCAAGTACATTCGGATCCTTTACTATATATATATATATATATATATATATATATATATATATATATATATATATATATATATATATATATATATATATATATATATATATATATATGAGTGAAATATTTTCTGATAAAGCAGAATTAAGTCTAATAAAAGGAGCCCAGAAAACGCCAAAAGGTAGAAAGTTAATGCTATATATTTCAGAAAACAATTGTCTCCCTGTACGCGCGGGTAATGAATAAAATAAGAGGTGAGGAAAAAAGCGGCATTTATACCAAGAGTTCCAGAGGTCAATCGTTACGTCTGCCCAGTTGAAAGCCTCTTAATCTTAATTGCTGGTTGGGAGGAAGATATTATTTAATCATGAATCCCAAACTCCTATTGAGAGGTTCGTCATTTTTGTTTGTTTAATAAGTGGCTGTTGCTAAAATCCCGCTTTTAAAACTGATGAATTGCTGCTATAAATTAACTGTGACAAATTCCAGTTTATTCAGTGATTATGGTTATTTTATATGGTTAAAAGTATCTGAGTACTGTTGTCCATACCTTACTGAATAATTATGCTGTATTAATTTCTTAGGGAGTGATTTATCTATAAAACCGATGTCGGATAATAATTTTTTAAATTTGTGGATGCGCATTCAGATGTGGATATTTGATGACCATACCCTTGCGGATAAGGATGCGGTTGCGGATGCATATACTTTATAAATCTAAAAACTTTAATTATATTAATTAAAGGACGATTTTTCAGCCAGATAATTCAAAATTACTGTATGATAAGGGTAAACAAAATAACTCAAAGTCATTCCTCGCATTAGATAGGAGAGAGATTTCCTAGAAAATGTAAATACCCTGCTTTAATTATTACATCTGTAAATTATATGAAATATATATATATATGTATATATATACATATATATATATATATATATATATATATATATATATATATATATATATATATATATATATATATATATATATATATATATATATATATATATATATATATATATATATATATATATATATATATATATATATAATATATATATATATTCAATATATACTCAATATATTCAATCGTCTTCTGGAAAATTGCTCATAGCCTAGCTTAGACAACTGGTTTTGCCTCACTGGTTTTATTTAGGTTTGTTCATCTTCCTTTTTCTTTTGTATAGGTTGATAGGTTGCTTTTACTTATAATATGTTTGTCGTTCAATGTCTGTTGCCATCGTATGTATCCATAAATTACTGTGATTTATTAATGTTCGTAAACTAAAATTCTATAGACTTGAAAATGCGAATTGGAATTCGTCGCGAAACGTTGCCATTGAAATAAACTCTTATAAGACAAGGATGTTTCCTTCCTTATTGGTTCCTTTGTGGTACTATATATATTATATATATATATACATATATAGTATATATATATATATATATATATATATGTATATATATATATATATAA
>NC_061098.1:50606588-50629088 GCF_015104395.2 Macrobrachium nipponense | reverse complement strand
TGTCTGTCATTACCACCACAGTACTCTTGGATGTGCAGTGCTATTGTAGTACAAATTTTACTTGGTATCTCCAATGTTGGATGCAGTTCCTGGCTCCCCCTCCCCCTCCCCACTCGTTTGTGGGGTGCCTGTCAGGGGGTAATTACCCACTAAAATATCTGTCATACCGCTGCAGTACTCTAGGAAGTGCAGTGCTATTGTATACAAATTTTACTCGGTACTATGATGTTGGATGGAGATCCTGTCTCCCCCTCCCCTCCCCTTCCCCTTCCCCCCCACTCGTTTTTGGGGTGTCTCTCAGGAGGTAACTACCAACTAAAATCTGGTATTACCACCACAGTACTATGGATGTGCAGAACTATTGTAGTACAGATTTTACTTGGTATCTCCAATGTTGGATGCAGATCCTGCCTCCCCTCCCCACTCGTTGTGGGTCGTCTGTCAGGGGGTAACCACCCACTAAAAAACGTCTGTCATTACCACCACAGTATTCTAGGATGGATGCAGTTCTATTGTAGTGTAAATTTTACTCGGTATCTCCTAAGTTGGATCTAGATCCAATTAACCCCCCCCCCTTTTCAGTGCGTCTGTCAGGGGGAAACCCACCCTCCAAAATGTCTGTCCACTGGTCATTCTATAATCAGTAGAGTCTGCCAGAATATATTATATATTAGTTTCATCTGGTATCTATATATTGGATCTAGACCCAAAATCTAACGAGCAATTAGTGGTGCTTGTTAAGTGAGCCACCTATATATTTTCGGCAGATGGTCAGTTTCACAGTTTACAAGTCTACTCCTGAATATTGGTAGGGTCCGGGCTACCGCTCTAAACATTAGTGTTTGAGGGGCTCTAACATATGGCCCTAGTTTACTTGTTGCTTAAATTAGGTGGGCGTTTTTAACTGGTTTATTGCTCAAAATATTATTATATTTAAATACTAAGTCAATATCACCAGATTTTAAAATGGGTACAACAGGATATAGATTTTAATAACTATTGATATCAACTTAGTATTTAAGTTTCAATAATATTTTGAGAGAAATAATTTAGTTTAAAATCGCCCACCCAATTCAAACAATATTGTATACAGTATTTCTTGCAACGAATGTAATAAGATTTATTTTGGTCAGCTTCAACAGGAATGAAAATGCGATGCTCACAGCAGAAATAGGCCATTTCAAGAGGCTTAACGAATAATGGCATTGTGGATCATTGGCTTAAAAGAGACCATGTCATTACCGGGAATAAGGCATCAATAATCCACATGGTCAATGTCCAAAGGAATAGGAATCTGTTGGAGTCCATTTTTATTAAAGCCACATCAACGAGGAATATAAATCTCCACCCTGGATTATCTCATGATCCTCTTCCCGTGTCTTTTTTGCTTAAGAACATTCTCCTATAAATAACAACCCTCCTTTTGTATAAATAAGTCTTGTTTAACCTCTCCTGGATTCAGAATGAATATGAGAATGTATCACTGTGATTTGTATACATGAGTTTAGCTGCTCGGAATTAATTTGATTTTCATATATGTTAACCTAAGAAGAATTTTTATTTGATAATAATTTCGTCCTCATCGTGGATTTGAGCCAGTTTACAGAGGGGCTTAGAATATCTTGAAATGAGTACGCAGATAAAGAATTGAACACGATCCGCCATATTTAATAAAACTAAAACTGCTTTACCACCATACATTATCGAGAAGGCTATAAATAAAGCGAATACAATATACTATAGAGGTCTCGTTCACAATAGACAAATAGACTTCAGCAATAAAGTAAACGTAAAAATTCCATACGATGAAAACATCCAAAAAGCCACGGAACACCTCAGATCTAATAATCCTTTTATTTTCCATCATCCAAATCCTCGGGAGTTCGCTCATTAACTATATCTAAATAAAAGAGAAGAAGCCGGAGTTTACAAGATACGTGTAGCAATTGTGATGAGATTTACGTTGGGGAAACCGGTAGATCCATCTCGCAAAGATTAGCAGAACACAAAAAGGTCATTGTGATATGCATCAGAGAACTCGGGGATTTTCCTACAAAGATTAGGGACAAAGGTCATACTATTAACTGGGAGTGGGGCGGAGCTGATTTTCAAAAAGAGCTGTCTGTACAAACGGAGAATGCTGGAATCTGCTATCATCAATCAAACCAACATTATGACCTGTCAGGAGGACATTGGAAATCGGACGACATTGACGAACTAATCCTTAGGCTGCTCCTCAAACAGGTGCCAAGAACATCAGACCACCGGACAAGTCACCTGACGAGAGTTAATTAGGCCAAAAATCAACAGGAAATAGTTTAAATTTCCACCCTTCCTGGTCACCAACAGACTTACAGCCACACCTACATATGTATTTGTATATATACTCTTGTAAGACATCCTATGTACATATTTTAATAGTGATCTGGAGCACAGAATAAATTACTCGAAATATATGGTTGCAACGTTTATAATAGTGTTTTATGGGCCTTTTATTAATATTATAATGTTGTATAACAGTAAAAAGACATTCATATGTATATAATATATAAATATATATATGTGTGTGTGTGTGTGTTTGTGTGTGTGTGTGATTGTATTTCTGTAACGATGTCAAGTAAAATTTACGAAAATAATAATGATATATATATATATATATATATATATATATATATATATATATATATATATATATATATATATATATATAATGAAGTGGAATACAATTGACATATTCCAAACACATCTTAATCATTAAAAATAAGACCTTAATTCAACACATTCCAACACTCGTCAACTGCAATAACGCAAATTTGGAAGCATCGTATAAAATACTCGACATTTATATTCAGAACAAAAATTGGAAATCATGTCAAACGGCCTTTCCCGAATGACATTCAATAAAAGCGAAATACCAAGTGGATGATTTAAAGGGCCAATTTAATAATAACCGAAGCCTCGAAATCTGGTTTGCAGTAGGTATCGCATCATCCTTCATTTGTTGACAGTACGCGCATCTGTCCAGAAGGTTTTCGATGAGAGGATTTTACTTTTAAAACACGAGAATATGAAAAAAAAATTTCTGAGAGAGAGAGAGAGAGAGAGAGAGTAGAGAGAGAGAGAGAGAGAGAGAGAGCAAAGTAGGCTTCTACTGTTCTTAGGTTGTATGAAGACCATGAAGTAATAAACTTCTTATAAGAGAGAGAGAGAGAAGAGAGAGAGAGAGAGAGAGAGAGAGAGAGATGAGGAGAGAGAGAGAGATGGGCGGGGGGGAGAGAGAGCTGATATCAAAATAGGTTCGATTAATGTCATCTACCTTCGAACTGTTTGTGGAGAGTTTGTGTTTTTGCAATCCAAAAAGCACGTCACAGGGACGTGTAAAAAGTTGATGATCATAAAATTAAAGAGAAAATGTGTTCACTTTCAAAAACATCCCGAAGAATTCTTAAGATTCTATCCTGTTTTATTGACTTAACTAACAATCTTATGTAACTTTTCTTTGGGAACACTATGATTTTGCTAGGTCCTTGAAACCTGTTTCATCAGTGTTCACTGAGGTCGTAAGGTACAGTATTATCATTCTAAAATTATTAATTTTTCCTGCTGAGTATTGCAATATTTATCTTTAACTTATTTGTAAATATTTTGATAGTTTTAATTACTGGATATAAGTAACGTATCAGTATTATTTTAAATAACTTGGATGAACACATAATCATATAATCGTAAAGGCACAGTAGATGAAAGACAACACTAAAATTGGTTTTAATAGTCCCGTTCCAATACGATTAATAAAACTGCACTTCTCATTACATTTAAAAATGAACATCCTAATTTTACGTATTGATATATGAACTGCATTCAGTATGACAAATGAAATTACAAGAAGAATAACATTAATTAATATACTGATCTCAAATTATTATGCTTTTAATTACATTATTATCTATGAAAATTTGCTGATGTATATCTTGGTCGAATAATTCTGAAATCCTGATATGTTATATTGTACTCTATTCATTAAACTACGTATTATGCCTTCACAGAGCAGAATCTATCAGAGGCATCGACACGCCAATAACAATTTTCAAACCCAGGGTTGGGTCAACAAACAAGTTATAGGTTCTTCATCAGGACACCCAGATGAATAATCTCTAATGTTCGTGAACAGGAAAAATTACGTAACGTTTAATTCTCATTGATGATTAGTTCGAATGTCATCCAATATAGCAAAGCGTGAACTAAAAAAAAAATGTTCCAACAAATGTGATATATATTGGTAATGAGTCAAATATTATTTTGAATAATTAGGATAAATACATTGTTATATAATCGTAAAAGCTAAAAGCACAGTAGATGAATATCGATATAGCAATCATATGCTGAGTTGGCTTTCATATTTGAATGACAAAAAGCATCTTCATGTATTTACTGTGTAATAATCACAGTGAACATATGTTAAGTAGTCACTCGTTCTTCTTTAATTTATCTACATTTCTATAAAATATTACGATGATTTAGAATTACATATTTACTGAACTTCATATACATTAGTTGTACATCTGTAGTTGTTATTCGATAATTTTTTTCTTTCATACTAAATCTACAACGTTCTGGTGATTTTCTAAACTGAGTCTTTAACATCCCCAAGGTAGGTGTGAGATGAGTGAGAAGTGCAATTATAGAGAGAAATTAAATTATATATATATATATATGTATATATATATATATATATATATATATATATATATATATATAGATATATATATTATTATATATATATAGACATATATAATATATATGTAAGTATATATATATATATGATATATATATATATATATATATATATATATATATTATATATATATATATATCCATATATATTATATATATAAGATATATATATATATATATATATATATATATATATATATATATATATATATATATATTATATATATATATATATATATATATATATATATATATATATATATATATATATATATATATATATATATATATATATATAAAGGTTTTTGCCACGAGGGAAAATTGAAAGCACACCCTTTACTGAGGCATAACTGATCATACAGAGGAAAAACATAATAAAGTAGGCTTAATATACAAAATGACATTACAAGATTAGCAATAAGGTCTATTTCACTCTACAGAAACGAGGAAAACGCCTGAGGGCAAGATTAGCGATTTTTAGGCAGCCACTCCATTGGAGGAGCAGAACACGTGGTCAACAGATGATTCATCCGGAAAACAATACATTTTGAAAAAAGAAGGAGGCATATACAACTTATTACCATGAAATTTACAAAAATGTTCCCAAAATAATGATTGAAAAGACGAAAAAAAAAGAATATAAATATATCGAGCGAGAGAGAGAGAGAGAGAATAACTATAAACAGTGGGACTAATTAATTAGAAGTTCATTTATTTTAAGGTCCTTCACAAATAACAATAGAAAAAAGGGAGGAAAAAGGTATTAACAATGGATTCAAGGGAAATGCAAAGTTTCATTTAACTAAGACTATTATTATATCACTCAGAAGAATTTTACACAGGAGCTGAAGGCACTAGATCTGTGGCACTGAGGGTTACGTTAATTAACAAATCAAATAGTGCCAGTATGAAAAACCCCAGAGAATGTGAAATACTTTCATGAAGAACCCGGAATTTAAAGGAGTAAAATTCTTGTCAAGTATCACCAATCATAAAAATAATTGTTAACAGCAGCCCTTCATTGTTTCACCCTGGGATTTGGGATGAATGGTTGCTAACCTGGCACAGTGGAACACATGAGAAGTAGTACACAACTTCTATCATTCTCTTAACTTTGCAAATTAAGGATGCACTGAAGATGGGGAGTTGCATAAGGCAGAGAGAATAACTAACTTAACACTGTTACGAGTTAGCAATATAAACGAACACTTCTGCATGCAAATCACAAAATATTTTCACCCCTTCGCCTAATTCTCTGAAGGAGATGCAATGGGGAATTTGAGTTGCAAATATGAAAGACAACAGTAATTGAGGAAGGAAACGAATTGTTTGTTGAACAAATTTCAAACAAACTATACCGGTGTTTTTGACAATAGAAGGCTAGCAGTAGAGAGCGGGCATCTTATGGGGGAAAGAGAAGTCTCGACCCTGGGCAATAAGACGGGTTGTGTGCAACCGGGAAGATTCCACTGGTGTGAACAGGACTGAGTCTGCTATAGGAATGATGATAAAAGAGCGTTACATAAGGTTTTGTATATTTACTCTTGTAAGACATCCTATGTCCATATTTAACAGTGATTATGAGCACAGAAGGAACTGCTCGAAATATATGATTGCAATGTTAAAATAGTGTTTTTTTTTATGGGCCTTTTACACATATGCAGAAGTGTTCGTTTATATTGCTAACTCGTAACAGTGTTAAGTTAGTTATTCTCTCTGCCTTATGCAACTCCCCATCTACAGTGCATCCTTAATTTGCAAAATTAAGAGAATGATAGAAGTTGTGTACTACTTCTCATGTGTTCCATTGTGCCAGGTTAGCAACCATTCATCCCAAATCCCAGGGTGAAACAATGAAGGCCTGCTGTTAACAATTATTTTATGATTGGTGATACTTGAACAAGAATTTTATTCCTTTAAATTCCGGGTTCTTCATGAAAGGATTTTACATATATATATAAATCTATATTATATATATATATATATATATATATATATATATATATATATATATATATATATATATATATATATATATATATATATATATATATATATATATATGGTCCATAAAACACTATTTTAACATTGCAATCGTATATTTCGAGCACTTTCTTCTGTGCTCATGATCACTGGTAACATATGGACATTGCATGTCCTTACAACCATTCCTGGATCAACCAACGGAGACTTACTGCCACTACATAATATATATACAGAAACATATTATGTAGGTGGCAGTAAGTCTCTGTTGGTGATCAGGAATAGTGGAAATTAAACTATTCCCTTTTGATTTTTTGCTCATTAACTCTCCATCTGGTGACTCATCCGGTGATTGGAAGTTCTTGGACAAACTGCTTGAGGATGGCCTAAGGATTAGTTCGTCGATGTCATCCAGTTTCCAGTGTCCTCCTGACAGGTTCATATTGTTGGTTGATTGATGACAGCAAATTCTAGCATTTTCCTTTTGAGAATCAGCTCGGGCCCACTCCAGTTATTAATATAGCCTTCGTCCCTAATATGTAGGAAAATCCCTGGGTTCTCTGATGCATATTGCACTGATCTTTTTGTGCTCTGTTATTTTTGCGAGATGGATCTACCGGTTTCCCCAACATAAAAAATCATCACATTGCAACACGGTATCTTGTAAACTCCGGCTTCTTCTCTCCTTTTTTAGGTATACGTTAATTAATGAGCGAACTCCCGATGGATTTGGGATAATGGAAAATAAATGGATTATTAGACATGAGTGTTCTAGGGCTTTTGGAGGTTTTCATCGTATGGAATTTTTTATTTAATTGCTGAAGTCTATTTGTCTATTTAGAGTGGGACCTCTATAGTATATTGTATTCGCTTCATTTATAGCCTTCTCGATAAGTAGGTGGTTAAAGCAGTTGCATTAGGTGTTGGCCGGACCGTGTTGAATTATTTATCTACGTACCCATCTTAACATATTCTAAACCAACTGAGGAATAGGTTGCCACCCGACCACAATCTTTAGGGATACTTCGTGATAACTTAGGAAATGAATATATGGAAACAGCGTAAGTGTGAACGCACATCTGTTCTGTTCTCTTATGGTTAGTACGTCTAGGAACGGCAATTTTTCGCCGTTTTCCCATTCAGTTTTAAATTCTATAGTCGGAACTAGCGACTCTAGTTGAGTGAAAAATTCACTGAAATAAAACTCCCCAGCTATCGTCCCAGTAAGTAAAAATATCATCTACATATCTAAGCCAGACAAGTTTGCAGGGTTTGTTAGAGGACAAAATTTCTGTTTCGAAATAGGACAACTGCATTATCAATCCTGGTGCGTAGTGGATTAATGTCCTGTGTGCTTTCCTTATTTTTCCTGGTATAGTTTTGGGCACTATTAATTCCATCCTCTGTTTGCTCGTTTTGATATTTTTAGGCTCCAGATGATGTTTTCGGCTATTACTTCTATCTGTTTCCATGCCTGAATTATCAAGTAGCGTTCTCTTCTCCTTTCTAGGACTATATCATTTTAAGGACTGTAGTCTTTCCCAGTAGTCAAGATCCTTAACTTCTTCTATTCTAGCTGTAAAGGACCTTTGTACTCTAGTTGAGTGAAAAATTCACTGAAATCTCCCCAGCTATCGTCCCAGTAAGTAAAAATATCATCTACATATCTAAGCCGACAAGTTTGCAGGGTTTGTTAGAGGACAAAATTTCTGTTTCGAAATAGACACTGCATTATCAATCCTGGTGCGTAGTGGATTAATGTCCTGTGTGCTTTCCTTATTTTTCCTGGTATAGTTTTGGGCACTATTAATCCACCTCTGTTGCTCGTTTTGATATTTTTAGCTCCATGATGTTTTCGGCTATTACTTCTATCTGTTTCCATGCCTGAATTATCAAGTAGCGTTCTCTTCTCCTTTTCTAGACTATATCAGTTTTTAAGGACTGTATCTTTCCCAGTAGTCAAGATCCTTAACTTCTTCTATTCTAGCTGTAAAGGACCTTTGTACAATTTGTGCAATATCCTTTTGATAGTGTGGGTACCAAATCATATTGCAATATTCAAGTGGACTACGAACATATGTTTTATAAAGCATAAACATGTGTTTAGCTTTTTCTTGTTTTGAAGTGCCGTAACAACATTCCCATTTTTGCTTTACATTTTGCCAATAGAATTGCTATTTGATCATTGCATAACATGTTCCTATTCATCATCACACCAAGGTCTTTAACTGCTTCCTTATTTGTGATTGTCTCATTATTAGGTCCCCTATATGCATATAGCTTTCCTTCTCTGTCTCCATAATTGGTATTTATCAGAGTTAAATACCATCCTATTTACCTCTGACCCAATCAATATTACTTTGTTAAGGTCTCTTTGTAGCGTTCCTATCTTCGTCACAAGAAATTTCTCTACTTATTCTTGTGTCATTGGCGAAACTACTCACTACGAGTCCTTAACATTACTGTCTATGTCTGCAATAATAATAACAAACAGTATTGCAGCTAACAACGTAACCTTGTGGCACACCAGATATTACCTTAGCTTTGTCCGATTTCTCAACGTTTGCAATAACTATTTGTTTTCTGTTGTGTAAAATTTCTTTTACCATCTTCCTACTTCATCTACTATATTATGTTTTCTAATTTTCTTCGCTAATATATTATGGTCTACCTTGTCAAAAGCTTTTGCAAAGTCTAGATAAACCACATCTGTTTCATTTCCGCTTTTCATATTTGTGTATATGTTCTCAACGGTGGACTAACAGTTGGGTTTGTATACTTTTTCTGGGTACGATACCATGTTGTCCTATATTAAACAAATTATTTTTTATTAAATGTTTCGTAATATTTGTCTTCATTACCCTTTCATACACTTTCATAATATGTGATGTTAGACTCACAAGCCTATAATTACTTGCCTACAGTCTTGATCCACTTTTGAAAGTAGGGGTAATATATGCTAATTTGTGGCTTATCATAAATCTTGACTGTATCTACACTATCTTAATAATATTGCAAGTGGCTTTGCAATAGAATGAACTACTTTCTTTAACAAAATAGCAGGGACACCATCAGGCGCTGCTGCAGCTCCATTTTTAATTTCATTAATAGCCTGCACAATATCAGCCTCATTAATATCTATGTCTGCTAAATATTCACTATTTTTCATCCCTTACTTCATATCATTATCTACATTATCAATTCTAAGGGTGAATTCTCTATTATACGTTCTGCCAATATGTTGCATATTCCTTTTTTTCATTTGTTAATCTCCCTTCAATTCTTAGAGGGCCTATTTCTATTCTTCTTTTATTCATCTTTTTTGCATACGAGAATAATAGTTTAGGGTTTTGCTTGATATTTACTTGGGTTTTTTCTTCCAAGTCCCGTTTTTCATTTTCTTTTGATTGTATAATCTTTTGTTCTGCATTTTCTATCTTACTTTTTAGTTCTATCACTTTCCATGCATTTTTTTTCTTCGCAAGACCTTTTTTCCCCTTTCTGATTTTATGGAACAAGATCCTTCTGTCTCTTGGTATGCATGACTGATGTTTACTTTTCTTCTTTGGTATATATTTACCCTCTATTTTCTCTAATAATTTATATAATATCTCCATATTCAACTTATATCATCACTTACGAAAATGTTATCCCAATCTTTGTTTAATTCTTCATTTATTTCTGACCATTTTATATTTTTACTGTAGAAGATTGTATTTTCCATATCCTTCCCACTTTTTCATTTCTTGCTTATCTCTGTTTTCACTTGCTTTGGAATGGACTGTTAATTCTATGACATTATGGTCTGAAATACTCGCATTATAAACTATTATTTCTTTAACATAATTCACCTCGTTTCACAAATACTAGGTCTAAAGTATTTTTCCTTTCTTGTTGGCAGTGATTTATTTGGGTTGGATTTTGTATTCTAGTAAACATAATCTAATAGCTTTTTCGAATTGCCTCTTATCTTCTGTACTATTATTACTCTCTTTTTTATATGTATAAATACAACCACAATAAAATCCTGTTCATTCTTTCCAGTCTACGGAAGGAAAGTTAAAATCTCCAGATAGGAGAATAGTCCAGTCCTTGTGATTTCTACATATATCATCCAATTTTTCTATTATTATGTCAAACTCTTTAGAATTAGGGGGTCTATATATTACTTTCATTAATTTTTCAGATTCAAATTCTACCGCTATTAGTTCACATTCTGAGTTCCTATATTTCTCATATATTTCCTTGTTTTTTGTCTTTCCCATATATCGCAGTTCCCCTTGATCCCTATTTTTTCTATTTGATCTATAAGTTTGGAACGCTTTTATTTGATTGCCATTCTCACTCTCTTGGGAATACCAGGTTTCACTTATATTCATCATATCTATTTTCTTTTCAATTGGGTTAGTTCTTCGAAGTACTCTATTTTTCTTTTTGAGTTCCTCATAACTAAACCCTGCGCATTCATCACTATGATGGTTTGCGTGTTTTCTTCTTCATTTTAATATGGTAATAATAAGGATTTTCCCCAGTCTCTTTCCTGTTTTCTGGTATGTTGTTCTTTTCTCTTTTCTTCAGTTCCAGAAATTCTGACATTAAAAAAATCCAACTTTTCCATAATATTTGATCTTCCTTCATCATAATTATTCATTTTGTGTCTGAATCTGCAATTTTCTCTGTATCTGCAATATCCTCTTGCATCGTAAATACAGTATTTATCTCTTGAGCTGTATCTTGGAGCTGATGCTTGGAAATTCTTTGCTGACACTCCATATCGTGGTGATGGCTTGCTTTTTTCCTTCACCTCATATTCTTTGTTCCTCTCTTTATTTGTTTCTTTCTTATTTTGGATTTTATTATTGATTGATTATTTAACTGATTTTGATTCATGGCTACAAGGTGCATATATTTAAATTTTTTGTTGATCTTACATTCTTTTCCTTCTTTTAGGTTTTTGCATATTTTTGGATGTAGATCTCTGCAATCATCCTCATAGCCGTCTAAGTATGCACATTTACCATAGATTTAATAGTTGTGACATACATTGGGATGTTTGTAGTAACATCTTTCTTCGAATCTGCAATTCCCTCTTTTCAAAAGGTTGAAGACTTTGTTCTTCTTGTCTATTTTTCCTCTTTCCCATCAGTGTGCAGATCTGGGTAGAGCCTCCTCGGGATTTTCTTTTGTGTTGTCATGTCGCAATTTATTTCTTTGTATGTATGCTGCTTGATTGCCTCATATGTAGTATCGATGAGAATGTCTGCATCCATACTTTTATCTTGTTCATTGTTTTTCCTTATTTTTTTTCTGTCATTTCAGTTTTGTTTACTTCTCTTCCATTTTCCTCTTCTTCTTCTTCCTCGTTTCTCTTCTTCTTCATCCTCAACTATTTGTACAGTACATTCAGTCTTGATTTAATAACATTATCTATCCAGGATAGAATGTTGAGCAAAAAAATTCTGGTATCCTTTCTCATATCTTGCATTACTTTAACACATTGAGGATGCATCGAATGTTGCATGCCGAACATTTCTGATCAGGTTTTGTGAATTAAAAATGCTATACCACATCTTACACAGTTTGCATGCTTTTGGCATTCTTTTTACTATTGCATCAATTAGGATATTCACAATGTTCACCTTATTAATTTTCTTTGTAGGAATACGTTGATTGATGTAAATTTTCTTTATGAGTCTCTTGACCACTTGGATTTTATTTGGAACTTCTTCAATTATTTTCAAGATGTTTTCTGTTGATTTGTTCCAGTTTGAAGGATCGTATCCTTCTAATAGGTCTATGAAGGCTTTTTTATCTTTTTGGTTATGGCTGTTGTTAATTTCATAGATGAGAAATGCCAGCTCCCTTCCTGCTACCTCATCGTATTGCGAATCTGCCAGACACGCTAAATTTCAAATTCGCCATTTCTTACCACAATTGGAACTTGCTGCCATCTTGATCTGATCTTACAGTATTTCACTCGATAAACTAACTTAGTAGACGCTTTTTCACACTAATCTTATTACCGACAGTTCACGAACACTTCTAGATATTTTTCAATGTCCAGACGTATGATAAACGCGTGATATCTGTTGATTATCAGACTGTGCGCGGGAACGTCTCACCAAGCAAAATGGCACTGAGAGAGAGAGAATGGCCGTATTTAACACTGTTTTAAGAGAGAGGGGGAGGGAGAGAGTGTGTGCAGATATTTACCCTTTTGAAGAGAGAGAGAGAGAGAGAGAGAGAGAGAGAGAGAGAGAGAGAGAGAGAGAGAGAGAGCAGGTACCTAACCTTTTTTTGAAGAGAGCGTGATGGGAAAGCAGATATTTAACATTTTGAAGAGAGAGCGCACACATATAGAGAGGGCTGCTGTAGAAAATTAATCAATACAACAATGATTTTCTGGAGGAAAAATCGACGTTAGAGATTGCTTATAAAAAACGAAATTTTAGGAGATAAAAATCAGTTTATTTCCTGCCCTCTAAAATACCCCAATACGAAAGGGTCTTGTTGATTTCAAAATTATAATTCCATTCCGCAGTTTACAATACAGTGTTTGCTTTTGCCTGAAGGGCAACACAGTGGTTCGCTTTGCAAACAAGACGTTACATTTTAAACATTTCGCTGCATTTTGTGTGTCGTTTGAAGACAAAAGACCAGTAATTATGTTGCTGAGGGAAAATTTATGATAATTTTTTATCACAATAACTCTCTGAAAATCGCTCTCTCTCTCTTCTCTCTCTCTCTCTCTCTCTCTCTCTCTCTCTCTCTCTCTCTATCTCTATCTCTCATATGCAATTGATTATTTTATATGTTTAAACTAGGAAAGAGATCAGTAGTCACGTTGTTAAAGGATAATTAATGAAAATCATTTTACAATAAGTCTCTCTCTCTCTCTCTCTCTCTCTCTCTCTCTCTCTCTCTCTCTCTCTCTCTCTCTCCAAATTCCTACCATAGAATTCTCCCTATTCCTTGAAAGGAGTAATCAAATCTAATGATTTTAAGCTGGACTGACTTTGGGGCTCGTTTCGAACTACCGTTTTGTATTTCAGCTTATTTCGTATGAATGTAAAGATAAACAAATAATTTTAAAGTGTTCGAAAAAGAGGATGTAGCGTTTTTTGTGTTCATGTGTGAAATCTATTTTTATCACAGAAAGCAAACATATTAACTTAGCATACTGATAAGAATACCCGCCCGAGAGAGAGAGAGAGAGAGAGAGAGAGAGAGAGAGAGAGAGAGAGAGAGAACCAATAGAAATAGACCACACTAAATAAAATTACATGGAATATATGTAGTATAGTAACGATTTCCCAATCGATCATCAATCAATAACATGTTATGTTAGCCCTGTCTCAAGGGTTGAAGCCCCTCAGTCACTGACCACAATGATTAAACAGCTGAATACTATGGGCTAAGATGTTCACAGAAATCATTAAGCATACTCGAGCTGGCTTAGCTACCATTCACGATACCTAAAGGACTGCACTGCTATTCAGAAATGAAATACAGTATATTCCCCACTGAGACCCTCCATTTCCATTGATAGTATTATTCATATGATAGCAGACCACGAGATGATTTTGATAATCTCGAAATTCCTTAAGCTTTGATATTTTGAAAAAGTAAAACAGAATTAGGAACAATAGACAAATTGAGTTGAAAACTAAGAATCAACAGGTTATTGAACACAATATTATTGATTGACTCTGATGATAAATATAGTGTTTGAAACACTGTTTTAAAGAAAAGAAATATTAGGAACTACCCTTTTCTTTGTTCTTTTCATTGGATTTACAGCGAAAAAGCAATGAATATAGAACTCAGTATTAGGAAAGTTTTCTTTGCTATAATTCCGTATATTCCAATTTGTATTATTAGAAGAATGCCAAGTTTCCTTAGATTTATTTTAGTCTAAGTATCATATTTTGATGCTTGAATTTTACAACAAGCCTTATGCCTCCCAAACAGTCTAACTCCCGGGAAATCTAAAGATAATTTGTTCAACTCTTAAGCAAATAGTTATTTTGACATTCATCATATGGTACATACTCTGAAATTTTTCTAGTAAATGACTGCAAATAATAATAATATCTCATATGTCTAAAAACGATGTGATGGTTAGAGGTCCACTAAAACGAATAGGAAAATATTTCTAGACCCTACCGTAAGAGGATCACATTCCAGGCATACAATTGAAAATGTTACCTTTCCCTTGAAACTTCGTATGCAAATGTTAGTCTTCGGGGAGATTCGTATTCGCTTGCCTCTGCAACCCGAATGCAAGAGCCACTTTAAAAGTCGTCTTGCTTTTCCTCGGTATGCATTTGCAGAGAAGGTTTCCGACTAAGCATTTGAGGAGCCGGTGCAATAAGAGTAAGAGAAGGACCTCTGGTATGCAAATAACGTTTTGTCTGTTGCAAGAGGCTAAAGAATCGCCATGGACGCCAGCGAGAAGAGATACAGATAGAGACAGATAGATATGGAATGAAAGTTTGAGTTCACTATATGTGTTCTTTAGTTTCTCGTATTTATTTTTTCTTCGAAATGCTATTTTTATTTATAATACGTTAAGACTGAACGAGGATTATAATGATTCTTTAGTTTTTACGGGTAAGCTTATTACTCAATTTCCATTTTTTTCAATAGAATTTTTATGGGGACAAGACGCTACGACAGAATTTTCAATTTAGTAATACTGATTTTTGTATAAAATTAATTTCACTTAAATAATCATCAAATAGCAATTAAGGAATGGATATTTTTTCAGCTCTAGATACCATTTCAGAAAATAAATTTGAATATATTTACCGATTATTGCAAGAAACATAATTCTCACTTAATCGGCTGTTAGCTATTCACACTCACTTCTCCAATATACAGTCTACCACCCTTAACTTAAGTATTACATAATCTTTTCTTTGTCTTCTTCTTCTTCTTCTTCTTCTTCTTCTTCTTTATCCCGTAATGCGTAATCACAAAGCTAACACATCACATTATATAACAGTAAAGACAGAACAAAAAGATGCTTGTCGTTACATCCGGACTTTTCTTTAAACCCATTTTTATGGGTCATCCACTCAAGAGTTTCCCCGCGTCCGCACTTCGAGCAAACATCATCTTCTTAAAACTTTCTAATGGAATGTACAATAATATATATATATATATATATATATAATATATATATAATATATATATATATATATATATATAATATATATCAATTCAGGAATGCCAAAGACACATGGATGTTTTAAAAGATTTATTCCTTAAGAAACGTTTCGCACATGACTATGTGCATCATCAGTCTGAAAAATGACAAAATGATAACATTAAAAATACTAAAAATACACAGGATTCTTAAAATGACAATTAAAAACATTAAAAGACTAAAAATAAGCAGCAAAGTAAAAACAACTGCTGTTACACCAACCTTCAGGTACAAAGGAAGAAGATAGAATGAGCAAAGAAGGAAACACCAACCTCCAAAGACGACTATGCATAAGTTTTTTTGGAACATTAAAAACTGGTGTGGCAGGATGAAAATAATTAGTTAAAAGTTTGTTTTAATGTTCCAAAAAAACTTATGTATGCTTCAATCCCTTATATTTTAACTCTAAATTTTCACATAAACTGAAACAAATTATTGAAACTGAAATACCGTGCATTAATTTAAAATTGATATCAAATAATCCCAGTAAAATTGGCTCCTTGTTTGGCTTCAAGGACTGTCTGTAGCCCTTCATGAGATCCAATGTGGTCTTTAAGTTTACATGCCCAGGATGTACTGGTACTTAAATTGGATCAACGAGAAGGTTGTTGCAGATGCGTTATTGCAGTCACTTAGGGTTGAGTTTTAGAATGGGGCCAAGATTCAGCAGATCAGAACATTCAAAATATAAAAATCATGCTATCAATTGTAAAGTTAAGGTCAAGAAGCAGCACTTTACCATATTAGGTATTATAAGGACGCAGATTATCTGACTACCTTAGAGTCATATATTAAAAGACTCGTTCCATCGTTAAACGGTGGCTGCTCCTCTGCTCAACTATATCTGGCATAGTCGTCTTTGGAGGTTGGTGTTCCTTCTTTGCTCATTCTATCGTCTTCCTTTGTACCTGAATGTTGGTGTAACAGCAGTTGTTTTTACTTTGCATCTTATTTTTAGTCTTCTAATGTTTTTAATTGTCATTTTAAGAATACTGTGTATTTTTAGTATTTTTAATGTTATTATTTTGTCATTTTTCAGACTGATGATGCACATAGTCATGTGCGAAACGTTTCTTAATGAATGAATCTTTTAAAACATCCACGTGTCTTCGGCATTCTGAATTGATGTTTTAGGATCATACTGCAGATAGTATATATCAGATAGTATATATATATATATATATATATATATATATTATATATATATATATATATATATATATATATATATATATATATATATATATATATATATATATATATATATATATATATATATATATATATATATATATATATATAATTATCAATTTACATAATTTATTCAGTTTTGATGGCCCTTTTTTTAAAAGTAAGTTTTTCTAGTTTAATCCAGTTCTTTGACTTTCTCTCTGAACACTGGATATGGGTCTTTTGCCTCTCCTTAATGGTTGTTATTAGTTTATATTGGTATTCCGCCCATGAAGTTTGTTTCTTTTTTTTTTCATGTTTGTGATGGTGGTTTGGCTTCGTCGTCTGTGCCAAGTCATATTTTGACCTTCTCCCGGAGCTTTCGAGGGGGCCGTGTGGCATTTGTTCAGGAGTTCTGTACTCGGCTCCACCATAGAAGGACCAGTGTGTTGTATTATTGACAGTCAACGACAGTGCACATATTTTTGGGTAGAGGATAAACCTCCTTTTGCCCACCTGCATCGTGTTGCATCACTCGAGAGTGACCCTGTGTGCTCGTGCCCTTTGTCCGAAGCTGGATTGCTTGGGGCCTGTTGTTGGAGGCTTGGACTTTGTGCCTCACCAAGGATTTCTACAGCCCTTTATAGTTGGAGTAAAGCTAAGCATTGCTCTCGTGAATGGCTCGTAGTGTGAGCATAATATACGCCCTGTAATCTCCTGCCTCTGCCTGTGTCACAGTGTGTTTATATATTTGTTTAGTGTTTAGATTGAAACTATATTTACATCATAATAAGTACTGTTTGTATGTATAATATGGGATTTCAGAGTTAAAGCAGAGTTAAAGACCCAACTGTAATTACCAACGAATTCTTGTTACCGTAATGAAGACTTGGTAATTGACATCTTGCTTTGGACAGTTGTTTAGTTACTGTTTCTCTCTCTTCAGAAGTGAAATGGGGATCAGCAGAAATAACTCGGGAGTGCATTCGTGGTGCTGTTGTGCGGAAGAGGTCGAGATCCCTGCCACCTTGGATTTTATACATCAGCCCTACTTGAAAGTGCTCTTCGTCGGCGTTGGTTGGTTTACCGTCACCGAAGTATTGGTGCTTGGTGTTTAGTGGTAAATGTTTACGGTATCGCAAAAAATATGCACTGGTCGCTATGATCGAGAGTGTGTGTTTATTGGCCGGTCGAAGTCACGAAAGCATGTTTGAGGGTTGTGGCCTTATGCACAAGGGATAAGTGACCGACCGCACGGCAGTATCCGCGAGTGTACTCGGTATCTTTTCCCTGTATTTTGATTGTTATTAAATATGATACCTATTGCTTATTTATATATAAAATGTAAAATCAGATAGCAATCATTTTTCTATTTGTTACAAACGTTATTATTGATGAAATGAACACCGTTCTTACTTATTGATATTTGTTTGACATTCATTATACTTACGTGACTATTCCATTTATTCACTTTTATTATCAATTAAATAATTAAATGTTATATATATTTGCTATGTTATAATTAAAACTTTAAAAAGCTCATATAATTGTTTATCACCACTTCGTCTACAACAGTTAAAAGACTAAAAGAACCTTCAAGTGCTATTGCATAGCTTGTGTTTAATATTTATTAACTAGTGAATAGTACTTGTGACATCTGGCGACCGTGACAGGATGTAGGCAGTGGTTTAAAAAGATAAATAGTGTTAAAATTGAGTAATCTGAAAGTCAGTCGGTAATTATGTCTTCCATCGCGGAATTAACAGCTCTCGGCAAAGAGCTTGGTTATGAAGGCGAAGACCTTAGAAGATTTGTAAGTGATGAACAAAGTGCTTTAAGGGATATTAGAAATAAGGAACGAGAATTAGAACGTGAAAAACTAGAAGCTGCTCGTGAGGAAAGAGAAAGGGAACGCCAGGAGAAAGAAAAGGAGCGTGAATATGACCGTGAAAAAAGTGAGAGAGATAGAGCTCATGAGATTCGTTTGTATGATATGCAAGAATCTTTGCAAAAACAGGAGATGAGAATTGAAAACTGCAAAAAGAAATAAAGGACTCGCCAGTTAATACCGAAGGTTCCGACACTGAAGGTAACCAGGTAAGAGTAAAAGTTAAAGGTCCTTCTATTCCTGATTTTGATGAAAACAAAGATGATAATGATATTGATGCATATCTTAGGAGGTTTGAAGTTCTTGCTAGTGCAGCCAAGTGGCCCTAAAGGGGATTGGGTCTATAATTCTAAGTTCACATTTAAAGGGTGCAGCTTTGGAAGTTTACGTTAGACTTTCACCTGAGGATGCTTTGGATTATAATAAGGTTTCTGAATCACTTATGAAAAGATTTGATTGTACTGAGGAAGGTTTCAGAGTAAAGTTTCGGTCAGTTAAACCTCAGAAGAATGGAATTAGTTGAACAGTTTGTGTCTAGATTAAGACATCTCTTGAAGAGGTGGATTGAAATGTCAAAGTGTGAAATGACATGTGAAGGCTTAACTGATTTTATTTCTTATTGAGCAATTTTTGCAGAGTTGTGGCAGGCAGTTGCAGGTACATCTGAGAGAGCGATTACCATTATCGCTTAACAGAATGATTGAATTAGCTGAAAGTTATGTTCAAGCATGGAGGTTTATTTCATAATTCTAGATATTTTTCTACAGTACGTAGTGACAGAGTTGACTTATCCGGGGAAGCGCATCCCTGAGCAGACTGCTAAACCCATTCGAAGTCCACCCTCTATTAAGTGTTATAAATGTGGACAAGTAGGTCATAAGGCTTCAAATTGTCTAGAACATGCAAAGGGATCCAAGAAAAATGGTCATGCTGGCAGCAGGAGAAGTTGTTTAATGGACCAGAAAGGGGCCGTAAGGAAATTTTAAAGATCCTGTTGTGGATATAAATAAAGAAGTGTTTGAAAATGATCACACTGAGTTGGCAAGTGTTACTTTTGATATGCCTGTTGAGGAGGTTATTTTATACGGAAACCCAGTGAAAGTTTTGAGGGACACTGGTTGTACAACTGTCGTAGCCAGAAAAGACTTGGTGCCTGTTGAACATTTTACTGGGTAAGAGCAGTAGGATTCGATATATGAACAAGAATCTTGTAGAAACTTATCCTTTGGCTGAAATTTACATTCAATCGCCATTTTTCACGGGTACTACCCTTGCTGTGTGCATGGAGGACCCTCTTTATGATATCATTATAGGCAACATCCCTGGAGCAACAAGGTTGGAGGAACCCCCATCCGGCGCTGTATTAACGAGAGCTGGTGCAAAGAAATCTCAATCTACATTCCAAAAGCTGAAAACGTCAGACTCTAAGATTTCTTGGGACATGGATTCAAAGGAAATCAAGAAAGAGCAAGAAGAGGATCCAAGCTTAAGATCTCTACGAGATGATGCAAGAACTGGTAGAGCCATTACTAGAGATGGAAAAGGTAAGGCAGTTTTGGAGAGAGGATTGTTGTTCAGAAAAAAAAAAATATATTCAGACCGAGGTATTGAACACAAGCAACTAGTATTACCGTTTAAGCTTCGAGAGGGCGTGATGAGCATGGCACATGAAGGAATACTTGGAGGTCATTTGGGTGCTGAGAAGACCTTAGGTAGAATAAGGCAGGAATTTTACTGGCCAGGTATTGGGGCAGCAGTAAAGAGATTCTGTCAGTCGTGTGACATTTGTCAGAAAACTTATCCTAGAGGAAAAGTTGGGAAGGTACCTTTGGGAGAGGTACCACTCATTGACACTCCTTTTAAACGTGTTGCTGTTGACTTGATAGGACCTATTTTGCCAAGAAGTAGTTCTGGTAACAAATATATCCTGACCATGGTTGATTATGCAACCAGATACCCTGAAGCCAATAGCCTTACCGTCTATCGAGACTGAGCGTGTAGCTGATGTCTTGTGAGTTTCTTTCCAGAGTCGGGATTCCTGAAGAAATGGTGACTGATAGAGGCAGTCAATTTACATCGCAGATGATGGACGAAGTTAGAGGTCTTTTGTCAATCAAGCATCTTCCTACGACCCCTTATCATGCGATGGCGAATGGTCTAGATGAAAAGTTCAATGGAACGTTGAAATCTATGATTAAAAAGAATGTGTGCTGAACAACCTACTACTTGGGATAGATACCTGCCGGCAGTTCTCTTTGCATACCGAGAGTCTCCACAAGCAAGCGGGGTTTTCTCCTTTTGAATTATTATATGGGAGAACGGTGCGTGGCCCTTTAGCTATTCTGAGAGATTTGTGGGATAAGGAGAGAAATGAGGAAGAGGTAAGAACTACTTACGATTATGTATTCAACCTCCGAGAAAGATTAGAAGAAACTTGTAAGTTGGCCCAAGAGGAATTGAAGAAGTCGCAAGGTAAATATAAATTCTTTTTGATAAAAGGCTAAAAATAGAACATTTAAAATTGGCAGTGAAGTTCTCTTACTATTACCCAAGGCTAATAATAAATTGTTACTTCAGTGGAAGGGTCCTTTTCCTGTTGTTGGTATGAGAGGGAAGATGGATTATGAAATTCAAATAAATGGGAAAAGGAAACTTTATCATGCTAACTTGCTTAAAGCTTACATCCTAGGATAAAATTCTGTAGAAAGTTCGAGAAAGTGGAGGTACAATGCAGTGGTCGAGGGGATCCACAGGAGGATTTCTCACCCCTACTAGTGCCTGATACTGGACCTTCACCTACTTGGGAACAAACCAATCTGAATAAGGAATTGCAGGAAAATCAAAAGCAGAATCTGGAGGCTCTCCTTAGCCGCTACAGAGCGGTAATGTCGGAGATTCCCGGGCGCACTCACGTGATCAAACACCAAATCAGGTTGGTAAGAGAAGAAATTGTTAAAGTAAAACCCTACAAAATTCCCTATGCTTTGCGCAGAGATGTGAATTCAGAAATAGAATCTATGAAAGTTTTGGATATTATTGAGCCTTCAAGTTCTCCTTATTCAGCCCCTATGGTAGTAGTTTCGAAACCTGATAACTCAAAGCGAATTTGTCTAGACTTTAGAAGACTGAACGCCTTAACTATTTTTGATAGTGAACCTATGTGTGACCCAGAGCAGATATTTGCCAGCTTAAGTGGAAGTATATATTTCTCTAAGATGGATTTATCCCGCGGATATTGGCAAATTCCTCTGGATGAGGATAGTAAACAGTATACTGCATTTCAAACAGATTTAGGACTGTACCAGTTTAAAGTGCTCCCATTTGGACTTGTGAATGCCCCAGCCACTTTCAATAAGATGATGAGAAGTTTATTTGCAGGTTTAGAGGGGGTGAGTTTTTTCCTAGATGATCTGATAATTCATTCGAAACTTGGGAGGAGCATTTGTATCTTTTGGAAGAAGTTTTGCGTAGACTAAAAAAAATCTGGACTAACTGCTAAACCTACTAAATGTTT
>NC_061098.1:50599088-50601588 GCF_015104395.2 Macrobrachium nipponense | reverse complement strand
CGTGCCGAGGCATGGCTGGATTACATAATTCAAAGAGATTATTTTTAAAGGTAATGGTATGTAGAATGCATTATTAATGAACCAAAACTGCATTATATGCCAGTCAAATACTAACACACTTTTCAATCATGCTCAACTTCAAAACAAGTCAACGACCTATGTAAATCGATCAATTTTACATAACTCTTATATCCCAGGGCTTCAGGGCCCAGTGTAACCTGTCTTGACTATTCTTCTTGTTCCTTGACTGTTCCTTTCTCAATTTCTTGATCTGTGCCAAGTGAATACATAACGTGACGATTATAATCACTAGCATACACATAACCGTGGCTAGCAGTGCGTAGTAGCGGATGTCTTCATTAACCGTGAAAAGAGGGAGGACTGGATCCTGAGTGCCTAGTTGCCCTATGGTTTTGGCGAAGGAAGGATTGTAAGTGGGAGGGGAGGTGCTGCAATGTGGGAGTCCCCAGGTATAGTTCGCGAAATAAGTTCTCCCCCGAATGATGGTGTTTATTCCATGGACGTGTAGTTGGCCATGGTCCCCTAGGGAGCCGTCTGCAGCGATGAACAGATGAGATAACGCAGCTGACCCGTCTGGGCAGGTTACTTCAAACTTCCCTGACGAATATCGCAGCCAGACTCCGTTGTTCAGCCTGTGAGCGAACTTAGACTTGTCATAGGTTTTGCAGATAATCCAAGCAGTGTTCTCGTGTATGGGACAAAGTTCTGTTGAGAGCTAGGTCTAATTCACATGAACTCTCGGAAATATTCCGGCATTCAAAGGAGTCAGCCGAGCAAAACTTTTTATCCATAACTGTGTAGCAATTAACGAATGATTCCAGGTCTCTGACGACCGTAAAAGTTTCCTAGTTAGGGGAAATTAATACGTATCCAGACAGATTTGAAATAACCGGTAATGAGCTATTCGACATGTATGTGGGAAACGGGGAAATTGTAAAAGATTCCCACGCGTCGGAAGGATCAAAAGGGTTATTAATCATGATTCTATTTTGCTCTACGCTGACTGAGATTAAACTATAATAGAATTCAATCAAATGTGATTCTATCAACGGAATGTAACCGTCTCTGTGACAAGCATTCTCTATAATCAATGTTAAGTTTTTAATGGGTAACAAGTGCAGTGACAGAACTCCTTTAATAGCAAATGTTATAGCTTCAACATAATCTTTGGATTTCTCTATGAAATGAGAAACTCCTATTGTATGATGATCCATTTTCGTTATTATAGTATGATAATGTCGCAAGCAATGATTGAACGTCCTGAATATGATTTGATTACTTAAATGTTCCTTTACTATTGACATGAGCTCCTTAATTGATTCAATTTGTTTATTGAGTTCAGAAAAAATAAATTCGTGTTCATGTTTGTAATACTTCTAGTTTTCTTATCCTGATCGTTAATTTTAAGACGATTAGAAGATAACCCAAACGTAACCCTGCAACAGAACCAGACAAATTGAATCGTCAAAAATGAACGGGTTACGTCTTCCAACATTGGTATGCGGCACTGGCCACATAAGGAGGTCACACAATAAGCATTCTGTTTCAGCCGTCTTATTCTGCAAATCAATTGACATTAACTCAGCAATACCCAAGGTATGAGCAAGTGGGTGATCGTCACTTGAAGGAAAGTAGGTTCTGTGCAATTGAATCAAGGAGCAAAAGAGATAGTTCAGATTTCAAATTGATTACATCATTTTCTTGTAAGAAAATAGTCTGCGTGTCAACCTCTAGTTTAATGTTACTAGATGTAATGAAAAGATCTTCATTTCTTTCAATGATTGAGCCATGATTAAATCGAAATGATTTGGGTTTTGAAGTAATCTCATACGAGAAACATGCTTGAACCATTAGCAAAAAGCATAACAGACAAGCTTCATGTTGGAGCCTGCAAATAGCAAAATATATGTAATTACTCATGTTTTAAGAATAACCATCACATGAAATAAATAAAAGATATACAGAGAGAAAAAATAATTAAATATATATATATATGAGATTTTTTTTTCATACAAACCCATAATGGATTAAACCCTTACGTGTGCTCTAGATACTGTGCGAATTTCAGTAGGTTTGTTTAGGTTCTGAACTTTCAGCCTATTTGCCACTAGAAGTCCGAGGATTATAAACGGTCCTTCGAATTTCGGCGTTAGTTTGTAGTTTAGACCCTTTCGTACGTAAACTTGTATATATATTAAATCACCTACTGCATATTGTTTTGTTTGTTTAGCATTTTCATCGTGATTATTCTTCATGATTATTTGAGCTTCTTCGAGATTCTTACTAAGTGTGTTGGATCTGTTTACACTAGCATCCACAATATCCTTAAGAGGATCTGATAAATTGGTTGTGGGTGTGAGAATATGAAAAGGTGTCCTAGCGGGTGCTCCGTAGAATGCTTCGTGTGGCGACATTTTGATAGAGTGATGATAACTGTGATTGAGAGTGCTTGTTACAGCAGGGATGGCTATGTCCCAAT
>NC_061098.1:50589088-50594088 GCF_015104395.2 Macrobrachium nipponense | reverse complement strand
ATTTTTTTTGTCCCATTGTCGTAATGTTTGCACAATTTTAAATTAGCCGTTTACATAAAGTTTTTATATGAAAATGTGCGAAATGCATGTGGAATACAACTAAAAACAACCCATGGTTGTAACTTTGATCAGTTTGAAATATTTTCATATAAATAAAGATAAGTGCCAAAATTTCAACCTTCGGTCAACTTTGACTCGACCGAAATGGTCAAAAAAACGCAATTTTAAGCTAAAACTATTACATTCTAGTGATATTCAATTATTTACCTTTATTTTTCAACAAACTGGAAGTCTCTAGCATCATATTTCGATTTATGGTGAATTTATGAAATAAAATTGTTTTTCCTTACGTCTGCACGGTAACTCTTCCGAAAAAATCAAAATTTTTTTTGTCCGATTGTCGTAATGTTTGCACCATTTTAAGATAGCCGTTACATAAAGTTTTATATATGAACATGTGCGCTATTTCATGTAGAATACAACAAAAAACAACCCATGGTTGTAGCTTTTATCAGTTTTGAAATAGTTTCATATAAATAAATAAATAGAAAAAAATTTGTCCTTCAGTCAAATTTAACTCGCCCGAAATGGTCGATAACTGCAATTGTAAGCTACAACACTTACAGTTAAGCAATATTCAATCAATTACCTTCATTTTGAAACAACGAAGTTTCTGGCACAATATTTCGAATTTGTGGTGAATTTTGAAAACAAAAAGTTTTTTTTTTTATGTCCTGCGCGTTACAAATTCATGCATCATTTTGTGATAATATTTTCTCTGTATTGCCTTGATCGTTTTTACAAGTGTTATATACCAAAATGATTGCTATTTAGTGTAAAATACAACGAAAAAAAAGAACTCGTTAGCTTTAACCGTTTTGCTCACAGCGCAATTTGTATACAATTATATATCAAAATTTGTTTCGCGCTGTCATATATCCCAATATTTATATATGATAATGATATTTTTTTTTTCATTTTTTACGGTTGCATACTAAACTTCAGGCAATGAAAAAAAAAATGGAGCCAAAAATGAATTTCTTAATCTCAAAAACTAAGCGTGCTGTGATTTTTTGAAAAAAAAACATTTTTTCCGCTTCGGAGCTTACTCTCAAACGCCGCCGGCATACAGGAGACGATTTTTAAAATACCTCTTCGGCGGGTTTAAAGGGCTAGGTTAGCTGACGAATATAGTCTAACTCATAATTTGAGTGTTAGTAAGAAGCGAAATGATCCTTCGTCTTGTAAAGTACAGAGCGGTAAAGGTTTCAGTTCTAGTAATAGCAATGCGAGTAAAAGTGACTATTCCTATTATACATGCGGAAAACCTGGTCATACGTCTAAGGTTTGTAAGAGTAAAGTGGCATCTAGTGGCTCAGAATTAACTTGTTTCCGATGTAATCGGAAAGGGCATATAGTGAGAAATTGTGCAGTATAAAGAAGGACGTTAAAAAACCAGTGTCTCTAGTTAACCTTTCGTCAAGTAGGAATGATGCGATGAGAGAAAACTAGGAAATTTTTTGGTGAATTTCTGTCAGAGGGCATAGTCTCCTCTCTTGGAGGAGTAATTTTGAGGGAAGTAGTCTTGCTTCGAGACACAGGAGCTGCTGTCTCAATGATTAGGAGAGAGAGTGTGCCAAACAGGGTGGAAATCAACATGGAATAAAAGTCATGTTAGGTGGATTTCCTAACACTTGTGTTCTTTGTCCTTTTTTAAAGTTGAATTTAGAAAGTCAGGTAGTGTCAGAAGAAGTGAAACTTGCAGTTGTTGACAGTTTGTCCATTGATGGTCGTTGATATTATTGTCGGTAATGATTTAGCTTTATCCAAGAATGTGAATCCTGTTGTGAGGGTTTATTCCAGTGCCTGAAATGGTAGTAACTAGGTCGGGTTTAGATACAGACATAGATTACGGTCATAATTTGTTCATGGATTAGAAGGAGAGTGAATTCGTGGATTCGAATGTGTGTGAGTTCGTGGATTCGAACGAGTTTGATATTGTTGGCGAGGTTAGTCTTGGCGTGAGCGTGGCTGAGAGACTGGATTCTATCGATGTTGACAGTGATAGCCAAGGGGAAGGTGTAGCTGTCGAGAGTAACATAGTAAATGTACCGGTATCTAGTACTAGTTACGGTGATGAATTAGGCACTAACCTTGGGAATAAGGATGAGCTAGTCAAGTTGCAGAGAGAGGTTGAGGCACTAACCCGAATTGTTGAATGTGAGCTGGATGATGATCTTGATGATGTGTGAAAGGAAGCTTTTTGTTTAAAGGACGAAGTTTTGTGTCGTTATGTTCACCCTAATTCAGGTGGTGAAGAGGAAATCACCGAACAATTAGTGGTTCCTAGGAAGTTTCGTAAATTAGTTTTGAAGTTAGCACATGATGAGCAAGGTCATTTAGGAGTAAATAAAACTTTCATGTGTATTAGTTGGGCGTACTTTTGGCCTAAAATGAAGAGTGATGTAAAGAGGTATGTTTTAAGCTGTTATGAATGCCAAATTGCCGGGAAACCGAATCAAGTAATTCCCAGAGTTCCGTGTGTAATATTCCTTCAGTAGGCGAATCTTTTGAGAATGTATTTATCAATATGGTTGGACCTTTGTCTGTAAGTAAGGGTAGAGAAGATTGCACAACTAATCTAGAGTATTATAAAAACAATTTAAGAGATGCTTAGCATCTAGCAAGGGAGAATTAGAGTGAGAGTCAAGGGGAAACTATAGGGAAACATGATCTTAGAGCAAAAGAGAGAAGTTTGTGTGTAAGAGATAAATTTCAGTACTAGTCAAGAAAGAAGGTCCCTCTTTACCTTATAAGTTCAAAGGTACCTTTTTTCGTGGTAGAGGAGAGGGAAATATAAATTATGGAATTAATGTGGATAAGAGTAGAGCAAAGTCAATGAATGTAAACTTGCTTCAGAATTATAAGGAACGCCCGTACTGTGGCTGCCGTCCGTGCCCTTGGTAATTGTGTCGCAAAGAGAAATTAACTTTAAGAAAGACGCAAGAGGTGTTTAGTATTTCAAAGTTTTAAGCAGAGTTCAGAAAATGGAAAAAGTAAGAGAAAAGGATAATGTTATAGCAGGTAGCCTCCGGAAATTTTTCCAAAATGAGTAGCCTAATGAGCATTTTCTATTTTGGCACGAGTGGTTGAGTGAATGGAGAAGTGTTAAAGCTTTATGCAGAATTGTTCCCCTGATGTTTAATTCTTGCTTCTCTTTAGAAAAAAAAAAACAAAAATTAGTTTATTTAATTTTTTTCTTTTTTGGGGGGGACGTGTCATGGTAATGGTTTCATAGCAACGAATGATAAGTTAAAGGAAAAAATGAAAGCACATCTTCTTCGATAAAGTTCTGCAGTAGGGAGGCGTGTGTTGGAGGCACCTGTTCTCATGATGGTTTTAGAATCGGCAGGAGTGTTGTGGAACGCGTCAAGTCGTCAGAAAATGAAGCAAAATATGAAGCAACATTTCGTCGAGATTCTTCTAAGAAGTTCTGGTAATCTGGGAGCCTGTGATGTTCGCTGGTAGGCCACGCCCCCAGGTTGCCGTATAAATACGACTGACGAAGTAGGAGGGAGAATATCATTAGGAGTCACAGATCAGATTATCAGTGAGAGCCCAGTAGCAGAGAAGAGATCACCAGAGAGAGATAAGAGAAGAAGGAACAGACGAAGGATCAGAGAGAGAAAAGTCGCTCAAGAGTTTAATTGGATCTGGTCAAGGCGTCTGGGAGTGGACGACTGAGGCACTTAGACGTATAGCAAGACTTCAGAGAAGAAATGTTGTACAATAGGTTTTGAGGAGTTCCTGCCCTTCAAGTACCAAGAGTAGACATTGTTTTCTGCAATACGGAGTCAAGTAGAGGACAGAAGTTACAGTTCTCCTTTTGTGAAGCTATCGCTTTGAGCATTGATTTCCGTCAGCTGAAACTTGCCAGCAAGTATTAACATTGCCTCACTGTTCCCATAGTTCATGCAGTGTAAGATTTTACTTTTTTATGCAAATAGGAGACACCATTTTGCATTTATCTTTGCTAGTAAGATTGTAAATAAACCTTTGTTCTGTTAGTGTTTCTTTCTATATTCGTATCCCAGTTTCAACTGTTGGTGTTGAATTATTTTTGTTTATCATAACAGTGTGTCATATTCACATTACTATGATTCATATACTTACATCGAGTTACAAATGTCCTTTGATATCTAATTCGTTATACCTTCGGAATTTAATAATATTTTCATATATGTTAACCGAAAGGAAATATTTTAGTTGATAGGAAATTTTTCGGCTCACCTGTGTGAACCCATCGAACCAACAAATTCAGGACACAGTGAAGCCTTAGACCACAGAGCCACCGCAAGAGGATATAAGAATATGCAACGTCTCAACTACAAACCCCTTTCGCATTCAGGTATTCCTTTTTTTGGAGTCGGTATCAACCCACCTCGACCTTGGTAATGTTGAGTGCTTTTGTCCTCACGTATCCATTATATGAGTCATATCACATTACTGTGATTCATATATGATATACATTGAGCTACAAATGTCCTTTGATATCTAATTCGCTCTACCTCGGAATTAATATATTTTTCATATATGTTAAACTGTAGGGAAATTTTTTAGTCAATAAGAAATTCGTTGGAACACAGGCGTGAACCATCGAACCAACAAATTCACGATGTACAGTGAAGCCTTAGCCACCACAGCCACCTCAAGATGATATAAGTTTACGCTACCTCTCAACTACCAATCCCTGTTGCTCTCAGGTATTCGTTATTTTGGAGTCGGCATCAACTCACCTCGACCTCTGTAACATTGTAGTGCTTTTGTTCGAATTTATCCATTATATGAGTCATATCACATTAATGTGATTCATATACATACATCAAGCTAGAAATGTCCTTTAATATTTAATTCCACTCTACTCAGAATTAATATTTTTTATAAATGTTAACAGACTGGAAATTTTTTAGTCAATAAGAAATTTGTTGGGTCACGGGCGC
>NC_061098.1:50576588-50586588 GCF_015104395.2 Macrobrachium nipponense | reverse complement strand
AGCAATGAAATGTATAAATCTTTTTCTGATTGTTGTACAAATAGAATAATCTAACATAACGAATAATGCTATATTTCCTATGACGGCCTTCCTGAAAAATGGGGCTTAATGCGGCTAGCCCACCGCATAGAGTAAGCGAAAATGCTTAGTATTTAAAGCGATTTTCGACCTTACCTGAGGCGATACGTAGCAGTATACGTTATGTTCGATTATTTTATATTGTATCTGATTATGAGATTCCTGTTCTCACCCGAATTATCAGGTTTCGTTAAAGTGTTGTATATCAGTTTCTCGAATTTTTGACTCATGAGATGTGAAACAGTAAAATCAAATTAATGTATATTTTTTATAATTATAATTATAATGTTTTGTTTTATTTACAGATAAGTGACTCGGTTAAGTAGTCATGTAGATTTGGATGTTAAAAGTAACTAGTTAAGTGCAACATTTTTTTCATAATCTAACGTCAGCGAATAAACTTAGTTTTTATGAAGATTATGATAAAAAGATCTTGATTTTCCTTCCAACATAATTCAAATGTTATGCAAACTATAATACATGTAAAAAAATTACGATCACGGCTTTAGCAATTATTGCAATATGCAGTGTTAAAATGCATCATATTCTTACAATAATGGTTATGAAACAACGAACACATTCCTTCAGGAAAGAACATTAAATTCGTTTTCGCAAAGGAACCTTTATATTTCAAGACAAACACCCAAGAAAACTCATATTAAGGAAAACTTCATCGAAGCCGGACACAGCATTAACCTCCAGATCCTCCATAACAATTGCATTCGCTGATACTCATAGTTGTTTCATCCATTTATGTTAAAGGTCAAGACGAAATGTTGTTGCTTGTTCAGATAAGATCCTGCAGTTGCAGAATCCCACTTTTCCCGCTATCGCACTTAGACTAAGCGCCATCTGTCTGGGTCGTAAAACACATTTCAACTTGGTAGTAAGGGTTCGTTCGGTTGTCAATATGTTTTCAGTTTAGACTACAGGGTTCATACCCACCTGTATCATCATCCTCTGAATGCAAAACACCTTTCAAAAGAGCTTTACTTTCATCAGAATTCACTGATACAGAAATATTTAATTTTTTGTTCTTGTACACACTATCTGGGTATCCGGATAGTGTGTACAGAGCAAAAAATGAAGTATTTCTGTATTATTGTATTTTGATGAAGGTAAAGTTTTTTTTTAAAGGTGTTTCGCGTTCAGAGGATGATGATACAGATGGGTATGAGCCATTATGGTAACAGATTTTGGTGATGGTGTTGTTATTAAGCACAGGAGTGTTAGAATAGGTGAGGGTATAGAGAATAATTGTAATCTCAAAGGCAAGTGCACTGATCAGCTGTGGTTCTTAAACTTGTGGAACCTTTAAATGATGAGGCTGAACACTCGGTACAGCAAGAAAAAAAAGAGAAGAAAATTGTTTATAGAAAAAAAAATTCGCTGCTAATGATGCTAAACAACAACAACAAAAGTAAAAAAACCGTTGGTATGTCCTACCAAAGATTTGTTAAGAAGATTAGTACAAATAAATTGTCAGACAAAAAATTGTTCTTCCTTGCAACTCCGAGAATGAGTGGCTTTCCACAGTGGAGGATGAAGTTGTTAGTGTGATCTGCAAGACATTTGGTCAATGGGAACAGCATGCCTCCGAAGAAATATTTGCGCAGAGCCATCGAAAGTAAGGGATCCTTAAGGCTGGGGGAAACAAAGAGAAGGACATGAGCTACTCTGTTACCTTCAAGAAAAATGAAATAGTAATCTTCATTCCTGCATAACCGCTATGACGATCCAAAAGTTGCTATGGAAAAAGTTGCCTGAGGGTGGAACGACAAGATATGAATCCGAACACCAGCTAAGTAACAGAGGTTTTATTATTTTTTTTTTTCTTACAACATGTCCGTGAACGTAAACAACTTCTGCTAGTTTTTAGTTTTCTGTAAATAAAAACTATTAAGATGGATTTGTTTGTATGTCCACACTTTTTATGTCCGCCCTCAGATCTTTAAAACTACTGATGCTAGAGGGCTGCAAATAGGTATTTTGATCAGCCACCCTCCAATCATCAAACATACCAAATTGCGGTTTTCATTACAGCATTATACCTAGACCACAGAAAGATAGATAAATTTTCCGTAGCCTTGATTATACGATGTACAGAAAATTCTATTGCGCCGAGAAAACGTTGCCTTTTTTTTTTTCCTTTTTTTTTTTTTTTTTTTTTTTTTTTTTTTTGCCATGACGAACTTCAGCTTGAAGACACTACGAAAAAAGGATGTCAGTAGTCATTACACTGATATCAGTGTTCGACCAGTGAACGAGGGTGTCTGCAATATCTGTGAGTGGCTCATAAAAGCTCTTGTTGATGGGAATCGGGCTGGAACAGATGTCTTGCACCTCGAACAGGAACCAAATCACATAATGAAAAAAACTCCTTAGCCTTCAATGTCATGGAGAAAGCCTAACTCTGTAACGACGATTGAGCCCTGCTGCCTTTTAGCAGACCTGTGGAGTAGTTTTATCATCATTGGCAGCCGCACCCCTACGCCTTGTTACTAAACCGTCTTGTCCATGGATTAATGCAATTAGCTGCTCAACAAAACAATACACATGACAGTAACTTCTCAAATTTTGGTGAGAAAAAGTGTTTTTGGTCATTATCCAATTTGTCTTCACTATTGATCTACTAGAGATTATTTTTTATGCATTAAAGTTTTAAACTACACTATCACTATCATTATTTGTTATTCACAGTCAAATTATCTTCAAAAGTTTATCTGGAAAATTATAATTTTCCCGAAAAACTTTTGAAGATAATTTGACATTAATCATTATCGTCTTCATTAATCATTATTCAAATATTTGTTATGATTACAGTTAAGATATTCCATGACGTATTTATTAATGTTTATTGATGTATGTTAATTATGTAACTTTTTTGGCAGTTATTGTAACCATTTCAAAAAGGCCATAAATAAATTTTGAGGACTTTGATTTGAATTGATACTTTTCTATTTATTATCTTACAAAATTTTTAAATGATATTATGTAACAATTCAAATAATATAATTCAGATTTCTTCCTGTAAAAAACATAAAACATAACTTAGCTCATAAATGAGTGGAAGTGCGTGCAAAATAAAATTCATAAACCCGAACATTTTTGTATCCACATACAAAAATAATGAACAATGTTTTTAATGTACATAGATTTAACTTTAGTTTGAGAGCATGTAACATCATAATGTCACAAATAACAATGTTGATGCGAATTGAAATTCATTGATTTTGCAATTCTGATTTATCTATTTATTAATTTAACTATTTGCTTATGGCACATAACATGTTTCTCGATTAACGGACTAAATGTAGTTCAGAGAGGCAATTATGGATTTATTGATAAAACTGGGGCTTTTCATTTGTCATTTCATTTCACATGTGGGCCTAGTCTTATGGTATACCTAAAGCTATCCAAATTTTTGAATTCGTTATGAGTAAACATAAATTTATTATTACGCAAAATTTGTGGCCAATATTTCTTCAAGTGTCTGTCACATTCTTTTTCACCTCTCTCTCTCTCTCTCTCTCTCTCTCTCTCTCTCTCTCTCTCTCTCTCTCTCTCTCTCTCTAGTCCATATTATCTAAAATGCAAATAGTAAGTCAATTTCACAAAAGGACAAACATCTCCAGTGTACGCTTTACTATGTTCTGACAGTCAGATAACTCTTTCAATTCTGATGCATTATTCTCCATTCAGCTTCTCCAACAAAAATATATATTTAAATGTTCGTTCATATGAAAAGAAATGCCGTTAAGAAAACAGCAATTTTTAAACCGAAGTATGAGAAGACCGCATCAAATTAGCTCTCATAAGCGGTTTCTAATTCAAAGGACACATCTTTCCATCATGGAGTATCCTTGTTCAACTCGGTCCTAACTTAATAGAACCTAGATCTATATCATGGTGCTGAGAGGCCCTCTATCGTGGTTCAAATATGTGCATGTTTTTTCCCCACTGAAATCAACCTGAAGGAAGGCTGAAACTGGGAATATATTAGACAGGTTTTCACTGAAGATAAAGCAGCTGGTAGTCAGTTTTGTTTGATGGGTTAAATATATTTCAAATGAACGGTGGACGATCAAGTTTAGAGGAAATTAAGGATATATTTTATTACATATACATGGTATATTATTTTTTCTCGCTATGCTTACCATTTTGTGTTTGTATATAAAATGTTTATATATTTTACTTATCAGAATATTTTATATGTTTATATTCATTACTTATAATAAATTGTTTTTATATGTTTATATGTTTTAATTATATTAAGACTGAAAATTAAATGTTAATATATTTTACCAGTATTACAAACCATATTTTAGTCCAACACGATTAAATCATATGGAACTGTTTAGGAATACCGGAGGTATAAAAGTAATCCTACTTGCCTTTTTTAAAAGTAAATTAATGCGTTATTTGCAGACGTAGAGACCTCACTAAAACATATCCAGTAGCTTAATTACCCAGAAACCTTTGGTGTACAAGGGGAAAGAACTGGGAGAGACAGAGGAAAAATCCCAACGGGATCTCTATTCTAGGGACGAAGCGAAATTGAATTTCCACCGTCTCAGAAAATTGTTGTTAATCTATCAGGTTGTCCCGCTCGAGAGATTAGAAAGATTAAGAGCGCCGAAGAAAGTACTGGTTCTGGTGTGTACAAAGTTCACAAACTATTAATCATTCTTATATATCTTTTATCAAAAGGATAATAAGATATAATATAATATTGAGAACGAGAGATGAATGAAGGTACTAAATAAAGTTGCAATTAAATAGCCAGTGCTTCATAACCTTTAAATAAATGCAGAAATGAAAAACGTAATTATTTTGGTGACAAAATAATGATGGGGTTTTCCATATTTTCATAAAATATCTAATTCTGCCTTTATTATTATTATTATTATTATTATTATTATTATTATTATTATTATTATTATTATTATTGTAGAAGGTAAGCAGGTGGTCAATTGCACGCTGAATTTTCATTGATCGGTAGCGTAGTACTTTCGTCCTATTGGTTGGAGAAAGTTTGTCTCAAGCCACTTCTCATTGCTTGCTGCAACCTGGCAGATCGTGTTGCGTGACATTGCGTGACTTACAGTGGCTCGAATTTTCATTGGCTGCTGGTATTCGTGGTGCGGGTGTGTCACTTGGTCTGGTATCATTAATATATATATATATATATATATATATATATATATATTATATATATATATATATATATATATATATATATATATATATGTATATATATGTATATATATGATATATATGTATATATATATGTATATATTCAGTTGTAAACTTTATCTCTTTCCTTAATAAACGCTCAAGAAGAGGTCCATTGGAGGACGAAAACTAAAGTTGGGCATTTTCTGAGATATACCTTTTTCATTTTCCTATGTGGAATACAACTGAACTACTATATCTTCGTGCCTAAGAAGGTTACCAGTAATATGTATATATATATATATATATATATATATATATATATATATATATATATATATATATATATATATATATATATATATGATATATACATATATATATATATATATATGTATATATATATATATATATATATATATATATATATATATATATATATATATATATATATATATATATATGTATATATATATATATATATATATATATATATATATATATATATATATATATATATATATATATATATATATATATATATATATATATATATATATATATGCCTTCATAAGTTGTGGGAAAGATGAAGCACTTTTGTGTCGTATTTAGTTAGGGGCCCTCCATATTATCTTAGCATTCTTGATAACACTGTCGCGGGAGATAGCTTTCTGGTATTGTTCCTAATCACTCCTTCCTGTGCATGGTAAGAAATCCTCTTAGACAGCGTCATAGAAGTCATACCAATGTAAGAGCTGGATACCCACGGGCTGGGTATAACAATTGGTAGACTACATTTGTCTGCTTCAAGGGTTCTCTTGCTGGCGGGGTTTGGTTGTTTTCGTGATAAGTTCCTTGGTATGTCGGTTTGGAAGAAAAAACAAATAACTAGTTCGAGTTCTTTGTCGACTTCAGTAGGGGTCGCATTCTCTCTGGTAATTTTCTACAATGCATCCTTGTCCTCATGGTGACTTGCGTGCACTATTGCCTTGTAATACAGCTTGATCTCTCATAGGGGTGGGAAAGGATACCAGTATTTTTCAATTTTATGTCAATATTTTTTTTGTCAGACTGATGATGAAGACAGTTAAACTGAAACCGGTAGTCGTAACTAAATAAAGGATGTTTTATGAGCAAATACTGGTTTTACTCTTCTATCCAGACTCCGCTTTTCACGGGATAAATTAGCTGCACATATTAATAATTATAATAGCCACAATGCCCTCTTAACTTTTCAAATTCTTTGTCCTTGTAGTGACAAGCGTATCCAAAAAAAAGAGCAAGGAATTAGAGAAGTTAACGGTACTGTAGCTATTATAATTACATATATATTTAGTAAAAATGACCAGTAGATATATATATATATATATATATATATATATATATATATATATATATATATATATATATATATATATATATATCTATATATATATATGTGTGTGTGTGTGTGTGTGTGTGTGTAACTAAATCATCAAAAAAAATGGAATGTGATGTGATGAATATATAAATAAAGGCAAAATCCACGAAGGAAAGTGAAGCAATGAAGTGCCTCGGCAGGTATTTTCGACTTCTCATCATTTACTAAGTATAGACTGATATAAATATGGAAACAAGTTTAGAAAGAAAACTCGTATAAATGACGAGTTGGGATTATACAGGAAAATTGTACCCGGAATCAACACACCTGAAGAATCAGTAAACCTACCCACAACAGGAGTACAAATTTAAGAGATTTACATAGGATTAAGCCCTCGAAAACTCTAAAACTAGCACTTTTGTTTTGGGTAGGTCTACAAAATTCTTCGGCAGTGTGGATTCCAGGTGCATATTTTCCTTTATAATCCCTATCTGTGATTTATGCGACCGTTCTTGTAAACATATTTTCCTTTTTATTTCAGTCTACTTGGTAAAGGACGAGAAGTCGGAAGGCCTAGCAGCCTTATTCCGTTGTTTTAGTTTGTTCTTCTTGATTTTGTCTTTTTTTATATATGTGTGTATGTATATGTGAGTAAATGCGTGTCTATTTCCCAGTGTTTTTTTTTTTTAACAGGATTTTCTTATTTTATATAGTCTCGTCATGGTTTCATAAATTCATTACCTACACTTTCTCATCTCTATCACTTTTCTCCTCTCTCCGAATCATTCTTTTTCTTTCGTTCCTCTACTCGCTCTTCTCATTTTCACCACTTCCCTTGTTTACTGTCCTATCCCCCTACCGTGCACTGATATATTTTTCTCTTTTCTTATGTTTCTCTTTATAGACGAGTTTTCCGATATCCATTGGATTTGCAATTACTTCAGTATTTATTTCTATAACCTAAAAGCTCTTGGGTGTTGTGTGGGGAGATTGTGATGAAGCCCTTGTTATTTTGATCTTCAATATTCTAGAAATCACTTTTTACATGTTTTTCAATTCTCGCTTTTTTTCTGTCATCTTAGTAGTACATTATTCGATTATTTTTTTTATTAAATTGTTACTAATCTACTACAAATATTACAGTGACTGGTGAAAAGAATGAAGGGTCAATGTAAAAGATGGATGTTTGACGACTTAAATGAGAGTTTTTTCATATTACTGTTTAATTTCTCGCTTATTTCTCCCACTTGTTTTATACTTTATTCATTTTTTTTTCATTCAATTGTTACTTGGCCATGTGAAAATATTGCAATGACTGGTTAAAGAATTTGGAGGTTTTTTGCTAAAATAGAGTTTTTAATGGTGGTTATGTTGAAAGAAATTTTATGCTTTAAAATGGAAGGAAGAAGGAACAACAAATATTTATAAGCATTGATGAATTATTCACAAATTTACACCTCATCAAATCAGCTCTGGCCAGTATTAATTCTCAATTTCTTAAATAATGTATTTAATGATTAACTTGACTCCAAACATGAAATCTTTAATATCTCCTCAAGGCAGAATTCTGCATCAGAGTTCCCTATTGTCATCCACAAATCTCGTTCAGATTTCATAAATTCATTATCTTCCTTTCTTTCCCTTCAACTCTCCCGCTTAAAACCATTCTTCTGTCTTTTCTTTATCTCTCTTTTTTCTTTATTTTCCACCACGTCCCTTATTTATTGTTTTATCCCCTTCCAAAACCTGCTGTAATTTTCTAGTTTTTTCTTCAGGTCTCTATTTAGAGGGAAGTTCTCCCGTCTTCACTGCATTTGCCATAACTCTGGAAGAGTCTTTATGCTCTGGAGAATTGCGGAGAAAAATCTCTGGTATTTTGGAGAAGAATATTTTTTCAAATTTAAATTTAAGAAAATTTATGTATTTTTTATGTTATTATAATATTGAGATAATAGTTCTTTGCACTATTTATATCCAGGAATATCTTGTCGTTTCCAAAATTAAATGCGTTTTGCTGCTACATGCATTAGTACAACTATAGGACCAATGAAAAAATATTATAACTGATATATCAATCTGTTATAATCCATGGAATACATTAGTTGACATACCTGTCCAAATTTTATTTCCTTACGGCATGATATGAAATTAGTCATTGTTATGGGTTCTTGTATGCACATAAGGTGAGTTCATTTTCTGTTCTGGAAAAGCTCTTATTAAATCATTTTCGACATGATCCCTATGTTCATACACATTGACATCATCTGAAATGCGTGGAAGCATGGTATTATGTTTCAACCCACTATACACCAAAGATTCATATAAAACCATTTCTCATGCGTGCATGCGAAATAGGTCTTGACATAATTATTAATATGCGCGCTGTTATGAATATGTGGAGTGAGTATTTTGTAGTGTTCTGCTCAGTGACAAAGGGGAAAATGATCCCTACGCACCTCGTAGTCAAGGATTCATCACTTTTTGGAGATGACGCAATGTTGTGTCATCTCCCGAAGAATGCAAACTCAGCTCGCACGGACGTTCATACGTGACCGAGGCATGGAGATACGTGCTTTTGTACCTGGGTGGGAGTGATGATGTGACACACATCCGATCTGGTTTTGATCAGATCTCATGGGTGGGACCATTAACCGTACGTACGTGAGTGTGTGATGGTGTCTGTTCCCCTATGTGACATGGAAGATGAGGGATAGTTAGGCACTTAAGGGATCTATTTTTTGTGTGTACCTCTTCCTGAAATTGGTAAGCATACTCATTTTCATGCCCAAAGTTTAACTTTGCCTTTTACCTATTGAACGTTGATTTCAATTTTTCTCTTTATTATGTGACCTTTCTTTCGTGAGAATTGATTATTATTATTTTGATTTTTTTTTCGGTTAATTGTTTATTTATGTGGGATTCCTTCTTTCTCAGAGGGATCTGGAAATCCCTAATGAAGTGGTGGTACTGGTTGCAACGAGACTATGATTATTAATTGCAAATTTTTAGATTGTTTTTTGACTGATGTTTAGTTGTTGGAGAGAATGGGATGTGGACTTTTTGTCCAATCCCCAGGTTTATTTTGGTTCCACTTTTTCTTTTAGTAATCATTTTGTGAGTTTGTGCCTCAACTGGGTTTTTATTAAGTTTTATGTAGAAGCCATAGTTTCAATACTGGACCTATTCCGTTTACAGATTGTCTTAATGGTTCTTTACGAATGAAATCTATTTTTGATAATTTGGGATCTGATTTAGCAAATATAGGTAATTATGAATAAAGGGTTGTGTGGGAGATTGGTCGAGAGAGAGAGAGAGAGAGAAGAGAGAGAGAGAGAGAGAGAGAGAGAGAGAGAGAGAGAAGTGGGGGGGGGGGGTGAGGAATGCTCT
>NC_061098.1:50551540-50576088 GCF_015104395.2 Macrobrachium nipponense | reverse complement strand
AATGCGACTATTTTGTGGCTGCAGAGAATAAAAAAAATATATATAAATAAATAAAATAAAATTATGCGACATTTAAATGTTAAGTAAATGATACACAGCCTAATTGTTACATCTGTGCACTTGGGAAATACACTTATACTTTGTCTGTACGTCGGTTTGTTAGTTACACATACACTCATGAACAAAAATCACAACAATATGTATTTGCTACTATTGATATATTCTGCAGTGCCATAACTAAAATTACTGTGTATGTATGGGCGAAAATTAAAAACTGTTCATTTAACAGAAATACAAATAAAACGATTATATACGGTAGAATTTCGCTCACCAAATAAATGAACGATGTGTCCAGCATTGACTCTGTTGCATTTTTCTTTTGTTTTTAGAAAGCATCCAGTTTAATGTAAGGCCATTTTGTCTCAACTGCACTCGCTACTGTGAAATATATTACTGTTCTTATTGCAAGATTTATTTTTATGATAAGAATTGTGAGATGTTTATTTTTTATCTGATTGTAATTATACCCCTTTGTCATATTAGCAGTAATATTAAAAGCTGATTGTTTCTAGCAATAATTAAACATTTTTTCCTCCATAATTGTAAATATTAGGAGTCTTACAGACGATGCATTATCGCATTAACCAGTGACAAACTGAAAATTTAATTTAATTTTGAGGCTGCATAAATACTTCAGCGAATCTGGAAATTACAAATATGGTGTCCTAATTAATAGGTAAACAAAGTTTCATCGGAGAGATTGAAAGTTAAGAAAAGTAGGAGCGAAAAGTCAAAAAGAGAAAGTAAAGTTAACGCTACTTAGGCAGCGATTACATTTTCTTATGCGTTGCCAGCTATTGCTAAGGATTCATATCAATAAAGGTTTATTTATTGGTTTCGGTGTCCATTCCCAAAAGATGCAAACAATGGAAAGTTGCATCTCACAAAACAATATGCATTTTCATTTGTGTAATCAGCGTTATTGGCTCGTTTTGATGTAAATAAGAAGGCGTGAGGAACTATAATGGAACAAAGTGTTTTTTCCATTTACTAGCTTTATGTTAGAAGAAGGTATGTTCGTATCTTACTTCTAAAATGACGAAGAAGGAAGTATTTCTCTTAAACTAACGAACAGTTTCTACTTTTACTTTTAACAACTCTTCATTGCGATACCTAAAAATCAATATTTTCTCCTTATGAGAAGTACGATTTTTTTACTTCTAATAAAGAAGAATTCTCTTTGAAAGTTTTGCTCTTAAACTAATTCAAATTATTTCCAAGTTACTAGGCTTTTCCTGTTTATACAGCAATTTTAATTTAAACTCTTCATTGTAATAACTAAAAACACAATTTTCCCGTTCATAGGAAACGCTTTAACCCTCCTTACTATTCTTTTCCCAGTAGTTATTCTGGTTTCAGAGAGAATCTAACTCCTGGAATATAATGCTGAAATATCGAGAAGACTTACGTCGCTTGAAAGGCCTGATATTCGGAAATCCCGTGAAAATATGAGAACACCTTTTCAAATAGAGCGATACAGAAAAAAAGAAAATAACGAACTTTTCATACGAATGCCCTTCCATTCATGTTTTCTTTGTCTATTCGTGCTTTTTACAGGCGTCTGACATTCGGATTTGAATATTCGATGAGCGAAAATCTCTTCTTTTCTTTTTTCTGTTTCTTTTCTTTCCAGAACGCTATGCCGTTATGATAAAATATCAGGGCACTGACAGGCTCTGGAGTACAGATCGTGGATTGTGGTTCTTCTTTTCTAGTGAACATTGAATATCTAGATGGTACTGCAAGGCTTTCTAAATAATAGTGAATCGATTTAGCAAGAAAATTAGATTAAAAAAAAAATAAGAGCTCAAAACGTTGTATTTTCATCATAAAAAAAATTAAGATCAGAGTTGAGAAGTGCATCAGTCTGAAGCCAGAAAACCCTCAATAAATAAATAACTAAATAAATAAATAAATAAATAAGCACATGGGAATACGAATCTCCTTACAAGGAAATCAAATAGAAAATCATTCAGATGTTTTTATGTATCATTATCTATATTTAGAATTGAAAATACTTCGTTTTTTGTAATTAAACTTTATTCATGCGCCGATTCTCAACATCCGTGGATTAAAACAATCAGCAGCAAGGTTTTGTTAAAATTTAAGGTCAAAGGAAGCTAACTAGGAGATCCATGCAATTCAGCAAAGGCCTTTTCTTCTTCTCTTAAAAAATTAATTAGGTGAGTTTAGGTAAAACTGTTCGTGGAATGCCAGCATCCACCAAGCTTTGAAAATAGCCCTCTCCAAACAAAATCAGACTAATGGCCAAATTAGGAGAGCCGTCCTAACGAAAGAAGTGGGGTTGGTGGATTCTCGTTCTTGCTCAGAGAAAAGAATGTTGTTGAAACCTGATTTCTTTGGAACGAGAGAGAGACACTAAGAAAGTCATTCTTGGTCAAACAGCGCTAAGGAAGGGAAATGAATTTGTGTGCGAAGAGAGTAGAAGGGTTTATAGTGTATAAAGTCTGGGAATTATTCAATGTTCTTCTTGATGGAAAAGGACGGAAACTAGGTTTTACTTTTTGCTTTAAATATATTCTTTAATGCAACTTCATATATCATGGAGCTTGATATTTAGACAAAGGTCATTTAAAATAATAAAAAAAGATAGCATCTTTTAACCTTTGTCTTTGTAAGAACCGATGAAAACTATGATTATCAAGTCTGCTTCTCTCTCTCTCTCCCTCTCTCTCTCTATCTATCTTTGTATATGTGAGATGAAAGAGGGCAATACTTAATAATATATTTAATATGCCATTGAGATGTGATGTGCTGTGACTTTTTTGGAATGCGCAGACTACCCATAAAGACAGTCCGAAGCAATGACCTGAGAAAGCTGATAAATAATTTCTGGGATGGATTGATACGAAGATGCATAATTAAGCGGGTCAACGTTCGTTCTGTAGTTATGTGTGAGTTCATGGGGCTTGTTCAAGTGCCTTTGGAAACTGGCTGCAACCAGCTACATGGGGCGTGGATGAAGGGTGTGAATTCATATGTACGTGTGCGCCTCTTCCGTTCATAATGGCATATTTAGCCAAATCTATGGGAAGACTTATTCTGTGAATATAGTGTGTGGTTTTCTAGGCTGTAATGGGTAAGTGTTGACTTACTTTAGCCAAATATCTGGTAAAGATGTTTAATATCTGGTAAAGATGTTTAATCTTTGACTTTGTCTTTACAATTGTGTGTGCTTACGAGTATGTTCTCGTGTCTTTGTAACAGGCGGTTCTAGCAAAGGGACCGAGAGTCCTAGGGACAGAGAGTCCCGAGTGGAGGGGACTATTGTATTTTGGAGAAGAAATTGGTGTGACTAATTACTGATTGAGACATTTTAATATTGGGGGTTAACTGAGTTAGTTTGTCTGTGAGACTTGGATTATTAACTTTCCATTGTTGAATAAATATTATATTTTTTATATAACTCTGACTCTAAATTGATGACCTGTTAGAATGGAGAGAGAGAGAGAGAGAGAGATTGAGTGTGTAACTAGTTTGCCTTGACGCTCGGGTTTAACGCTTACCTAAATGCTAAATACCCTTCTCTGGTAATAAGTATCAGGTATGTGTAACAGTTTTGGTGGCAGGCGGTTTAAGGGGCTTTTATATATTTTTTGTGACTTAGCGGTGGTTTTCGAATGACAAAGCCTTTTGTGGGATTGTGGAAAGTTGTTAAATTGTTAGATTTCAGTTGATAATGAGAAAATATCCGTTCGTTAACTGTAGTGCGGAGCTAAGATAATTGAACTGGAGTCATCAATTTTGCTCAAGGCAGTCTGCCTCGAGGGAGTTACACTCAGTCTGGCTTGTGTGTGTGAGTGATCAAGTTTGCGTTGTGCCGACGAGATTAGCGTGCCTTGCGCAGATTCAAGTTTTCTCGCATTTTTAAATGGTGAGTGTTTAAGAGCTTTTTTTGGTCCTGGGGGTTTTTTGGAATAATTTTATGTAATGGGATTGGTTTGGGATACCACATTTTTTTTTCTCATAGTAGCAGAAAGTGACATGTTTTCTTTATTGGCGCATGTTTAGAAGAGAAGCATTCGTCTTTGTGCGTGTGTATAAAAGGTTTCCATGCATGCGAAACTGTGCTTGAATTGTATTTTTTGCTTGGAGACAGAGAGCGCCTACTTATTCTTGCAGGCTCAGCACTTTCTGCTAACCAACGCAGAGAGGTATTGCAAGGGGAGTACTGGCCTGCCTCAGGGGCATTGCTTACCGGGAGGGTACTGGTGGTCTGCCTCGGGGGGTATCGCTTGACCGGGAGGATGTTCTAATCCCCAGGGGAGGTGAAGTTCTCTTTTTTTTCTCAGTGGGGGGGTGAACTCCTTTTTTTTCTTTGTGTCGGAGTGTCGGGGGATGAATTTGCCCTTGACAATGAATTTCCAATGCCAAGGACATCAGCTGATACTGATTAGTTGATGATATGAGAAGCCCGTAGGGTCTTTTTTTTAGAAAGAGATTTCCTTTCTCTTGAATGAAGAGAAAACGAAATGAAATGCATTGGATGTGTGTAAGTTTTCCTTATGCTTTGGAAGGCACAAATATAATGGGGACACAGAGATTATTTTTTTTTTTTTATTGTGTTGGAGAGATTACTTTAAAACGATTGCTGACTGGTGGTGAGTGCTGACTGATGATGATTGCTGACTTGTGTTGATTATGGGGGTTTGGCAATATTGGTGTATACGGGGGGAATTGCACCCATACTTGAGATCTTTGCAGGAGAATTATTACTATGGAGAATCATTATTATCATTATTAATTATTATTACTTGAGATATTTTACGGGAGGGTTACTTAAGTAGAATTATCATTACTTGAGACATATTTTACGAGAGATTTAAGATATTTCATGGGAGATTATTTTATAATTATTACAAATAATTATATTATGGAGAATTATTACAATGAATTATGGGAGAAGTTTTGTGGTTAATTATTTATTGAGTTTTTGCGACTTTGGAGAATATTCAGTAGTTCATGAGTGATGAATCTGGCTGAATCTTGATGAATCTGGTTGAGTTTTGGTGAATTTTGCTGAATTTTGCTGAATTCTGGTGAATTTTGTGCTGAATTTTTGGTGAATGGACAAGCATTAACATTGGTGATGTTTTTTGTACTAATACTAGTGATTTTGATGATAGCAATTTTGGTGATACTGCTAATAATGATACTTCTAATACTAGTGATTTTTTTTATGCACTAATACGTGGGTGCTGTAATGCTATCAAGGGTGGTGGTGTTTTTTTTTTTTTTTTTTTTTTGAAATTGGGAGGAACTAGCAACACATTTTTTTTCTTTTTTTATGAGTTCAGCATGCTTGACATCTACGTGAGTCATGGGTATAGTTAACACTGCCGTTGATTTTTCTTTTCTCCTTTTTTAGAAGTTAGCCATCTCTGACACAAGTTTTATTTATCATGGGTGAATTTGAATTTATTTTTTCTCTCCAGTTTGTGTGAATATTTTGTAGTATCTTAGTTCGTGACTTAGAGACATTATTCGGGAACGTGTTTGTGTTTTCAGCTGTTTGATGCTGCAGGGAGATTTATAGGAAAATTTTTTGCATTTTTTGAATGCATAAGTAATGGCACTACATTTTTTTTTCTGGATATTTGTGTTCCAGAAATTGTGAGTTTTCTTGCACAATACCTTTGTTGTATTTGTGACAATTTTGCCAGAGATAGGAAACTTGGCTAAGTTTCTAATGGCCTATGTCGTAGTGCATATGGAGAAGTCTTGGCTTAGACACTTTGAATTTGGAGTTTTGTTATAATGAGTTGTGGCACTTTGGTGATTTTTTCTAGAATTTCCTAGACAATTTTATTTGCCGAGTTTTTGCCCTTTTTCAGCAGTTATGCATAGGAGAGAGTTTATAGTTTTTGACTATAACATTGAGTTATTCTCTGAAGTATTGGAGGTATATTATTTTGAGTTATAATTTGAGATATAATATATTGGAGATATATTTTTGGCCATTTGATATTTGCCTATGGTAGTACGAGCTATGTTTAGTTCAATTATTTTGCAGCTATCTTTGTTGCAAATGGAGACACATTTTTGAGGAGATATATGGCAATATTTGTGAGTGTGCCAGCTGGATGCTTTGAGTGCATTTTTTTGGAGATGGGATTTCATTTTGATTATCCTGCTTGGAGATATATTTTTTTGGAGCCTTGTTTTATTCCACATGGAGTTATTGGTGAAATAGAGGTATTTTTATTTGCCGAAATAGATGTGAATATTTTTTATTCCTGGAGTGGGTGTTTTTTATTAACACGTGGTTATTGGGGAAATAAGAGGGAATATGGTGGTGTGGTTATTAATTAAATGGAGGAAATATTTTATCGCCGGAGTGGTTTTATTATTAATATGGTGATTTATATATTTATATATATGGAGGTGGCATTAATCTTTGGCAGGTAACCTTTTTTGTGGTTATGATTTTTTGAGTTGAATTCTGGGAGTTTTTTCGAGCCAAGAGAAGAGTTCTGTGGTTCTTTCTTTTTGGTTTCGTGACTAATTGGAGGCGAGTGGCATTTCTGCATTGTGGTCCTATGGAGATGTTGTGCATTTTTTATGTTCACAAGTGTGTTATTTTTGTAGGCATATAATTGCTGAATTACGAGTTTATCGTAGTTTTTTTTTATCCCGAATAGGTGGTAATTTTTTATACAATCGGGCATGTGAGAGTTACGTCTTTAAGACAATCTTTGAGCAGCTTAGTCATATCCTGGAGATAATTTGGTGGAATGTGCTTACGTGATTTCAGTATAGAACCTTTTTCTTGAGAATCATGAGTTTCTGAACTTGCAAGTCTGACTAGAAATTTTTTTTTATGCTGCAGTTTGAGCACACGTGTCCGCAGGCAGATTTTTTGGCTGAAACCGCTGTGATGAGTCCTGTGTGCTGATTCCCTTCCTCTAGTGGTGATTGCTCAGAGTTTTGCAATATCTGGAAATGTTGACCATAGCATTTCATGAAAGTTACGATGGCAAAAATTCTGTAACTATACATGTGGCATTTATGGGGAAGAAGTGGGGTTATGTATATCATGCATATATTATGTGTTTTGTGATGGGGAAGTTTACTTGTGATTATCTTTTTTTTATTTTTCTTCCTTTTCCTATGAGAGATGTAATTGGGGATTTAGCTTTAAATAGCATTTCTTTTTGGATGGGAGATGTAATTTATCGGGGTTGTGATTTACATAAATGGGTGTTTAACATTAAGTCTCATTATAATTAATTATATAAGCAGTAAGGGGTTTTTGCTCTTAAACATTAAAGATTTTTACTGATTTTGTGAGTTGCTGTAATATCAGAGCTTGAGAGAACATTTTTTGTTTTTGGGTCTGTGCTTGTTACGTAATTTTTTTTCTTGGGCTCATTACCTTTTTTCCTTTTATTTTTGCTTATGATAACTTTCGAGTTTGAAATGTGAGTGCAGAAGTCTGTGGAGTTGCTGTGAGTTCTGGATTGTGTGTGCTGATGTGTGAGTTTGGAGAATTAAGTTAGAGAACTAAATATTTCCTTTGCGAGTTGTGATAATGACTTATGATTTAGTGGTCATATTAAATGGAGTTAATTGGGAGACGTTCAGTTAGTACTTTTGGGGATTTTTGAGGTCATTATCTGATAGAAATGGTATGTCTGGGGTTAATTTCATTTTTGATTGACCGATGACTTGACTGACATACTTACACACCATAATCATCGTTCCCCAACGCTAGCAAGACGCCCACCAGCCGTGCAGAGAGCTTACTGTCGTTTATCCAGGGTGATTACTAGAGTTTCTACGAGGGTACAGAGTTCTACAGTGCTTTTGATCTACAGAAGCCGTTAGAAGTCTTCTACAGGGAGGGAGGCATTCCGTCTTCCTACTGCTTGCTACAGTCTGTGCTGGAAGTTGCAGACAAAGAGGGATATTCAAGAATCCGAAATGCAGAAAAAATTTATACGCACAGTGTTATTTGAGATGAAACGTGATAAGACTTTACTTTAAATTGCCAGAGACGTGCAGTTATTATTTTTTTTTTTTAAGCCGGCCAATGTTTTTTATATATATAAGCTGTTTTGTGTGACCAGTTGCTAGGCAGGGGCTAGCAATTTTAGGTGGCCGAGCTCTGTCAGATGAAAGAGGGCTATAATTAATAATATATTTAATATGCCATTGTGATATGATGTGCTGTGACTTTTTTGGAATGTGTAGACTACCCATAAAGACAGTCCGAAGCAATGACCTGAGAAAGCTGATAAATCATTTCTAGGATGGAGTGATACGAAGATGCATAGTTAAGCGGGTCAACGTTCGTTCTGTAGTTGTGTGTGAGTTCATGGGGCTTGTTCAAGTGCCTTTGGAAACTGGCTGCAACCAGTTACATGGGGCATGGACGAAGGGCGTGAATTCATATGTACGTGTGCGCCTCTTCCTTTCATAATGGCATCTTTAGTCAAATCTATGGGGAGACTTACGGAGAGGTCTGTGAGAGAAAGGCAGAGCCACGATGGCGAGTGCCAAAGAGTTTTCTGTGAATATAGTGTGTGGTTTTCCAGGCTGTAATGGGTAAGTGTTGACTTACTTTAGCCAAAGGGATGGCTTGTTTAATATCTGGTAAAGATGTTTAATTTTTGACTTTGTCTTTACAATTGTGTGTGCTTACGAGTATGTTCTCGTGTCTTTGTAACAGGCGGTTCTAGCGAAGGGACTGAGAATCCTAGGGACAGAGACTCCTGAGTGGAGGGGACTATAGTATTTTGGAGAAGAGATTGGTGTGACTAATTACTGATTGAGACATTTTGATATTGGGGGCTAACTGAGTTAGTTTGTCTGTGAGACTTGGATTATTATCTTTCCATTGTTGAATAAATATTATATTTTTTATATAACTCTGACTCTAAATTGATGACCTGTTAGAATGGAGAGAGAGAGAGAGAGAAGGCTATGCCAATGATCACCTACAGAGAGAGAGAGAGAGAGAGAGAGATTGAGTGTGTAACTAGTTTGCCTTGACGCTCAGGTTTAACACTTACCTAAATGCTAAATACCCTTTTGCTGGTAACAGGTATCAGGGATGGGTAACATATACATATATATATATATATATATATATATATATATATATATATATATATATATATATATATATATATATATATATATATATATATATATATTTATATATATGTGTGTGTGTGTGTATGGTGCGTGTCTGTGTGAGAGTGTATGTGTGTGGGCGTGTATGTGTGTCTGTGTGTGTGGGTGGGCGTGAGTACGTTTGTGGCATGCAGTTATATAAACATTAGTAAGTACATCAACATACTAACATAAAGGGAGTAAGTCTCACACGTTAAGATAACAAAAGCAACGCATTTATAGCATAGCGATATTAGGAAACGTAAAAATACCACGCTTAAGGAAAAATCTGATATATAATTATATATTATATATATATATATAATTATATATAATTATATAATTATATATATAATATATATTATATATTATATGATAGTATATCTATTATATATATATATATATATAATATATATATATATATTTAATATATATATATATAATATATATATATATATTATATATATCTAATATATTATTGATATATAATTTAATAATAAATAATAATATAATATATTATATTATAATAATATATATATATATATATACTTAAATATATATATATATATATATATATATATATATATATATATATATATATATATATATATATATATATATATATATATATATATATATATATATATATATATACGACACAGTCCAGACGTACAGGGCGTTTATTCACATGTTAAAGAAGATCAAGGGCAGGAACACGAAGAGATTCACATTATCCTTTAATCCTACGTTTCGTGACAACATCGCCACATCTTCAGGGATTTTTCTACAAAATAAAGTATAAAATGTTAACATAAAATAAGAGCTGATCACAAGATCCAATAGTTAAAAAGTAAAAACAGTTTAATGTAAATTACAAGTCTCATACTTAAATTACATGCACACTTGATTAAAATAGACCAGAAATACCAAACAACTTACAAATGACGAGAAGAATATTTAAAAATTAAAGCTAAATTACACAAAGATAAAAGTAATAACAAATATCATAAAAAGTAAAACGTCATATATTCACAAAACCACAGCCAAAAACAGCTCAACACTTAACCAACCTTTCAGCATCAAAGATAAAAACACACTAAAAGTAAACAACGTCAAGAGGCACAAGGAATGACAGAACAATTAGGCTAAAAACAATGGGACAGCAGAGGAATGGTTGTTTAAAGTTGGAACTCGTAGTTTGATATTCAGAGTTTCCAAAATCAACAGTTCGTTGGGTTCCCTTGTTTGGCCAATAATTTTAAAATCTTCGTAATTGACTGCAGCTTTACATTTAAAAGTATGTTTCCTTATATAAGATGTTTCAGGGTTAGATAATTTACACCCAGTTCTGTAACTAACGCCCCGATGGGAATCGGCCCCGACCCTGAGAAGACGTCGGGTAGATCCAACATATTTTCCCAGATTACATCTGGGACAAGTGTATTCATAAACGACACCCGACGTCATCAAAGGGCAGAGCCGATCTTTAAACATGAAGAGCGAGCCAATGGTCTTGGGATTTTTAGGTATAAGTTTTAGATTTACGGCTCCAAAATATCTGTGCACAATCTTGGTAAACTCGTTACGAAAATTATCATTTAACAGATACGGGAAACTGGCATAAAGAGGGAGCTTGGGGACCTTAAAACTAATAGGCTGTTCAGAAACCCTTTTATTGAGTAATTTATTTAAAATTCTATAAAAGATCTTAGAAGGAAAGCAATTATTAGAGAAGTACTGGAGGAGAAAAGTAATTTCATTGTGGAAGAGAGACCAGGTAGAGGTAAGAGACAGAAGCACGATAAAGTAAGGTATATATTCGAGTTGAGTTTGAAATTGAGGAAAACAGAAACTATAGAAGTTGGAACCGAGCCCGGTAAATGTTTTCTTTCTGAAAATTGAGGTACTAAAACTTTCATTTTCCTTGGAGACCAAAATATCTAGGAAGGCTAATTTAGAATTATGTTCTTTTTCCATTGTAAAATTAAATATTATATGGTAATTATTAGCAAAATCTAGGAAACCTGTCAGCATCGAATTCATGCTTGAACAAGATAAAAGTGTCGTCCACGTAGCGTGAGTAAAACAAAGGGCGGAAGGCCAGGGGGCATTCGTCCAAAATGCGCTCCTCCAGGGAGCACATGAATATATTCGCAAAGGTAGGACCAAGAGGAGACCCCATGGCCATCCCTTCAATTTGTTTAAAAAGCTGTCCATTAAAAACAAATGCCGTGTCCAGCACGGTTCCAACTTCTATAGTTTCTGTTTTCTCAATTTCAAACTCAACTCGATATATACCTTACTTTATCGTGCTCTGTCTCTTACCTCTACCTGGTCTCTCTTCCACAATGAAATTACTTTTCTCCTCCAGTACTTCTCTAATAATTGCTTTCCTTCTAAGATCTTTTATAGAATTTTAAATAAATTACTCAATAAAAGGGTTTCTGAACAGCCTATTAGTTTTAAGGTCCCCAAGCTCCCTCTTTATGCCAGTTTCCCGTATCTGTTAAATGATAATTTTCGTAACGAGTTTACCAAGATTGTGCACAGATATTTTGGAGCCGTAAATCTAAAACTTATACCTAAAAATCCCAAGACCATTGGCTCGCTCTTCATGTTTAAAGATCGGCTCTGCCCTTTGATGACGTCGGGTGTCGTTTATGAATACACTTGTCCCAGATGTAATCTGGGAAAATATGTTGGATCTACCCGACGTCTTCTCAGGGTCGGGGCCGATTCCCATCGGGGCGTTAGTTACAGAACTGGGTGTAAATTATCTAACCCTGAAACATCTTATATAAGGAAACATACTTTTAAATGTAAAGCTGCAGTCAATTACGAAGATTTTAAAATTATTGGCCAAACAAGGGAACCCAACGAACTGTTGATTTTGGAAACTCTGAATATCAAACTACGAGTTCCAACTTTAAACAACCATTCCTCTGCTGTCCCATTGTTTTTAGCCTAATTGTTCTGTCATTCCTTGTGCCTCTTGACGTTGTTTACTTTTAGTGTGTTTTTATCTTTGATGCTGAAAGGTTGGTTAAGTGTTGAGCTGTTTTTGGCTGTGGTTTTGTGAATATATGACTTTTACTTTTTATGATATTTGTTATTACTTTTATCTTTGTGTAATTTAGCTTTAATTTTTAAATATTCTTCTCGTCATTTGTAAGTTGTTTGGTATTTCTGGTCTATTTTAATCAAGTGTGCATGTAATTTAAGTATGAGACTTGTAATTTTACCATTAAACTGTTTTTACTTTTTAACTATTGGATCTTGTGATCAGCTCTTATTTTATGTTAACATTTTATTCTTTATTTTGTAGAAAAATCCCTGAAGATGTGGCGATGTTGTCACGAAACGTAGGATTAAAGGATAATGTGAATCTCTTCGTGTTCCTGCCCTTGATCTTCTTTAATATATATATTATATATATTATATATATATATATAATATATAATATATATATATATATATATATATATATATATATATATATATATATATATATATATATATATATAATATATATATATATATATATATATATATATATATATATATATATGTATATATATATATATATATATATATATATATACTATACTATATATATATATATTATATTATATATATATATTGTATATATATATGTGTGTGTGTGTGTGTATATCATTCATTATAGAAAAAATGTGTAGAGTTCCTCCCTCTTTGGCTCGGCCTTGAAAGGGAATGTCAGCTTCTGTACTGCGTCTTTTAGTCTAGAGTCAGCTATATGACTCTATTCACTCCCCAAATAAAGCTTCTCTTCACGTTACCTTAAACCTATGGACCTTTTCTTGTATTTTCGTTGTCACGAGTCTTTTTCCCATTACTTGGGACAATAGTTACAGCAGGGTATGAGGACGAAGCTTTGTTGAGAGAGAGAGAGAGAGAGAGAGAGAGAGAGAGTGACTCCCATTCTGGCGGTAAATGTCAGTAGGAGAACGAAGTAACTTAAATTCTTGTTGAAACAGAAGTAGAGAGAGAGAGAGAGAGAGAGAGAGAGAGAGAGAGAGAGAGAGAGAGAGAGAGTTTCATTTACGAGTTCCAATGTCCCCGCCTCCATTCCTGGAACATAACCATTTCCAGCGATCCTGGAATGAGCTGATGAATGTTGTTCCAGCAGCGTACAGGAAAGAAACGGCCGATCTTCTATTTCCCTCGAAACCTTTTTGGTCAAGAAAGAAGCTGAAGTTGATGGATGAACTGGTCTTTCATAAACAGGGAAATATAAGCAAAAGAGAAGGAGAGTGAATTTGTATAGTAGTACCTTATCTACTAAAGTACTAATCCAGGGATACAATTTTATTCATATGTTGTGATATATGCTACTGATTATTTTTCATTCTCTTTTACAAAGTCTTATAATGATATGATGTGGAAAGTTCATTACAAACTCAGGACATAATCGCAAATAAACTAAATATACAAGGAAATATATTAGCAATAAGTCATTTCACTACTGAGACAATATGTTGCATTTTTTGGTATGGATTTTACTCATATTCCTCAGAATTGAAGTGATAAACTTGGTTCTATGAGCCTTTTCATCGAACATAGATTTGACTCTTAGATTTAACTTCAGTGTAAGTTTTGGTATTTTTAACATCAAATCTATATTTCAACAGAAATTAACCAGTCTACCCTTATCCCTCCTATCTTAAAGTATACAACAGCAACAGGTGCAAAGATCAGTTCATAAACATCATCTTTATATTTTCGTTATATTCTGTAGCCTTTAGAGATATTATATTATCAAGAACCTCAAGATTTATTTGCTATAGTGTTTCCCCTTAATGTTGCCCAAAGCAAAAAGAGACATTTACACTCAACAAAGCTTCGTTTCATATGATATTTTATGTATATATGCAAATTCCTAAAGGAAGTGTTTGTTGGCAACTCAGCAGCGAGGACCTGACGTTGACAATTTATTCCAATACATAGTACCACTTCTTCCCGCCAAGATCTAGATAAATTTAGACAAACAGGTCTAACACCCGTGAGCGGTGGTAAAAGATGACATCACCGACGCCCGTCTTGCCTCGGTGTTATCATTCATTGTCTGCTTTCGCTAAGTGAACCGAGTGTCCGAGTCAGTCAGTCGGCTATAGATTGAGATAGCACGAGGAAGCAAAAAGGTTCTTGGTTTTCCAATGCGAATGGATTGGCTAGCTTACGGGAGTAATAACCGATAGGGTAGCACAAAGTTTCTTTAAATTTCGTATAGAGAGTAAATTTAATAAAAAAAAATGGCTTCACGCCAGTTCCGTGTCGATGACATCAACATTGCACATTCTGTCATCTGCTCAGCACATTCTTTCTGCACATCTGGTGAAACGTTAACTGGGGTATAAGCTTTCAAATTACGATGACAGTGCTCGAGAATTAGCATTACAACTCTACATGACCAGAAGTTTATTCGAAATATTGACATTAAGACTGCAAATAACGATGCAGGGGTCAAGTTGGAATTTTCTGGTATACACAAGTCATAAAGAGAATCCCAAGATGTTGTTGAGGAAGAGATTTTGTGCTATATAGGAGGGTACACAGCAAAATTTTTATCTGCAAATATACTGAAAGAAGACCCTTGGAAAAATTGGATGAACTTTATGAATAGAAAAAATTAACATGCTCCACCACAAAAATTCATGGAACAATTAAAGTTAATGAGGCAAGCAGTGGCGGATTGAAGCAGGACCTACCTGGTCACGTGCCCTACCCCCGGGCCCCATGGATATGAATAACAGAACATTGTTTTCCTTCAGTAAATCATTATTAGTAGCAGAATTTTTCTTAGTTAATGATTATTTCTACAACAACAACAACTGTACAGCAACATCTACGACTAATATGGGTATTTATGTGTGCGTACATTTATAAATATCGATATGTACCGTATGTCTACAAATTTAAAGATGTTTCTACTAAAAACTGTTTATATTTTTTTGCAAAGATAAGCATTTTCTTCAAAATGCGGTACCTGAATAGGACTATGGGAATTAACAAATATAACTCTTCCAAGACAAAAAAAAAAAAAAAAAAAAAAAAAAAAAAAAAAAACTAAGGGATAAGATACGAAAGAAAGAGAGAATATCAGTTAGTTAAGTAGAGGATAGTATTACTATGGGCTTACTGGCATACCCACTGACATTTCTTACTGAACATTCCTTGAAGTAAATCATGTTTATTTAAACTGAAAAGATTATTACAGCCATTAAAGCTATTATTTAGCTTAAAAACTTATATTTTTATCAAAATTGAGGAAAACTTCCATACGCCTCATAAGACAGATCAAGGGACTAGTGGAGATTTGGGCATCGGTGCCGCAGCAGCCTCTCTGGAGTGTCAGACCTGTTTATCTAGACCTTGCTTGCTGCTTCTGAGAACCCATTCGCTTCAGTATCCCGTGTCCATATCAACAGGGTCGTTAACCTGACAGCCCAGTGCCCCTGGATCGTCTCTATTGCCACTTCTAAATGACCCCACGCACTGGGAAAGGCCTCCTACGCTTCCAGACATAATTGGCCTAACAACAGCGCGTCTTAACGTTCAGGACGAACGGTTTCAATAGCTGTAGCTTTCTATGAATGCGTTGCACTCGAATGGGTTGCGGGTAAATTAAGGAAGAGGTTGTGTTTAAATTGGGGTTTCTTAGAGTATTTGTTTTAGCTTATAAAAGGATATTTAGCAGAATGGATTATGTAGACGTATATTTTATAAAATTATGGTTTTATTGTGTCTATGGAAACCTCAGTTTTCATAAATATTCTAAATGGATTATGATTTCATGACAGTCGTTTCCGGAATATGTGGGTTAAAGTGATAATAATAATAATAATAATAATAATAATAATAATAATAATAATAATAATAATAATAATAATGCTATCAGAACGGATAGGGTAATACGTGCAAACAGACCAGACGTGACGTTGATTGACAAAGTCAAGAAGAAAGTATCACTCATTGATGTCGCAATACCATGGGACACCAGAGTTTGAAGAGAAAGAGAGGGAAAAAATGGAAAAGTATCAAGATCTGAAAATAGAAATAAGAAGGATATGGGATATGCCAGTGGAAATCGTACCCATAATCATAGGAGCACTAGGCACGATCCCAAGATCCCTGAAAAGGAATCTAGAAAAACTAGAGGCTGAAGTAGCTCCAGGACTCATGCAGAAGAGTGTGATCCTAGAAACGTCACACATAGTAAGAAAAGTGATGGACTCCGAAGGAGGCAGGATGCAACCCGGAACCCCACACTATAAATACCACCCAGTCGAATTGGAGGACTGTGATAGAGAAATAAAAAATTATGATAATAATAATAATAATAATAATAATAATAATAATAATAATAATAATAATAATAATAATAATAACAATAAATTCGTAGATAAAATTATAAACCATAGAATCACACTACATGAATCATTTTGTCATTACAACTAGGGACTCTCTCTCTCTCTCTCTCTCTCTCTCTCTCTCTCTCTCTCTCTCTCTCTCTCTCATTACGTAAGAGAAACAGACAGACGGACAGAGATTTAATAGGCACTCGTTTGACAAGATGCAAATGACAGTCATTTTCCATTACTTTATCTCTTGAACAAAGAGAATTAGCAATGTTAATATTTAGTTACATTACACTATTTTACCCCAAACGGCAGGTATTAATTAACATATGAAATAACCCCCGTGAAAACTCTAGAACATTTTCGTTCCAAAATTACTGGTTGTTCTTAAACTCATATGCACACCACTATTGTCTTCATAAAGTTTATGAAATATTCATCTTTGTGTCTGTTGTGATGAACATCACAATTCCAAAGGAGTTCATCATTCGTTATGTTAATGGCTATACATGAAAGGACATTGTTACTTCTACCAGATAACTCGAAGATCATTATACTAAAATAAGTATTTCTGTGTTTTTTAAAAAGGGGTCGGGTCAGAATTATACCTTTTAAATCGGATAATATGTGATATTCGCAAGGAATTAACTATGTAAGGGTTAATATACCAACGCGTTTCAGAAATTTGTATTTACATGGCCGTGTTAGATATCTCATATTTCACTATTGTTACTTTTAATTTAATTTATCAATCTCTACTGAAAATATATTTCTTGCGGGAAACCACACAAAAGTACCTACATGTTTCTAGACAGTATTTTATTTTTAGATTTTTTGTTGAGCAGTTAAGGACACCTTTTCAACAAAACTACAAAGGTAATTCCATATGAATGCCTGGACTTCATAATCTTTTTCATTTCTATTCATACATTTTCCAGCTTTTTTATTCAAATTTTCATAATTAATGAACAACGCTGGGAGTTTTATTTTCTATTTACTCCACGGTTCGTACAGATAATATAGACTGTAATTCAAAACTGCTTATTTTTATAGAATTTTCCAGGTACGTTTTGAATAGTTTGACTCAACCTGGCAACGATTGTAAAATTATTTTGCGAAGAAGGAGAAAAAAATAAGTTATTTGGGCGAATTAGCACGACCTATGTTTTGCTTTCGTAGTAGAAAAAAAGAAATTTTATGCTAAATAGACGGAATAAAATTTCATAACTTTAATTCTTAAAGAGGTAGTTCTGTAACTGGACAATTGGAAGAGGTTAAGCCTCTCTAGAAATAAAAGAACTAACAACTGATTTTGCCACTTCAAGTCTATCAGAATAGATACTATTTTGACTTGCTCCAAAGACATGCTTTTATATTTCCAAAAACCAGTCAAACTCTGGACAATATCTTTGTATACATTGCATTTCTTTCAAATCAAAAATTATGCCCTCAGTTTTTATCCATTTCCTGATAAGATTTTAGTTTCTGAGAAATTCTTTCCAACGGAAAACCACGTAAAAATACCAACATGATTTAGTTGCCAAAAATGTCAGCATTCTGAATTTCTGTTGTACAAAATTAATGAGGATGCATCTTCGAAAAAAATTACCGAAGGAACTTTTCGCGCTTATGTTTCTTCCCTTCATTATTTCTCCTTTCCCTATTCGTACAATTTCTAACCTTTTCGAGATGGAGTTTCTTGTTAGACGAGCAGTGCTGCACTTTCATTTTTCTAATATTACTAAAATAAAATCGTAAAACAAATTTAACTCTATTTCCAAAAAAATTTGCTTTGTCCGGATTTGAATATTTAGGTTTATTGTTAGGATATTACATTGTTAATTCTTTTACAGGAATAAGAAGTAGAATATTTTATATTTCTATTTCGTTTCAATTCTATAACTTTCCAATTACTGTTAGGTAAAATAAAAATTTCCATACTTATTTCCTTGCATTGTTTAATGATTCATAGTCATAAGCCTTTAATCAGATAACAGCTTCATTTCTTTGATTAAAGTATAATCTTCGGTTTTCCGTTCTTGATAAAAAAGATCATTAAATATACTGTATATATATCTTAGGAAATTTTATTAATACATATTCTAATACTTAATATGTCATTTATTAATGCCTCGAATGTTGTTCGGAGAAGGACCTTAAGTAGATTTATCTTTACCTTACGATAAGTAATATGTTATTATTATTATTATTATTATTATTATTATTATTATTATTATTATTATTATTATTATTGATTATTATTATTATTATTATTATTTTATTATTATTATTATTATTTTACAATTATTAATTAGTTGATTATTGAAAAAGAAACCAACAAAATCACTTTGTAACTTGTTTACTTCTAAGTATTTACATTTAGTTTTACTCCACACTCGAGAACTTTCAGGCCCTATCTGTGGCCCATTTTCAAGAGATGTTTGGGATGTTAGCCTGGGTCAAGGCCCAGCAGTCTTCTGGAACTTCTTCTCGTTGATCTGTCATTTATGTGATGGCTGTTCTGGTTTTCTTGAGAGTTGCCAATCCTCTCTTGTCGCTCTGATATCCTGAGCTGATGGTCAATGGGATTAACCCTTGTGGTAAGGGTGTGGTCACCAAAAGTCTGTTGGGCAGGAAACCTAAACTCCAGGTCAGCAGGGTCAATCTTAGCTTCTTTTAATATCAAAGCTCGGCTTATGGGATCTTCTGAGGTAAAACCTTTGTTTCCTTCAATTACTTTAATCTCTCTGATAAGTGCACCCTCTACTACCCTCCTGTGACTAATTTTGTTGCTTTTTTATATAAGCCTACTGTTTTTGAAATCCATCCTATGGTCATTTTCCCAACAATGTCTAGCTGTAGCACTCCCCTGAGAGTTGAGCTGTACTGCCCTTCTATGTTCTTGGACTCTGGTCCTTATTCCCCTACCTGATTCCCCCACATATCTGTCTCCACAATTGTTGCAATTGATTATGTATACCCCCGCTACATCATCTGTATTACTGTCTTCTCCTTCCAATTTATTTTTACATACTTTGTTTTTTACGGTATTATCAAAGGTATATACAATTTTATATTTACTTTCTTTCATTTTTGAAGTGATTTGTTTCATTTTAGGCATAAAAGGAAGGGCAACTATTTTCTTGGTTTCTTTATTCCATGTACTCTCTACATTCGCTCTGTAAAAAAATTTTCTAGCTTTGTTGAGTGCCCTTTTTCTGAACCATTCCGGGTATGCTAATGCATCGAAGCTTTTATCGATGTAATTTATTTCTTGCTCTATCTTGCAAGGGTCACACGTTCTCATTGCCCTAAGAAATAAACCAGTTAGAACCCCTATTTTTATATCATGACTGTGAAAAGAGAAGAAATGAATATATGAGTTTGTATGTGTGGGCTTTCTATATGTGCTGAATTCATATCCTGTTTTTTTTCTTTCTATGAGTATGTCTAAAAAGGGCAGTTTATTATTGTTACTTTTTTCTAAAGTGAACTGGATATTGTTATCAAACTTATTGAGTTAAATTTTGTTGGAAAAGCAGGTTACTACAATCCCAAGGATCCAAAATGGAAAGCAGTCCAGTACACCAAAGGCTAAAGCAAAAGATAAAATGTGAAAAACAATTAAAAAACAAACTCAAAGACAAATAAGGGTGAAATAGTAGATAAAATAAAAGACTAATGAATAATAAAATAAGACTCATGTCAGTCTCCTCACCAAGGAAGCATTCGCACGAACTTACAACGATTTAACTGCAGGATTATGAAGGTAAGTCTATAACTTTGTGCTACTGAACTCAACAGAAGGAAGGTGAAGACTTAGAGCTAACTCTTGATCTACTACTATGTGGTGGAGAAAAGGTTTAGAAGATCTGAATTTAAAAAGGGATAAAAATCATGTTCAACAACGCAAGTCGGAAGGAGCATCGGATCTATAACTACACAAAGACATTTCACAAACAAAGTATATGGAAATGGTACTCTGTCCCTCACCAATGATCATAAAACAGTTATAACAGGAGGCAAAAACAATAGTATTGTTATGCAGGTATGTTGCAATTTTAAACATAGATAGTTGATGGCATCTGAAAAGATTGAGAGTATGGAATGCTATAACAAACTGACATCAGTCATCTCCAGTTTCTGTTTGAAATATATCATTCATGAACAAAGACACTGAAATTTTGAGAGCAGGCAATACCGAAAGTGATTTGAGAAAAAACTGGTGATTGTATAATAAATCCAGTGCTGTTAGAGAATTAAGGGAAATCATTTCAAAATGCGCTAACTTATGAAAATTGAGACCAAGGCAAGGAAAACAAATAGAAAAAGGAACGAAATGACGTTTACCCTTAACCACAAACCAGTGTAAGAAAAACACTTTCTCACGCAAAGGTGAGTGTGACTTTGCTCAGGTTCCCTCAAGAAATCGGAACTCCGAAAACTTTCACACACCTCATTACATCTAGACGAACTCCTCTTCTCAGGATTAATTGGTGCTAATATTACTAAGGAAAACTCAATGCTTCTTTGTTCAAAGGAGGAACGTGTAAAAATCCTAGCTCCACCATTTCCAAGGATAGGCCTATGCTTTTAACCAATCAATTCAACAGTGCCAGCCTAGAAGGATGTCCTACAAGGTCTATATAATCAATGGATACGATGACACATCCCCTACAGATGCTGGGCACGGACAAGAAGGCGTTTCCCAATGAGAAGCCTCCTACCAATTGCTTCAGAAGAGTTGACAGTAGGGCGTTTTTGTAGAAAGGCTGTAGCCATTCAGACATGAGAGTTCTTTCAGAAGATACCACACCCAGAGTCAAAATCAAAAACCCAAAGGCGGTGCCAAGAAAATCACATCGGAATAAAAAGGCTAGACAATGAGAGAAGGAGGAGGAGAAGGGGGAACAGAGAAGCAACAGAGAAGAAGGTAGGGAAGTGGGGGAGCAGAAGTAGAGAGAAGAAGGTAGAGTAGTGAGGGAAAAGAAGCAGAAGAGTAGAAAGTCCGAAGCGTGGGTGTGAATATACAACAGTGTGAAGTGACAATATAGAAATGAGGTAAAATCCCCCTAGTGCCTAATAGACTTGCAAGGAAAACAAGGTACCTACAGAATAGTTTGTATCGGTCCAAGCGCCCTAAAACAAAAGGTGGAAGAGATATTATAAATTTCCCTATCAAGTATAAATATATATAAGGACACAACAATTTATTCTCCCAATTAATAAAACTTTAAGGTAAACAAAATAGCTAACAATTCGTGTGCGAAGCAAACTAATTATATGATTTTATCTCATAGTCAACACCAATTCCAGTTGCCCACCCCCCCCCGCCTCAGGCCAATTCGCTACCTTAGATCTGTTAATAATTCTACGGATTTTCTAACTGTCTTTGGCTCGACGGCATGTCACATTCAATTTTGTTAGTTACAATCATAAATCGGCTACAATTTCTGTAAAAACTGAAGAGTATGCAAGAAAAAAAATTATCACACCTTTATTAAAAGGCAATAAAAAGTAAAAAAAAAAAAAAAAAAAAAAAAAACAGCGAGAACGCCAAATATGAAAGGAAATTCTACCAGAATAGAAATATACTCTTCTATTTCTTGTAGCATTTCTTTCCATGTTTTACACCCAGCCTTTTACTTTTGTAGACATGAAAAATTATAAGAAAATCTTGGTGTCAAAAATTCTTTTTTTTTGCTTTTTTACTATTGGTGCGTTTTAACAAAGGAGTGTTTAAATAAAAAGAATAATTACTTTTGTTATTTAATATTCAGTCAACAGTTCTAAAACTGTTAAATTTTATTTTCTCTCGTTTCCCAAGGGACAAATAAAATATAGTTCTTTGCGCACCAAAAGCATGTGAGTAATCTCTGCCAAAGACTCCCATGTAAATTGATAGCGTCAACCCAGACAGGCTTTTCAGCCCAGAAGCCCGACGTTTTAGCTGAAGTCCCATTTTCTTCCATGACGCTTTGACGGGAGTGACAGTTAAAATTTTTCGAGGATTCGTTGTACCTATATATTCTTTACGACTGTTCTATTATCACAATCCTAGGTCGTGAAAAAAGCTGAAAGTAGATCCGGTTCAGTGAATGAAAACGTCCAATTTGAGCCGAACTGTGGAACTGTGCTTCCAAATCTACTTATAATCAATAACCTGTTCTAGTGTTCCATTCTCCGCTTATAGAGCTTGTAGAGCTATATCTTAAGATCCAGTTTCAGTATATCAGGTGTAGGTTTGACAGCCTTTTCTAGACTGAATAATGCTTGGATCTTCTACGTGAGATTCGTTCATGCATAATCCCACTGACAGATTTATAAGCATAACGCTTGCTTACATTCTTCTGCCTATCATAATTGCTGAAGTTTTTCTGACACGTCCGTCGTTGTTCAGTATTGCCATTTGGTCTGAAATATTGAAAATGTACTCTCAGCTTTATACAGTACTTTACTAGAATAAGCAGGACCCAATAACAGCTACAGACATTAAATTTTGCAGGTGAACATTATATTTTATCCTCACCAGCGGTTGTTTGTGTTGCTATTCCTATATCTTTTAAAATTTTGCCCACATTATAACATATTTAAGTGATGTTAAGCTTTCAATTTACTTTCATTTTCACAAATATTCTGGATACCTTACACAATAGCATTAATGAGTAGACCATCACATTTTCATCTATTTACAAATTAATGAGTTAATTTATTTTATGATGTCTAACAACTGATCTCTTCTTTCTGTAATTCTTATTACCTTTTGTTACTTCTTTCCAATGAACATCATATTGTTTAAAAGCTTGAATTTTAAGACCAATTTTGTTGTCTTGTTCCATATGAATAGGGTTCATCGTCTGAATAATAATAATAATAATAATAATAATAATAATAATAATAATAATAATAATAATAATAATAATAATAATAATCTCTCTCCCATATGTAAAAAGTGCAATACGAAAAATGAAACCATAAACCACATAGCAAGCGAATGCCCGGCACTTGCACATAACCAGTACAAAAAGAGGCATGATTCAGTGGCAAAAGCCCTCCACTGGAGCCTGTGCAAGAAACATCAGCTACCTTGCAGTAATAAGTGGTACGAGCACCAACCTGAAGGAGTGATAGAAAACGATCAGGCAAAGATCCTCTAGGACTATGGTATCAGAACGGATAGGGTGATACGTGCAAATAGACCAGACGTGACGTTGATTGACAAAGTCAAGAAGAAAGTATCACTCATTGATGTCGCAATACCATGGGACACCAGAGTTGAAGAGAAAGAGAAGGAAAAATGGATAAGTATCAAGATCTAAAAATAGAAATAAGTATACCCATAATTGTACCCATAACCATAGGAGCACTAGGCACGATCCCAAGATCCCTGAAAAGGAATCTAGAAAAGCTAGAGGCTGAAGTAGCTCCAGGACTCATGCAGAAGAGTGTGATCCTAGAAACAGCGCAGGTAGTAAGAAAAGTGATGGACTCCAAAGGAGGCAGGATGCAACCCGGAACCTCACACTATAAATACCACCCAGTCGAATTGGAGGACTGTGATAGCGCAAAAAAAAAAAAAAAAAAAATAATAATAATAATAATAAGTAATTTAAACTCATTTAACTTTGTTGTTTAAACCTACGTTCATTCATTGTCATCTAAAATCATTCTATAAACGAAAGAGGGAACCTATTAAGTTTTGAGATGCCAGTCATATTTAATTAAAAAGATTTTTTCATGAGCACTCAAAAACATCTAACCTAAAATGATGTTATTTACATGAAATCTCAATGAGGATTACGTTGGGTGAAAACGGCTGTAATGAAATCTCTCTCTCTCTCTCTCTCTCTCTCTCTCTCTCTCTCTCTCTCTCTCTCTCTCCAATATCACTGTGTTGCCTAATAGCAGGAAGATAAAAAGAAAAATCCTTAATTGTTTCAATGCGACTATTTT
>NC_061098.1:50536232-50551040 GCF_015104395.2 Macrobrachium nipponense | reverse complement strand
GTTCAGACAATATAGACTGCAATTCAAAACTGCTTATTTTTATAGAATTTTGTTTCCAGGTACGTTTTTGAATAGTATGACTCAACCTGGCAACGATTGTAAATTATTTTGCGAAGAAGGACAAAAAAATAAGTTATTTAGGCGATTAGCACGACCTATGTTTTGCTTTCGTAGTAGAAAAAAAAAGAAATTTTATGCTAAAATAGACGGAATAAAATTTCATAACTTTATTCTTAAAGAGGTAGTTCTGTAACTGGACAATTGGAAGAGGTTAAGCCTCTCTAGAAATAAAAGAACTAACAACTGATTTTGCCACTTCAAGTCTATCAGAATAGATACTATTTTGACTTGCTCCAAAGACATGTTTTCTTTTATATTTCCAAAAACCAGTCAACTCTGGACAATATCTTTGTATACATTGCATTTCTTTCAAATAAAAAAAATTATGGCCCTAGTTTTTATCCATTTCCTGATAAGATTTTAGTTTCTGAGAAATTCTTTCCAACGGAAAACCACGTAAAAATACCAACATGATTTAGTTGACCAAAAATGTCAGCATTCTGAATTTCTGTTGTACAAAATTAATGAGGACGCATCTTCGAAAAAAAAATTACCGAAGGACTTTTCGCGCTTATGTTTCTTCCCTTCATTATTTCTCCTTTCCCTATTCGTACAATTTCTCAACCTTTTCGAGATGGGAGTTTCTTGTTAGACGAGCAGTGCTGCACTTTCATTTTTCTAATATTACTAAAATAAACGTAAAACAATTTAACTCTATTTCCAAAAAAATTTGCTTTGTCCGGATTTGAATATTTAGATTTATTGTTCGGATATTACATTGTTAATTCTTTTTACAGGAATAAGAAGTAGAATATTTTATATTTCTATTTCCTTTCAATTCATAACTTTCCAATTACTGGTAGGTAAAATAAAAATTCCATACTTATTTCCCTTGCATTGTTTAATGATTCATAGTCATAAGCCTTTATCAGATAACAGCTTCATTTCTTTGATTAAAGTATAATCTCGTTTTCCGTTTTTGATAAAAAAGATCATTAATATACTGTATATATATCTTAGACATTTTATTAATACATATTCTAATACTTAATATGTCATTTATTTTTGCCTCGAATGTTGTTCTGAGAGGGACCTTAAGTAGATTTATCTTTACCTTACGATAAGCAATGTGTTATTATTATTATTATTATTATTATTATTATTTATTATTATTATTATTATTATTATTATTATTATTATTATTATTATTATTATTATTGAAAAAGAAACCAACAAAATCACTTTGTAACTTGTTTACTTCTAAGTATTTACATTTAGTTTTACTCCACACTCGAGAACTTTCAGGCCCTATCTGTGGCCCATTTTCAAGAGATGTTTGATGTTAGCCTGGGTCAAGGGCCCAGCAGTCCTTCTGGGAACTTCTTCTCGTTGATCTGTCATTTATGTGATGGCTGTTCTGGTTTTCTTGAGAGTTACCAATCCTCTCTTGGTCGTCTGATATCCTGAGCTGATGGTCCAATGGGATTAATCCTTGAGGTAAGGGTGTGGTCACCAAAAGTCTGTTTGGGCAGGAAACCTAACTCCAGGTCAGCAGGGTCAATCTTAGCTTCTGTTAATATCAAAGCTCGGCTTATGGGATCTTCTGAGGTAAAAACCTTTGTTTCCTTCAATTACTTTAATCTCTCTGATAAGTGCACCCTCTACTACCCTCCTGTGACTAATTTTGTTGCTTTTGTATATAAGCCTACTGTTTTTTGAAATCATCCTATGGTCATTTTCCCAACAATGTCTAGCTGTAGCACTCCCCTGAGAGTTGAGCTGTACTGCCCTTCTATGTTCCTTGGACTCTGGTCCTTATTCCCCTCCACCTGATTCCCCCACATATCTGTCTCCACAATTTGTGCAATTGATTATGGTATACCCCCGCTACATCATTCTGTATTACTGTCTTTCCTCCTTCCAATTTATTTTACATACTTTGTTTTTTACGGTATTATCAAAGGTATATACAATTTATATTTACTTTCTTTCATTTTTGAAGTGATTTGTTTCATTTTAGGCATAAAAGGAGGGCACTATTTTCTTGGTTTCTTTATTCATGTACTCTCTACATTCGCTCTGTAAAAAAAGTTTTCTAGCTTTGTTGAGTGCCCTTTTTCTGAACCATTCCGGGTATGCTAATGCATCGAAGCTTTTATCGATGTAATTTATTTCTTGCTCTATATTGCAAGGGTCACACGTTTCTCATTGCCCTAAAGAATAAACCATTTGTTAGAACCCCTATTTTTATATCATGACTGTGAAAAGAGAAGAAATGAATATATGAGTTTGTATGTGTGGGCTTTCTATATGTGCTGAATTCATATCCTGTTTTTTTTTCTTTCTATAGTATGTCTAAAAAGGGCAGTTTATTATTGTTACTTTTTTCTAAAGTTGAACTGGATATTGTTATCAAACTTATTGAGTTAAATTTTGTTGGAAAAGCAGGTTACTACAATCCCAAGGATCCAAAATGGAAAGCAGTCCAGTACACCAAAGGCTAAAGCAAAAGATAAAATGTGAAAACAATTAAAAAACAAACTCAAGACAAATAAGGGTGAAATAGTAGATAAAATAAAGACTAATGAATAATAAAATAAGACTCCATGTCAGTCTCCTCACCAAGGAGCATTCTCACGAACTTACAACGATTTAACTGCAGGATTATGAAGGTAAGTCTATAACTTTGTGTTACTGAACTCAACAGAAGGAAAGTGAAGACTTAGAGCTAACTCTTGACTAGTACTATGTGGTGGAGAAAAGGTTTAGAGGATTCTGAATTTAAAAGAGGGATAAAAATCATGTTTCAACAACGCAAGTTCGGTAGAAGCATCGGATCTATAACTACACAAAAACATTTTTCACAAACAAAGTATATGCAAATGGTAATCTGTCCCTCACCAATGATCATAAAACAGTTATAAAAGGAGGCAAAAACAAATAGTATTGTTATGCAGTATGTTGCAATTTTAAACATAGATGTTGATGGCATCTGAAAAGATTGAGAGTATGGAAAGCTATAACAAACTGATATCAGTCATCTCCAGTTTCTGTTTGAATTATATCATTCATGAACAAAGACACTGAAATTTTGAGTGCAGGAAATACCGAAAGTGATTTGAGAAAAAACTGGTGATTGTATAATAAATGCAGTGCTGTTAGAGAATTAAGGGAAATCATTTCAAAATGCGTTAACTTATGAAAATTGAGAAAAAGCAGCGGAAAACAAATGGAAAAAAAGAACGAAATGACGTTTACCCTTAACCACAAACCATGTAAGAAAATCACTTTCTCACGCAAAGGTGACAGTGACATTGCTCAGGCTCCCTCAAGAAATCGGAACTCTGAAACTTTCTCACACTCATTACATCTTGACGACCTCCTCTTCTCAGGATTAATTGGTGCTAATATTACTAAGGAAACTCAATGCTTTCTTTGTTCAAAGGAGGAACGTGTAAAAATCCTAGCTCCCACCATTTCCAAGGATAGCCTATGCGTTTAACCAATCAATTCAACAGTGCCCAGCCTACAAGGTTTGTCCTACAGGTCTATATAATCAATGGATCGATGACACTACCCCCTACAGATGCTGGCACGGACAAGAGGCGTTTCCCAATGAGAAGCCTCCTACCAATTGCTTCAGAAGAGTTGACAGCAGGGCGTTTTTTTGTAGAAAGGCTGTAGCCACTCAGACAAGAGTTCTTTCAGAAGATCCACACCCAGAGTCCAAAATAAAACATCCAAAGGCGGTGCCAAGAAAATCACATCGGAATAAAAAGGCTGGACAATGAAAAAGAAGGAGGAGGAGAAGCGGGACAGAGAAGCAACGAGAAGAAGGTAGGGAAGTGGTGGAGCAGAAGTAGAGAGAGAAGGTAGAGAAGTGAGGGAAAAGAAGCAGAAGAGTAGAAAGTCCGAAGCGTGGGTGTGAATATAGACAGTGTGAAGTGACAATATTGAACTCAGGTAAAATCCCCCTAATGCCTAATCGACTTGCAATAAAAAGAAATGCCTTCAGAATAGTTTGTCTCGGTCCAAGCGCCCTAAAACAAAAGGTGGAAGAGATATTATAAATTTCCATATCAAGTATTAATATATATAAGACACAACAATTCATTCTCCCAATTAATAAAACTAAAGGTAAACAAAATAGCAAACAATTCCGTGTGCAAAGCAAACTAATTATATGATTTTATCTCAAAGTCAACACCAATTCCAGTTGCCCCTCTCCCCCCCCAACGCCCTCAGGCCAATTCGCTACCTTAGATCTACGATGATATATACGTATATATATATATATATATCATATATATATATATATATATATCTATATATATATATATATATATATATATATATTGGTGTCTGACTTCCACCTTTATCAAGCAGAATGACAGAAGAAGTTACCTTAGCTAAACATATAGTGGGAGATATGCCTGGGTCCACTGCTAAGCTGACATTGTTTCAACTAATTGTTTTAATCCTCCTCATCGATGCCTTAATGATGACATTATCTATATGGTCAGAAACTCAAGCTCCACTGGAAAGTTGATCCTATAATCTTGTTGTTTTATCAGTGAGATTCCACCATCTGACATTTGTATAAATTTCGGGATGAGTTCCAATGCATGGTATTGTTCGTGTTATTTATATGATGGAAAATTGCAAACTATTTTGTCCATATCTAACTGAGGGTTCATGTTGAGTTAATCTCTCCGAGAGAGATTTTCCTGTATGTCCATAGATTGACTTATCGCAATTCCTACAGGAGATCTCATAAATTCCTAAGTTTTTACAAACCGGTTTCTGCTCAACGTTAATTAATGATATCCCCAGTGTAATTGGATAAGTGAAGATGAAAGGATTGCAGTGGCCTAAGGATTTTTGTGATCTCTCGTAAATTGTCCACGTGAGGGATTAAGGCTTTGTTTGTGTATTTTTCCTTTTCTCTGTTTTCTGTGGGTTTGTTAAAAAATGTTCTTTGCTTTATGTATGGCTTTTCTATGATGTGCTTGGGTAGTTTAGCAAGATAAATTGATTTCTGATTGTTTCAAGTTCTTTGTTAAGAAAATCTGGGGAGCAAATTCTCAGGACTCTAAGGTTACTTACTATGCTGAGTTTAACTGATATTCATGATAATTGTAAAAATGTGTGTATGAAAGTAAAAATGTCGCTTGTCTGAAGACAGGGAATTTGTAGGTGTTAATAGTTCTGATGATTAAGACGTCTAAAAATGTAATTTGGTTATATTTCCCATTTTACTTTAAATTTTGCGTGAGACCAAGAAATTTAATTTTTGGAGAAACACATGAAAATTGCCCGACTCACTTTCCCAGTTAGTTGAGATGTTGTGTACATAATATCCAAATCCTATATGGAGATTTGATAGAGTATATAATTAATGTTTGGAAATACACCATATAATTATAAGTTTGCTAATACAGGAATGAGCAGACTCCCCATACTGCAACAAACTTTTTGACAGTAAAAGTTATCACCAAAGGAAAAGGCGTTATCATTGATGCAGAGCTCTACAAGTTGCTTTATTTTATTCAATCCCATTGGGAAGTTCGTCAGCAAAGGGCTCAACTTTATTTTTAAGGAACGTTAAGTACATCATTTATGGGTGCTTTTGTGAAAAGGGAGGCTATGTCTAAGCTGAGAAGTTTTACTTTATGTACAGGGATATTGGCCTATTCAAATTTGTTTCAAAAGTCTTCTGTATATTTTATATACCTAGAGGAAAAGGTTCCTAAAAAGGGGGATAGTAACTCGGCTAACCATTTTCAAATTCTGTAGTTAAAAGCTCCAGCGTACTAGATTATAGGGCAGAAGGGATGTTGTCATGTGAGTTTTTTGGGAGGCCATAGAAATAAGGTAATATGGGCATCATCTAAGGGCATATCTCCAACTATATATTTCACCAATGTAACTTCTGTCATTCACTGCTCGACAAAGGTGGAAGTCAGACCATCGAAATATAGTCCTTAGCTTTAAACCAGAGTGTTTTAATGGGCACAATTACTAAAATCACCTCTTTCAAACTAGAATGTATCTAGTGGAGTTATTTATTTGAATAGTTGCAAGCTTTCAAGGGCAACCAGTCCTCATTATCAAGTACTCTTGAAATAACCCAAGTGGTATGCCAAGTGTATTTATATGTGAGTGCTGTCTTCTTGATCTTATAATTACCCTGCTTCTCCTGTTTGGAACTGCCCTTGTGACCTTGACCGTTCTCTGCCCGTGACACGTTGTTCCAGATGTTTATTTTCCATATAGTTTCTTGTTTTTACATGTATCTTTTATATTGTAGAAAATATGAATTTTCTTTCTGTCTTTGAATCCATTCCCAGCATTGCCTGTCATTGTACTTTTAGTGCATGCTATGAAGGCCTTAAAGGAGAGAATGGGAAGCAATTTAGGAGGAATCTTAAAGAGAGGTCTGGAAAAAGGGAACGTAGAATAAAAGACAGGGTTGCATAGCGGAAAATATGTGGGTAGACATGAGAGAAATATCTGTGGGGGAAGCAGTGGAATTGATGGGCAGAACCAGAGGATATGGAGTGTCGAGACAAGAAAAGTGGTGGTGGAATGGAGAGGTGCAAGAATCAATTAAAGAAATCAAAAATATTTAAGGACTGGAAAGATAAGGCATACACAGGGTGCAGAGGTAAGTACAGGGAAGAGGAAAGAGAGGCGAGAAGGAGGTTAGGTATGGCTATTGGAAGGGCAGCATAGCAGTTGAATGAAAGACAGAACAAGCACAAAAGAGATTACAACAGTTGGGGAACAGAAAACTTTGAAGTTAGTGTTGGATTACACCAGGAGTCAGCTTATTAAGCCCTTTTTTGTTTGTGTGGTTATGGATGTGATGAGTGAAGAGACCAAGAATGAAGAGTTGTGGGAGTTGTTGTACACCGATGATCTGGTGATTACTGCTGAAAAATGAGGAGGCCTACAGAGAAGAGTTGGAGAGTGGCAGGAGTCTTTAGAGAGGAGTGGCTAAAGGTGAATGTGAATAAAACAGAGATTTTGCTGAGCAGTGGGGAAGATAGAGACAGAATAACATACAAAAAATGAAGAGGCTCAATTATAAAACAGGCAGAAAAGTTTAAATACATAGGATTTACTTTAAGCCAAGAGGGAGGATGTGAGGCTGAAGTTGACAGTAGGATAAAAGCTGCATTGGGGAAGTAGAGAGAGGTAGCTGGAGCGATATGTGATAAGAAAATGCCTGTCAAGCTAAGAGTCAAGATATGTAACACAGTGTTAACACCAGTGTTAATGTTTGGAGCAGAAACATGGGCTCTAAGAAGAAAAGAGGAAGTAAAGCTTGAGAGAACAGAGATGAGAATGTTGACTGCTTGAGAGACTGGAAATTGATGAAATAAGAAGGGCAGGCTTTAGTAGCACTTACAGAGTGATAAAGAGTCATGATTGAGATGGTATGGGCATGTGTTGATGATGGATGACGAGGAGAGAGTGAAGATGGCTTAGGGGAGGAACCTGTTGGAGGAAGAAGATCGAGATGGATACACAGAATTAGATGGTGAGATAAAGTGAAGGAAGATATGGAGAGAAGAGTTTGGTGGAGGATGATTCTTTGTAGTTGGCAGTGGAGAAGGCGCATCAGGCACCGACCTCTTAATGTAAGGCATAGCGGTGGAAACAAAGAAGAATATGAAGGCATTCACTACAGTCAGTCTGGCCATTTTGTTGGCGTTCTTGTGAACAAAATTCACATTATCCCAGTCTATTTCATGGTCTTTTCTCAACATGTTTGGCACTACTGATGTCTGATTGTAGTGCCTTATATTTTTGTATGTGTTTCTTGTTTTGCTCTCTGCAAGATTTACCTTTCTCGCCACCACTACCTTTCTCATAGTCTAGTCATGCAGCCATGTCTAACTCCCCGTCTTATCTCTTCCCCTCTGTTGATTGTAGAGAATGCCTTCTTAACATTGGGCTAACAATGCAATGGCAGACAACACTAGGAACGGATTCGAATACAGTATCTCAAGAAAATAATCATATATTCTACAGTAGAAAAGATACACAAAAACATAAGAAACCGTATGGAAAAATGAGTATCTGGAACACGTGACACGGGGAGAGAATGGTCAAGGTCTATTCTAGAGGGCGGGTCCAAAAAGGAGAAACCCGGTAATTAAAAAATCAAGAGACCACCAACACATATAAATAACAGCTGGCCTACCTATTCGGTCATTTCATGGATACTTGATAATGACGACTGGTTGGCCTGAAAAGCATGTAACTTTGGAATAATTAACCACTAGATGCCATTCAGTTTAAATGAGGTTCTTTTAGTAATATATATATATATATATATATATATATATATATATATATATATATATATATAGTATATATATATATATATATATATATATATATATAATACTGGGAAAAAATTTTTGTTACTGATGCAATAACATCTATAAAAGGAACCCATCAAAGATGCCAAAAAAAATAAAGAAAATAACAACTATATTTTAGAGACGGTCAAAGTCAAAGTCGTCAGTTTCACTCCTCCCCCAAGAAGCTATTACTTCTCTGGCGGACGCCATCCAGGCAACCCCAACTGCCTACCATGACGTCACTCAAGGTGGTAAACTCTGGTAGACACTAGACAGCCTCACTTATTCTCCCTCTGACAGGAGGAGGATGTCGGCCCACAAGATTGCGAGACCAGCTTGTTACCACTGTACTAGCCAGCGGCTGAAGAGAGAATCAACACAGTCTCTAGACGGTACTTATTTTCTGTATTTTGGCGCTTTTTTGGGTTCCTTTATCAGATAATTATATATGTACATATACATTTACATATACACATACATATATAGAAAATCTAAAGGAGAAATGTCAAGTTGGTGTTATACTAAAAGAAATTGTGTAAATCCACAGATAAAAGACTGAGCTTGTTTTAATGACTTTCAAGAGTCACTTCACCATAAATCCTGACATTAACGTCTGGTAAAACAGAATAAGAATACATTTTACATAACATTTGTGAAAGGGGAAATTGATAAAGATTGAAGAATCGACAATAAAAATGAAGTAGAGAGAGACAAGATGAAGGTTGAAGGGAGTTCATGAAAAAAGTGAAAGTTGGGGAAGACAGCGCAGATTGGTGAACAGGATTATTTTTTAATCATTGAGAATGACAAATACCATTCGTCAAAAACAAACGATGAGAGAAACATTATTCCATTAACATAAACATCAAGAAGCGTTTTCTAAATGGTGTCTGTCTCATTTATGATTTTACGTAATTGTAGATACCTACACTACGCCACTCAACTCTGGCCTTTCTACAGTATAGCCCTATTAGATCTTAGACCATTCCAATACAGTTCTCCTTTACCAAAAATTTGGTAATAACTGTGCTTTAAATATAAATATATAACTTACACAGTTCTGAATCACACACACACACATAGAAATATATAAATATATATATATATATATATATATATATATATATATATATATTTATATATATATATATATATATATATATATATATATATATATATATATATATATATATATATATATATATATATATATATATATATATATATGTGTGTGTGTGTGTGTGTGTGTGTGTGTGTGTGTGTTTAAATAGTGTGTCCAGAATTCGCAAAAGGATTATTTAAAGTAAAGAAAGAACATACAGTAAACAGAGAGAGAGATTGGCTTTGTTTGCGAAAGCGGACATATCAGTTAAAGCCGCATGATTTTATTTTTTCTTTTCTTTTTTATAATGTTGAGTCTGTCCTGTATTGGACCTGCCTTTGCCTTGAGTCATGTCCAGTAATCACGTGATGATTCCCCATGATTGTGCTATGTCGCGTAAGACCGTTATAGAAACGTTTTGCTTACGATACCTTTAATTTAATTTTATTAAGTAGAGTTTTTTTATTATGAAACTGTTTACTATTACTGATAAAATAATTCTCATCTCTCTTGACTTGTTATAAGAGAATTTATTGACTTATAAGTAATTTAATTGTGAAGTGGAAATTATGTATCGTTTTTGACTGCTGTGACATAATTTTCACAAAATTATATCTTTCATATTAAGAGATTTTTATGTTCTGAAACTGTATAATAATAAAGATTATTCATAACTGTAGTCCCTCTTTCTCTCTCTTTCTCATTTTTAAAGATAATTATTAAGATTATTATAGCAGGGCATATGTCCCAAAATGTTTTGAAGTCGCGCATCCATTTTGGAGTCGAGATTTCTTGTTGCTCAGTAGTTCCCAAAGAAGAGAGATTCTTTCTTAGAATTATAAACATGCTATAAAGAGATGCTAATGCTCTCTCTCTCTCTCTCTCTCTCTCTCTCTCTCTCTCTCTCTCTCTCTCTCTCTCTTCCCGACGAGTGAAATTTTTATTTTTACATTAACTTAAAGATTTAGTACTTAATGATCACTTGTAGCTTTTAGGTTTATTTAATTTCTTAGTAGCATAGTGGCTATTTTTGGAAACTGAACATTGTGTAAACATGTTTTTGTAACAGCGCCTGTGAAAGAGTATAATGAAGTTGGAAGCTGCACCAAAAAGGAAAAACTGGTACCAGGTAAAGGTTATTACAAGTGTTAAGGGTACTTGAAAATATTTACAGTGGTTAGGCAAAATTATTTCATTTTTTACACATTGAAAATTGTTGCGTTCTGTATTTAATTCTTTTGAAGTGTTTATTTTATGTTCTTAGTGGTTCTGCATTTTGGTACGTTTCCATACTGTTTACATATTTTTGCATTCACATTTTGTTTGATTAATTTGGGTGTTTATTAATGATTTAGTGTCACATACTTGATTTACTTTACCACTTGTGAATTCATTTGCATGTACTTAGTTGTGTTTTCAAATGTTATGTAATTATTGCTTAACAGTTTGAATTTTGATTGTATAATTTAATTTCTTAAGTACTAAATGTTCTTGATTAATTAATTTAGATTTAATTTCGTTTATTAATTAATTAATCAATAAATTAAACTTTGTGATTTTCCAAGTAAAAGTAAATTTCCCTAAGATTGTGAATTTAACTTATAAATTTTTTATTTAGAAAATAATTTTTTTTATTTAAAATTCTTATAACAGTGTTTCATTTACTAACCAACAGTGATAGTAGTTTATTTATGTAGAAATATAGAGTTGTAAATGTGCTGTTTTCCTTCAATTTTATTGAAGTGAGTTAGAAACCAGGTAAAATGCTTTAGAACTTTAAAGTTGTTGATGGAGTGATGCACTTTAATTAATTTAATCCCATCATAGAAGAAAGACTACCTCATACTTGTTTTAATGAGCCTAGTCTGATTTCTTGCATGAGTAATAAGTTTTTAAGGGATCATTGCTGCCTTCAGAGTAATCAGTCGGACCTTTTCTGTGATGAAGGTTCAGCTGTCTGGCTGTTTTGAGGTAACAGTTTTTTGCTTGATAATTGTAGTAACCAGATATTTGAATGCTTTATATATATATATATATATATATATATATATATATATATATATATATATATATATATATATATATATATATATATATATGTATGTATATATATATATATATTATATATATATATATATATATATATATATATATATATATATATATATATATATATATATATATATATATATATATATAAAGTAAATGTAAATGAATTCACAAAATGGTAAAGTAAATCAAGTATGTGACACTAAATCTTATTAATAAACACCCAAAATAATCAAACAAAATGTGAATGCAAAAATATGTAAACTGTGGGAAAAGTACCAAAAATGCAGAAACACAAAGAACATAAAATAAAAAACTTCAAAAGAGTTAAATACAGAACGCAACAAATTTTCAATGTGTAAAAAATGAAATATCCAATCAGACAACAGTCATGAACACACGTGTAAATTTATTAAGAAACGTTTCATGTTGTCACCAACACATCATCAGTCGGCAATTGAAATTCACAATTAAAATAAACTTAAAATTACAATAAAAATAAATAAACTTATAATTTACAATAAAAATTAAGATATACTCAGACGTTAAAATAGGGAATGAGAAGGGAAACTACCTATTCATAAAGAAAGAAAGAGGTGAGTGACTAAAAACGGTAAGGTCTGCACACAACGTAAACCTCACGCCAGAGAGAGAGGAGATGACGAGGTGTTGGAGTTTAAAGTAGGTGAAAGGTGCTTGATAAACAATGACTCAAGGGTAGTTAGATGGTAGTTTGCTTTGTGGTGCCAATAATTGAAAAATGTTTCTTGTCGATGATAACTTTACAACTCTTTGCATGTATTCTTATATTGAAAGAACTCGGGATAGAGATTTCCTGGACCCAGTTCTGTAACTTAATCCCAGATGGCTATATATCGGACTTGTAACAGTCTACGTGAAGAACCAACATAAATACCAAGACATCTTGGGCGTTCAAATTTATATATGATATTTGACTTCAGGAAATCCTGTAATTTGTCCTTGTAATAAAAAAAAAAAACGTTCAATTTTATGTGGATTCATGGGAATGGAGATTAAGTTTTAAAAAAACCAAATCCTTTTCTCTAATATTTCTAACTTTCACACGTAAACTGTCTGAATGAATAATGGGATGGGTGCATACATAGTTAACTTAGGTACTTATTATTAAGGTATGTGCTGACAGATACTTCGCTAGCAATTTACTAATAATGTTAAAAACCAGCTTTTTGAAACGAGTTCTTTACGAAATATTCTAAAAGAAACTCGACTTCAAGATGGAAGGAGAGCCAATCAGATGTGTGCCGAAGGGCCCTAAAAACCAAAGTATATATAGCATTGATCTTAAAATTACGGAAACACGAGCTAAAAAAAGTTGTTCTCGAACCCAGTGAAGGTACTCTTTCTTAAAACACTTGTGTTGAAGAGGTGGTCATCTCCAGTTATTTTTACATCCAAGAAGGCCAGGGAGTCATCCTTCTCATTTTCCAACGTAAATTTATGTTAGGATGGGCTTCCATTTACATAATCTAACAAAAGCTGTAAATGAAGCCCATCCTAACATTAACATCAGCTCTTTTTTCTTTCTTTATGAATACGTAGTTTTCTTCTCATTCCCCATTTTTTAACCTCTGGTATATCATAATTTTTATTGCAATTTTTTTAGTTTATTTCATTTTTATTGTCATATTAAATTTATTTTAATTGTGAATTTCAATTGCAGACTGCTGATGTGTTGGAGACAACATGTAAATTTTCCTAATAAATTTACACGTGTACATGACTGTCGTCTGATTGGACACCTCTTCCTTTCTATTATATATATTATATATATATATATATATATATATATATATATATATATATATATATATATATATATATATATATATATATATATATATATATATATATATATATATATATATATTATCAACCTCGATGAGTACATGCGTATGGCCTCTTTGAGGTATCTTGGTAAACGTTGATCAACTTCAAACCGAACGGAGCATTCCTCGCCACCCCCCCCCCCCCCCCCCCTTCTTTCTCTCTCTCTCTCTCTCTCGTGACCAATCTCCCACACAACCCACAATTCATAATTACCTAAATTTGCTAAATCAGATCCCAAATTATCAAAAATAGATTTCATTCGTAAAGAACCATGAAGACAATCTGTAAACGAAATTGGTCCAGTATTGAAACTATGGCTTCTACATAAACGCAATAAAAACCAGTTGAGGCACCAACTTACAAAATGATTAACTAATAGAAAAGTGGAACCAAAATAAACCTGGGATTAGACAAAAACAGTCCACATCCCATTGTCTCCAACAACTAAACACCAGTCAAAAAACAATCTAAAAATTTACAATTAATATCATAGTCTCCTTGTAACCAGTACCACTCCATTAGGGATTTCTAGATCCATCTGAGAAAGAAGGAATCCCACATAAATAAACAAATAAACATAACAAATAAACTGCAAAAAAATCAAAATAATAATAATCAATTCTCACGAAAGAAAGGTCACATACTAAAGAGAAAAATTCAAATCAACGTTCAATAGGTAAGAGGCAAAGTTAAACTTTAGGCATGAATCTTACCAATTTCAGGAGGAGGCACACACAAAAAAAAGATCCCTCAAGTGCCTAACTATCCCTCATCTTCCAGGTCACATAGGGGAACAGACACCATCACACACTCACGTACGTACGGTTAATGGTCCCACCCATGAGATCTGATCAAAACCAGATCGGATGTGTGTCACATCATCACTCCCACCCAGGTACAAAAGCACGTATCTCCATGCCTCGGTCACGTATGAACGTCCGTGCGAGCTGAGTTTGCATTCTTCGGGAGATGACTCAACATCGCGCCATCTCCAGAAAGTGATGAAATTCCTTGTCTACGGGAGGTGCGAATGGGATTTTCTACTTTGTCACTGAGCAGAACACTACAAAATACTCACTCCACATTTAATTCATAACAGCGCGCATATTAATAATAAATGTCATAACTATTTCGCATGCACGCATGAGAAATGGTTTTATATGAATCTTTGGTGTATAGTGGGTTGAAACATAATACCATGCTTCCACGCATTTCAGATGATGTCAATGTGTATGAACATAGGGATCATGTCGAAAATGATTTAATAAGAGCTTTTCCAGAACAGAAAATGAACTCACCTTATGTGCATACAAGAACCCATAACAATGACTAATTTCATATCATGCCGTAAGG
>NC_061098.1:50488732-50531232 GCF_015104395.2 Macrobrachium nipponense | reverse complement strand
TGATGTACATTGAGTAGTACATTGGCACTTTATATATCCTTGCCCGCCAGTGGCTCTGGCTGTTGCTGTTCTAATCGATAGGCAGATATCAGGAACCTCTCCAGACTTTATCAGGCCCTGTTTGATTGCACTTAGATCAGCTGCTATAAATTTTGGTCCAAGAATTTCCTCCCGACAACCTACAGTGTATAGTCCATCTTGTTCCTTGAGGACGACCACTAACAGATTTTTAGGATCTGTTGGACCACGATCGACATCCGACCTTCAGCGTAGCACAACTGACCAATGGATAATGGCATAAAGTGACAGACCGAAAGTTTTGAACAACATTCGAACAACACTCCAGGTTACAGTGGTTCGCATTCAATTCACAGTTATACAAAATACCCCCCGCCTAATCTGAAAATCATGCATAATGTTGACAATAGCAAGTAATTTGCCTATTGTCAACATTGTGCAAAACAAATTGCCTAATAAGAAGGAGATTAGGCAATTTTTCTGCCTAATGTTTCACATTAGGCAATTATCCACATTATGCGTAACGTATATATATACATATATATATATATATATATATATATATATATATATATATATATATATATATATATATATATATATATATATATATATATGTTACGCATAATGTGGATAATTGCCTAATGTGAAAACATTAGGCAGAATAATTGCCTAATCTTCATTATATATATATATAGTATATATATATATATATATATATATATATATATAATATATATATATTATATATATATATTAATAATACCAGACCAAGTGACACCCCCCCCGCACCACGAATACCAGCAGCCAATGAAAATTCGAAGCCACTGTGAAGTTACGCAATGTCACGCAACACGATCTGCCAGGTTGCAGCAAGCAATGAGAAGTGGCTTGAGGCAAATTTCTCCAACCAATAGGACGAAAGTACTACGCACTGACCAATGAAAATTCCAGCGTGCAACTGACCACCTGCTTACCTTCTACAATATAATAATAATAATAATAAATAATAATAATAATAATAATAATAATATAATAATAATAATAATATAATAATAATAATAAGGCAGAATTAGATAACTATTTTTAAAAATATGGAAAACCCATCATTATTTTGTCACCAAAATAATTACGTTTTTCATTTGTTTATTTTTGATTCAATGCATTTATTAAGAGCTGTGAAGCACTGGCTATTTAATTGCAACTTTATTTAGTACCTTCATTCATCTCTCGTTCTCAATATTATATTATATCTTATTATCCTTTTGATAAAAGATATATAAGAATGATTAATAGTTTGTGAACTTTGTACACACCAGAACCAGTACTTTCTTCGGCGCTCTTAATCTTTCTAATCTCTCGAGCGGGACAACCTGATAGATTAACAACAATTTTCTGAGACGGTGGAAATTCAATTTCGCTTCGTCCCTAGAATAGAGATCCCGTTGGGATTTTTCCTCTGTCTCTGCCAATTTTTTTCCCCTTGTACACCAAAGGTTTCTGGGTAATTAAGCTACTGGATATGTTTTAGTGAGGTCTCTACGTCTGCAAATAACGCATTAATTTACTTTTAAAAAAGGCAAGTAGGATTACTTTTATACCTCCGGTATTCCTAAACAGTTCCATATGATTTAATCGTGTTGGACTAAAATATGGTTTGTAATACTGGTAAAATATATAAACTTTAATATTTCGACTTAATTATAACTAAAAACATATAAACATATAAAAAAAATTTATTATAAGTAATGAATATAAACATATAAATACTCAGATAAGTAAAATATATAAACATTTTATATACAAACACAAGCGGGAAAAAATAATATACCATGTATATGTAATAAAATATATCCTTAATTTCCTCTAAACTTGATCGTCCACCGTTCATTCGAAATATATTTAACCCATCAAACAAAACTGACTACCAGCTGCTTTATCTTCAGTGAAAACCTGTCTAATATATTTCCAGTTTCAATCTTCCTTCAGGTTGATTTCAGTGGGGAAAAAACATGCACATATTTCAACCAACGATGGAGGACCTCTTAGCACCATGATATAGATCTAGGTTCTATTAAGTTAGGACCGAGTTGAACAAGGATACTCCATGATGGAAAGATGTGTCCTTTGAATTAGAAACCGGCTTAAAAATTGCTGTTTTCTTAACGGCATTTCTTTTCATATGAACGAACATTTAAATATATATTTTTGTTGGAGAAGCTGAATGGAGAATAATGCATCAGAATTGAAAGAGTTATCTGACTGTCAGAACATAGTAAAGCGTACACTGGAGATGTTTGTCCTTTTGTGAAATTGACTTACTATTTGCATTTTAGATAATATGGACTGAGAGAGAGAGAGAGAGAGAGAGAGAGAGAGAGAGAGAGGTGAAAAAGAATGTGACAGACACTTGAAGAAATATTGGCCACAAATTTTGCGTAATAATAAATTTATGTTTACTCATAACGAATTCAAAAATTTGGATAGCTGTAAGTATACCATAGATATAGGCCCACATGTGATAAATGATAAATGGAAAAGCACCAGTTTTAATCAAGAAATCCATAATTGCCTCTCTGAACTACATTTAGTCCGTTAATCGAGAAACATGTTATGTGCCATAAGCAAATAGTTAAATTAATAAATAGATAAATCAGAATTGCAAAATCAATGAATTTCAATTCGCATCAACATTGTTATTTGTGACATTATGGCGTTACACGCTCTCAAACTGAAGCTAAATCTATGTACATTAAAAACATTGTTCATTATTTTTTGACTTGGATACAAAAATACTCGGGTATCTGAAATTTATTTTGCAGCATTTCCAGTAATTTATGAGCTATGTCATGATTTATGCTTTTACAGGAAGAAATCTGAATTATATTATTTGAATTGTTACATAATATCATTTAAAAATTTTGTAAGATAATAAATAGAAAAAGTATTATTTAAAATCAAGTCCTCAAAAATATATTTATGGCCTTCTTAAAATGGTTACAAAAATTACCAAAAAAAAGTTACATAATTAACATACATCAATAAACATTAATAAATACGTCATGGAATATCTTAACTGTAATCATAACAAATATTTGAATAATGATTAATGAAGACGATAATGATTAATGTCAAATTATCTTCAAAAGTTTTTCGGGAAAATTATAATTTTACCGATAAACTTTTGAAGATAATTTGACTGTGAATAACAAATAATGATAGTGATAGTGTAGTTTAAAACTTTAATGCATAAAAAATAATCTCTAGTAGATCAATAGTGAAGACAAATTGGATAATGACCAAAAACACTTTTTCTCACCAAAATTTGAGAAGTTACTGTCATGGGTTATTTTTTTGTTGTTGAGCAGCTAATTGCATTAATCCATGGACAAGACGGTTTAGTAACAAGGCGTAGGGGTGCGGCTGCCAATGATGATAAAACTACTCCACAGGTCTGCTAAAAGGCAGCAGGGCTCAATCGTCGTTACAGAGTTAGGCTTTCTCCATGACATTGAAGGCTAAGGAGTTTTTTTCATTATGTGATTTGGTTTGGTTCCTGTTCGAGGTGCAAGACATCTTTGTTCCAGCCCGATTCCTATCAACAGGAGCTTTTATGAGCCACTCACAGTATATTGCAGACACCCTCGTTGCACTGGTTGAACACTGATATCAGTGTAAACAAAAATGACTACTGACATCCTTTTTTCGTAGTGTCTTCAAGCTGAAGTTCGTCATGGCAAAATAAAAAAAAAAAATAAAAAACAGTGGCAAAGTTTCCTCGGCGCAATAGAATTTTCTGTACATCGTATAATCAAGGCTACCGAAAATTGATCTATCTTTCTGTGGTCTAGGTATAATGCTGTATGAACCGCAATTTGGTATGTTTGATGATTGGAGGGTGGCTGATCAAAATACCTATTTGCAGCCCTCTAGCATCAGTAGTTTTTAAAGATCTGAGGGCGGACATAAAAAGTGTGGACATACAAACAAAGCCATCTTAATAGTTTTATTTACAGAAAACTAAAAACTAGTAGTTGTTTACGTTCACGGCACGTTGTAAGAAACAAAAAGAAAAACTCTGTTACTTTGCTGGTGTTCGGATTCATGTCTCTTAGGACCTTTGTTGTTGTTCCTTCCTCAGGCAACTTTTTCCATAGCAACTTTTGGATCGTCATAGCGGTTATGCAGGAATGAAGATTACTATTTCATTTTTCTTGAAGGTAACAGAGTAGCTCAATGTCCATCTCTTGGTTCCTCCGGCCTTAGATCACTTCCTTTTGATGGGTCCGCGCAAATATTTCTTCGGAGGCATGCTGTCTATAAGTTGGTTCCCATTGACCAAATGTCTTGCAGATCACACTAACCACTTCATCCACCTTTTGGAAAACCATTCATTTTCGGAGTTGCAAGGGAGACCGATTTTTCGTGTCTGACAATTTATTTGTACTAATCTTCTTAGGCAAATCTTTAGTAGGATAAACCAAGACCAAGGACGGTTTTTTTTTTTTTTTTTTTTAGCAACATTAGCAGCGAATTTTTTTTTTCTGATAAACAATTTTCTTCTCTTTTTTCTTTCTGTACCGAGTGTTCAGCCTCATCATTTAAAGGTTCCACAGGTTAGGAACCACAGCTGATCAGGCACTTGTCCTTTGAGATTACAATTATTCTCTGTACTCTCAACTTTTTCTAACACTCCTATATCACCATCCTCTGAAGGCGAAACACCTTTCAAAAAAAAACTTTACCTTCACCAGAATACAATGATACAGAAATACTTCATTGTTTTGCTCTGTACCACCTATCCGGATACCCAGATATTGTGTACAGAACAAAAATTAAAATTAAATTTCTGTATCAGTGAATTCTGTTGAAAGTAAAGCTCTTTTGAAAGTGGTTTCGCATTTAGAGATGGTGATACAGATGGGTATGAACCCTGTAGTCTAAACTGAAAACATATTGATAACGAACGACTCTTATTACCAAGTTGGAATGTGTTTACGACCCCAAACAGATGGCGCTTAGTCTAAGTGCGATAGCGGGAAAAAGTGGGATTCTGCATCTGCAGGATCTTAACTGAACAAGCAACAACATTTCGTCTTGACGTTTAACATAAAATGGATGGAACAACTATGAGTCTCAGCGAATGCATTTGTTATGAGGTTTCTGGAGGTTAATGCTGTGTCCGGCTTTCGATGAACTTTCCTTAACATGAGTTTTCTTGAGTGTTTTGTCTTGAAATATAAAGGTTTCCTTTGCTAAAATGAATTTAATGTTCTTTCCTGAAGGAATGTGTTCGTTGTTTCATAAACCATTATTGTAAGAATATGATGCATTTTAACACTGCATATTGCAATAATTCCCAAAGCCGTGATCGTAATTTTTTTTTACATGTATTATAGTTTGCATAACATTTGAATTCTGTGAAGGAAAATCAAGATCTTTTTATCACAGTCTTCATAAAAACTAAGTTTATTCACTGACAATTAGATTATGGAAAAATGTTGCACTTAACTAGTTACTTTTAACATCCAAATCTATATGACTGCTTAACTGAGTCACTTATCTGTAAATAAAACTAAACATTATAATTAAAATGTTTAAAAAATATATATCATTTGATTTTACTGTTTCACATCCCATGAGTCAAAAATTCGAGAAACATTTCATACAGCACTTTAACGAAACCTGATAATTCGGGTGAGAACAGGATTCTCATAATCAGATATAATATAGAATAATCGAACATAACGAATAAAAGCTATGCATCGACTCTGGTATGGTCGAAAGTCGCTCTAAATACTAAGCATTTTTCACTTACTCTATGCCGGTGGGGCTTTTTTTTTTAGCCGCACTAAGCCCCATTTTTCAGGGGGAGGACCGTTATAGGAAATATAGGTAGCTTATTCGTTATGTTAGATTATTCTATTTGTATAACAATCACAAAGAGATATATACATTTCATTGCTAGACTAAATGGAAAATTTCTTTGTCTTGCTTTATGAGTGATGAGTCATAATACAAAAACTAATTGACTTTAAGTAATAACCATTTTAACGTTGCAAACGGTTTTGCAGAATTATCAATTTCCAGTATGAAGTATAAAAGAATAGCAATATTTTATGAGAACTGCATCATTTAAACTATTATCTTTCTTTCCTGTTGAAGAGCGAATCCATTTAGTAAATTCTAATGCTTGCCTTCGCTGATAATATTATACTTGATAATAATTTCCAAGTCACAGAGATGGGGTAACAATAGAAATATTTGAATTTTATTTTTAAATGTGTAGACTTTCTAACTTCCTTGTTACCCTAATTGAGACTGAATATTCCAGAGCTTTGATGATGTAAACTTCGACTTCTGTCACGTAACAAAACATCTGTTTTGAGGCATTTGGGAGTCTGCATTAAGCGTATCATTTTGTTCCAGTTATTGCAGTCCACGATAGCCATTCACCATGAGTTTAACTGCAGTGTTTTATGTTTGTCGAATGTCTTATGTCGTCATTCAGCTTTCTGAGAGAGAGAGAGAGAGAGAGAGAGAGAGATTTGTTGTTTTTTTTGTGTTTTAGAGAGACGAGAGAGAGAGAGAGAGAGAGAGAAGAGAGAGATGAATAAAACAGCCATTAAATTTTAGATTTAAAAAGACGTATTCAGTTTCAACATTGTGAGTTCAGTTTTTGTGTTCCTGTGGTACGTGTTTATTTACTTGCCTGTGCATAGTCTACGTAATAGTAACTTTCTCAATAATCTCTTCCATTCCTCCACATTCAAATAACAGCCTCGCGGGACAGAAAGAACAAAGCCCGCGTCACATTTCACAACCAGCGGAAATGACTTTCCTCTGGAGAATCCCACTCCAACGAATAAGAAAGAAACCAGCAGAAAATATTCGGGTCTTCTTCTCTCGCGGTTATACTTCCGACTCCATAAAAGAGAAGGCCTTCCATCACGTCCGCTTTCTCATCTGACCCGCCGAGGTTCCAAGGGAAATAAAGGATCGGTCATTTCTTTCCCGGGTAGGCTCCTTCGAACATCGTGTGATAGCTTCGCAGGATTCGCTGGAGGATGGTATCCCTTCGTCCAATGAAGATGAAGCTGGGGAGCTCGTAAAAAGAACATTGAGGCGCAAAACAAACAGGGCTTATCTGGAACAGGCTGTGCCTGAAATGGCCCGTGATAAAGACCTCAAAGAGGGGAGGGGGGGAGCGGGGAGGAGGGGGAGGAGGAAGAGGAGGATGAGTCAAGAAGCAAAATTTGACGGGGTATCAATGTAACAGCAATCGTAAATGGGAGATATTCGATAAAGACTCTACTAGAATGTTCTTAAAAGGACGTGACTGAATATATAATGGAATATGACAAATGTTCATACAGCCAGGCCAATGTATGTACTAGGAGTATCCAGTGATAAACAGGACCTCTTAATCCTAAACATAAGAGTCAAAGCATAATGGTAATCTGGAAAGCTCAATGTTATATATATATATATATATATATATATATATATATATATATATATTATATATATATATATATATATATATATATATATATATATATATATATATATATATATATATATATATATATATATATATATATATATATATATATATATATAATATATATATATATATATATATATATATATATATATATATATAATTTTCTTTCCATTCTAATTCACTCTACATCGGAATTAATATATTTTTATATATGTTAACTGAAGGGGCAATTTTAGTCAATAAGAAATTCGTCATCTCACAGGCACGATCCACCAAACAAACAAATTCAGGATGCACAGTGAAGCCTTAGGCCACACAGCCACCGCAAGAGGATATAAGTTAATGCCGCCTCTCAACTACAAATCCCTGTCGCCATCAAGTATTTGTTGTTTTGGACTCGGCATCAACCCACCTACATGCGGACAAAAGCACTACTACATTACCGAGGTTGAGGTGGGTTGATGCCGACTCCAAAACAACCAATACCTGAGGGCGACAGGGATTTGTAGTTGAGAAATGGCGTAAACTTATATCCTCTTGGAGTAGCTGTATGGTCTAAGGCTTCACTGTGCGTCCTGAATTTGTTGGTTCCATGGTTCGCGCCCATGACCCAACAAATTTCTTATCGACTAAAAAATTTCCAGTCTGTTAACATTTATAAAAAATATTAATTCTGAGGTAGAGTGAATTAAATATTAAAGGACATTTGTAGCTTGATGTATGTATATGAATCACAGTAATGTGACATGACTCATATAATGGATAAATATGGACAAAAGCACTACAATGTTACAGAGGTCGAGGTGAGTTGATGCCGACTCCAAAACAAAGAATACCTGAGAGCAACAGGGATTGGTAGTTGAGAGGTAGCGTAAACTTATATCATCTTGAGGTGGCTGTGTGGTCAAAGGCTTCACTGTACATCGTGAATTTGTTGGTTCGATGGTTCACGCCTGTGTGCCAACTAATTTCTTATTGACTAAAAAATTTCCCTACAGTTAACATATATGAAAAAATACTAATTCCGAGGTAGAGCAAATTAGATATCAAAGGACATTTGTAGCTCGATGTATATCATATATGAATCACAGTAATGTGATATGACTCATATAATGGATACGTGAGGACAAAAGCACTCAACATTCCCAAGGTCGAGGTGGGTTGATACCGACTCCAAAAAAAGGAATACCTGAATGCGAAAGGGGTTTGTAGTTGAGATGTTGCATATTCTTATATCCTTTTGCGGTGGCTCTGTGGTCTAAGGCTTCACTGTGTCATGAATTTGTTGGTTCGATGGTTCACACAGGTGAGCCGAAAAATTTCCTATCAACTAAAATATTTCCCTTCGGGTAACATATATGAAAATATATCAATTCTGAAGGTAGAGCGAATTAGATATCAAAGGACATTTGTAGCTTGATGTAAGTATATGAATCACAGTAATGTGAATATGACACACTGTTGCGGACTGAGAGAAGGTCCGCTCCAAGTTCGATGTTATGATAAACAAAATGAATTCAACACCAACAGTTGAAACTGGGGATACAAACATAGAAAGAAACACTAACAGAACAAAGGTTTATTTACAAGCTTACTAACAAAGATAAATGCAACATGGTGTCTCCTATTTACATAAAAAAGTAAAATCTTACACTGCATGAACTAGGGGAACAGTGAAGCAATGTTAATACTTGCTGGCAAGTTACAGCTAACGGAAATCAATGCTCGAAGCGATAGCTTCACAAAAGGAGAACTGTAACTTCTGTCATCTACTTGACTTCGCATTGCAGAAAACAATGTCTACTCTTGATACTTGAAGGGCAGGAACTCCTCAAAACCTCTTGCAGAACGTTTCTTCTCTGAAGTCTTGCTATACGTCTAAGTGCCTCAGTCATCCACTCCCAGACGACTTGACCAGATCCCGATTAAACTCTTGAGTGACTTTTCCTCTCTGATCCTTCGTCTGTTCCTTCTCTTATCTCTCTCTGATAATCTCTGATCTCTGCTGCTCGGCTCTTACTGATAATCTGATCTGTGACTCCTACTGATCTTCTCCCTCCTACTTCGTCAGTCATATTTATACGGCAACCTGGGGGTGTGGCCTACCAGCGAACGTCACAGGCTCCCAAGATTACCGGAAAATCTAAGAAGAATCTTGACGAAATATTGCATCATATTTTGCTGCATTTTCTGACGACTTGACGTGTTCCACAACACTCCTGCTGATTCTAAAACCATCATGAGAACAGGTGCCTCCAACACACACCTCCGTGCTGCAGAACTTCTCGAAGAAGATGTGCTTTCATTTCCTTTAACTTATCATTCGTTGCTATGAAGCCATTACCATGACAAGCCCCCCCCCCCCCAAAAAAAAAGAAAAAAAAATGAAATCAGCTGATTTTATTTTTTTCTAAAGAGAAGCAAGAATTAAACAGCAGGGGAACAATTCTGCATAAAGCTTTAACACTTCTCTATTCACTCAACCACTCGTGCCAAAATAGAAAACACTCATTAGGCTACTCATTCTGGAAAAATTTCTTGAGGCTACCTGCTATAACATTATCCTTTTCTCTTACTTTTTCCATTTTCTGAACTCTGCCTAAAACTTTGAAATACTAAGACACCTCTTGTTAATATCTTTGCGACCCAATTACCAAGGGCACGGATGGCAGCCACAGTACAGGGCGTTCTTTATAATTCTGAAGCAAGTTTACATTCATTGACTTTGCTCTACTCTTACCCACATTAATTCCATAATTTATATTTCCCCTCTCCTCTAACACTAAAAAAGGGCCTTTGAACTTATAAGGTAAAGAGGGACCTTCTTTCTGGACTAGTACTGAAATTTATCTCTTACACACAAACTTCTCTCTTTTGCTCTAAGATCATGTTTCACTATAGTTTCCCCTTGACTCTCACTCTTGTTCTCCCTTGCTAGTTGCCAAGCATCTCTTAAATTGTTTTTATAATACTCTTGATTAGTTGTGCAATCTTCTCTACCCTTACTTACAGACAAAGGTCCAACCATATTGATAAATAACTTCTCAAAAGATTCGCCTACTGAAGGAATATTACACAACGGAACTCTGTGAATTACTTGATTCAGTTTCCCGGCAGTTTGGCATTCATGACAGCTTAAAACATACCTATTTACATCACTCTTCATTTTAGGCCAAAAGTTCGCCCTACTAATATAGTTGAAAGTTTTATTTACTCCTAAATGACCTTGCTCATCATGTGCTAACTTCAAAACTAATTTACGAAACTTCCTAGGAACCACTAATTGTTCGGTGATTTCCTCTTCACCACCTGACTTAGGATGAACATAATGACACAAAACTTCGTCCTTTAAACAAAAAGTTTCCTTACACACATCATCGAGATCATCATCCAGCTCACATTCAACAAATCGGGCTAGTGCCTCAACCTCTCTCTACAACTTGACTAGCTCATCCTTATTCCCAAGGTTAGTGCCTAATTCATCACCGTAACTAGTACTAGATACCGGTACATTTACTATGTTACTCTGGACAGCTACACCTTCCCCTTGGCTATCACTGTCAACATCGATAGAGTCCGGTCTCTCAGCCACGCTCACGCCAAGACCAACCTCGCCAACGCTATCACACTCGTTCGAATTCACGAACTCACACACGTTCGAATTCACGAACTCACTCTCCTTCTAATCCATGAACAAATTATGACTGTAATCTATATCTGTATCTAAACCCGACCTAGTTACTACCATTTCAGGCACTGGAATAACCCTCACAACAGGATTCACATTATTGGATAAAGCTAAATCATTACCGACAATAATGTCAACACCATCAACGGGTAAACTGTCAACAACTGCAAGTTTAACTTCTTCTGACACTGCCTGACTTTCTAAATACAACTTCAACAAAGGACAAAGAACACAAGTGTTAGGAAATCCACCTAACATGACTTTTTATTCCATGTTGATTTCCGCCCTGTTTGGCACACTCTCTCTCCTAATCATTGAGACAGCAGCTCCTGTGTCTCGAAGCAAGACTACTTCTCTTGAAAATACTCCTCCAAGAGAGGAGACTACGCCTTCTGAAAGAAATTCAGCAAAAAATTTCCTAGTTTTTCTCATCACATCATCCTTCTTGACGAAAGGTCAACTAGAGACACTGGTTTTTTTAACGTCCTTCCTTTCTACTGCACAATTTCTCACTAAATGCCCTTTCCCATTACATCGGAAACAAGTTAATTCTGAGCCACTAGATGCCACTTTACTCTAACAAACCTTACACGTATGACCAGGTTTTCCGCATGTATAATAGGAATAGTCACTTTTACTCGCATTGCTATTACTAGAACTGAAACCGTTACCGCTCTGTACTTTACAAGACGAATGATCATTTCGCTTCTTACTAACACTCAAATTATGAGTTAGACTATATTCGTCAGCTAACCTAGCCCTTAAACGTCGAAGAGGTATTTTAAAAATCGTCTCCCGTATGCCGGTGATGTTCGAGAGTGAGCTCCGAAACGGAAAATTATTTTTTTTTAAAATCACAGCATGCTTAGTTTTCAAGATTAAGAATTAAATTTTGGCTCCATTTTTTTTCATTGCCTGAAGTTTAGTATGCAACCATCAAAAATGAAAAAAAAAATGTCATTATCATTTATAAATATTGGGATATATGACAGCGCAAAAAAAATTTTCATATATAATTGTATACAAATCGTGCTGTGAGCGAAATGGTTAAAGCTAACGAGTTAATTTTTTTTCGTTGTATTTTACACTAAATTGCAATCATTTTTGTATATAACACATTGTAAAACGATCAAGGCAACACAGAGAAAATATTATCACAAAATGATGCATGAATTCGTAACGTGCGGACGTAAAAAAAAGCTGTTTTCAAAAATTCACCACTAATCGAAATATTGTGCCAAAAACTTCTCGTTTGTTGCAAAATGAAGGTAATTGATTGAATATTACTAAACTGTAAGTGTTGTAGCTTACAATTGCAGTTATCGACCATTTGGAGCGAGTTAAAGTTGACCGAAGGACAAATTTTTTTCTATTTATCGTTATTTATATGAAACTATTTCAAAACTGATAAAAGCTATAACCATGGGTTGTTTTTTGTTGTATTCTACATGATATAGCGCACATTTTCATATATAAAACTTTATGTAACGGCTAATTTAAAATTGTGCAAACATTACGACAATCGGACAAAAAAATTATGATTTTTTCGGAAGAGTTACCGCGCGGACGTAAGGAAAAATTTTACTTCATAAATTCACCATAAATCGAAATATTGTGCTACAGATTTCCAATTTGTTGAAAAATAAAGCTAAATAATTGAATATTACTAGAATGTAAGAGTTTGCTTACAATTGCGTTTTTTTACCATTTCGGTCCAGTCAAAGTTGACCAAAGGTTGATATTTTGGCACTTATCGTTTTTTATATGAAAATATTTCAAAACTGATAAAAAATACAACCATGAGTTTTTTTTTTTTTTTTGTGTTGTAATTTACATGAAATTGCACTCATTTTCATATATAATACTCCACGTAACGGCTAATATAAAATGGTGCAAAAATTATGTCAAAGTGACGAAATAATTTCTGTGATGTGTCGCTGATGCTTTTTAGTGCGAGAAGAAAGAAATTCGTGCTTGCGCGCCTGGGTAACGATTGTAAACAAAACAACGCCTTGATCCGTGAGCTCCCAGTATCCCCCATGACGCGTGATTCAAAAGTTTTTGCCTAGTAGGCCTATAACTATTTTTCCGCGAATTAAAAAAAAAACTTTTTTCGTCGACGTACCATACATCAGTTCGGAACCCGACTGACAATTTTCGTCGACGTTTAATACGTCCAATCGGGGTTAAAGGGCTAGTTGCTCCTGCAAAAGATACTTCTTGCCTATCTTCTATATAAAGCTTAATCTCAGAGAATACGTTACCTTTGAAGTTTTCTAACAACACTAAGTTCTTCAAACCATCAAAATCCTCAACTTTAGCAGAAGCTAACCAATCAAAAAACAGCCTTTTTAACTTCTTACTGTATTCTACATACGTAATATTTTCGTCCTTTTCCAAACTTTTAAATTTCTTATAGTATGCCTCCGGTACTAACCTGTACACGCTAAGAACGGTTTCTTTCACAATATCATAATCATTACATTCCTCCTTAGACATGCAACTATACACAGTAAGTGCCCTACCACTTAAAACTGACTGCAAATATAAAGTCCACATTGCTTTAAGAGAACCTACTATTCCCATTAACTTCTCAAAACACATGAAATATTTCGTTACATCTTCCTCATCAAACTTTGGTACTAATTTCAGCACTGCATTCATACCTAAACCATCAGCTCCACTTTCGTTCCCGCCAGTGTGACTGTTACTAGTATTTTGCCTTATCTGGGCAATTTCCAACTCATGCATACATTCTTTCTCTCTTTCTTCCTGCTGCATTACCAACATTTCTCTCTCTTGCTGCATTTTCATTATTTCTCTCTCTTGCTGCATAGTAGAATCTTACACTGCATGAACTAGGGGAACAGTGAGGCAATGTTAATAAATGCTGGTAAGTTTCAGCTGACGGAAATCAATGCTCGAAGCGATGGCTTCACAAAAGGAGAACTGTAACTCCGTATTGCAGAAAACAATGTCTACTCTTGATACTTGAAGGGCAGGAACTCCTCAAAACCTCTTATAGAACGTTTCTTTTCTGAAGTCTTGCTCTACGTCTAAATGTCTTGGTTGCCCACTCTCGGACGACTTGTCCAGATCCCGATTAAACTCTCGAGCGACTTTTCCTCTCTGATCCTTCATCTGTTCCTTCTTCTCTTATTTCTCTCTGATGATCTCTGACCTCTGCTGCTCGGCTCTCACTGATAATCTGATCTGTGACTCTTACTGATCTTCTCCCTCCTACTTCGTCAGTCGTATTTATACGGCAACCTGGGGGTGTGGCCTACCAGCGAACGTCATAGGCTCCTGAGATTACCGGAACTTCTTAGAAGAATCTCGACGAAATATTGCATCATATTTCGCTGCATTGTCTGACGACGTGAAGCATTCTACAACATTCCTGCCGATTCTACAACCATCATGAGAACAGGCGCCTCCAACACACACGCAAAAGCCTCCGTGCTGCAGAACTTCTTGAAGAAGATGCGTTTTCTTTCATTTCCTTTAACTTATCATTCGTTCCTATGAAGCCATTACCATGACACAGTCACACACATAACATATATATATATATTATATACTATATATATATATATATATATATATATATAATATATAATATATACGTGTGTGTTTGTGTGTATAATTGAATCACAAAAGTTTGGAACGTGATAAATCCATAAAATAAAGGTATAAGCCCGTTGATTATTTTTCCTTCGTGTCTTATACCTCTCTCTCTCTCTCTCTCTCTCTCTCTCTCTCTCTCTATATATATATATATATATATATATATATATATATATATATATATATATATATATATATGATTAATATATATATATATATATATATATATATATATAATATATATATATATATATATATATAAAGATAAATGCCACGAAGGAAAAATAAACGAAGGAGTCTGCGAGATCTTCGGCTGAAAAGCCCTTCACTGAAGCAGCTACTGACAAAAATACGAGAAAATACAATACAAGAAGGTTCGTATAACTGACAGATAGGGATTATAAAAGGATTAGTGCCTAGAATCCGACACACCTGGAAGATAAGAGACCTTCCCAAACAAGCATAAACAAAGGGTGCAATTAAAGGTTTAAGACAATCATCTCAGATACAATCTCCAGACAATTAAAGGATTATAGGTGACAGCTATACGGAGCCTGGTAGACAAAACCATATTCACAAAAAATGACAGACATACATTACAATAAAAAAAATTTTTTTTTAATAACTCTAAGGCAACTGATTTTTTATTTAAGTCAGTAATTAATATATTTGAGGTCATTCTTAAACATGTTACAGATACCAAGGGTCTAAATGAAAAAGGCCACGACTAACATTGAAATTACAATGAAAAGTAAGTTGTATTAAGCAGATTCTAAAGATTTCGTGATAAGACATCTCTTGACCGTGCAATTACTGAACTGTCAATCCAATTAATTCGGTGGTTGTTTTCACTTAAATGAATAAATAATGCATTAGATTTTTGCCCAGTTTTTACAGAGTATTTATGCTGGCTTAGCCTTACTTCTAAGCCCTTGCTCGACTGTCCGAGGTAGAATGAGGGACAATCCATACATGGACAGTCGAGCAAGGGCTTAGAAGTAAGGCTAAGCCAGCATAAATACTCTGTAAAACTGGGCAAAAAACTCTAATGCATTATTTATTCATTTAAGTGAAAACAACCACCGAATTAATTGGATTGACAGTTCAGTAATTGCACGGTCCAAGAGATGTCTTATCACGAAATCTTTAGAATCTGCTTTAATACAACTTACTTTTCATTGTAATTTCAATGTTAGTCGTGGCCTTTTTCATTTAGACCTTGTATCTGTAACATGTTTAAGAATGACCTCAAATATATAATTACTGACTTAAATAAAAATCAGTTGCCTTAGATTATTATTTTTTTTTTATTGTAATGTATGTCTGTCATTTTTTTGTGAATATGGTTTTTGTCTACCAGGCTCCGTATAGCTGTCACCTATAATCCTTTAATTGTCTGGAGATTGTATCTGAGATGATTGTCTTAAACCTTTAATTGCACCCTTTGTTTATGCTTGTTTGGGAAGGTTTCTTATCTTCCAGTGTGTCGGATTCTAGGCACTAATCCTTTTATAATCCCTATCTGTCAGTTATACGAACCTTCTTGTATTGTCTTTTCTCGTATTTTTGTCAGTAGCTGCTTCAGTAAAGGGCTTTTCAGCGAAAGATCTCGCAGACTCCTTCGTTTATTTTTCCTTCGTGGCATTTATCTTTATTTATGGATTTATCACGTTCCTAACTTTCGTGATTCTGTTATACATATATATATATATATATATATATATATTTATATATATATATATATATAATGATATATATATATATATATATATATATATATATATATATATAAATATATATTAAATATAACCATACCTTACACCGCTTTTAGCACGACAATGGGACGTTATGAATTCTTACGTATGCCTTTTCTCTTACGCTGCACCCCTATCACCTGCACACGAATGATTGACATAGTGTTTGGTGACCCGCTAGGTATAACTCTCCACACCTATATGTACGATATTGTAATTTTTTTCTAATACCATAGAAGAGCACTTGCGTAAACTTGAGTTAGTTCTCCAGAGATTAAGACAGCAAAATTTAAGAGTAAAAATCTCAAAGTGTGAGTTCTTCAAGCGCGAACTAGTCTATTTAAGCTTTACGGTATCCTGTCAAGGTCTTGAAATATTCTTTGATAAAGTTTCAGCCATCAGCAATTTTCCTGTACCTACTAATGTTAAGGGCGTGCAACAGTTTTTAGGCGTTTCCTCCGGTTATTATAGGCGCTTTGTGCGCAACTACTCACTCATTGCCGCTACTTTAACTGACCTTGCGAAGAAAGGTGCAGATTTCATATGCGTGGAAAAGCACCAAAATGCGTTCAATACTTTAAAAGAGAAATTGAGCACCTCCCCTATCTTAAAATTCCCCGATTTCAGCAAGGAATTCTTTATTGCAACTGACACCTCAGATCAGGGGGTAGGAGGGCTACTACTTCAGCGATATGATAATCAGCTTCTCCCAATAGCTTTTTATCCACGTAAATTGAAGCCCTCTGAAAGTAAATATGCAGTAATAGAAAAGGAAGGGCTATCTACTGTCGATTCGTTAGTGGATTTCGAGTTCATAATTTACGGCTATCCTATTAAGGTCCTTACTGAACATAAGCCTTTCACCGACTTTTAACCACAGCCCTAAAAGAACGCGATGGCATATGATCATTCAGGACTTTGGCGTGAAGATAGGATATCTACCTGGGAAAGCAAATACCATCGCTGACACGTTATCCCGCAACCCCGCCCTAATGTATCTAGAACCATTAGCTGAATTAGAAGATATTGCCACACCAGTACAAACCGTTAAAACGGCGTTCAAACATGAGAATTCGTTAACCCAAACGATCGAGAACGTTGAAGACATGGGTTGGAGCGCTGAACTGGTACAGACTGAACAACAGAAAGACCCTCAGTTAAGTAAAATAGTAAACGCTTTAAACGGAAATCCTAAAGAAAAGGAATATGCAAGATATCTGCAACAAATTTTCATAACCAAGGATAATATTCGGTGTAGATCCTTGACTAGGAAAACCCGAAGTACACCGCAGTCGACTATCGACCAGGTATTGGTACCAATCTAATTATACCGACTGTCTTCATCTGGTTGCATTCCAATCCTTACACGGTCATCCTGGGTTTTCTATCATGTCACAAAAAGCCAAGTCACTATTCTAGTGGTCTACGATGACTACAGATATTAGGAAACATATTAACAATTACAACATTCGCCACGAACACAAAGGCCACACTAAGACACCTGTCAGTCTCGGAACTTGCCCCGTGCCAAACAAACCCTTTGAACGTGTACACTTAGATTTATTGACAGGATTTCACGAGTCTGACAGCGGGAACCGGCACCTCTTAGTGTTAACTGACGCCTTGACTAGATACACAGAAAAAATCGCTGTTGAATGTGCAAGAAAGTTCTATGAATTTTATATATGTAGAAATGGAATTCCACAAGCGATCGTCTCCGACTTTGGCGGTGAATTCAGCAATCTCTTTCCAAATTCCTTGTGTGTATTCCTAGGCATAAAGAAAATCAGTACTATGATTTATCACCCTGATTCCAATGGTTTAGTAGAACGTGTGAATCGAAAGGTGTTAGACATCCTATGGGTTTCCTTAGGGGGTATCAATGGATCCCAATTGGGATATAGCCATCCCTGCTGTATAAAGCACTCTCAATCACAGTTATCATCACTCTATCAAAATGTCGCCGCACGAAGCAATCTACGGCGCACCCACTAGGACACCTTTTCATATCCTCACACCTACAACCAATTTATCAGATCCTCTTAAGGATATTGTGGATGCTAGTGTAAACAGATCCAACACACTTCGTAAGAATCTCGAAGAAGCTCAAATAATCATGAAGAATAATCACGATAAAAATGCTAAAAAAACAAAACAATATGCAGTAGGTGATTTAATATATATACAAGTCTCCGTACGAAAGGGTCTAAACTACAAACTAACGCCGAAATTCGAAGGACCATTCATAATCCTCGAACTTCTGGTGGCAAATAGGCTGAAAGTTCAGAATGTAGACACACCTACTGACATTGGACAGTTAATCTAGCACACATAAGGGTTTAATCATTATTTATATAATTATATATATTATATTTAGTATATATAAGGGTATCCATATATATATATATATATATATATATATATAATATATATAAAGAAAAAAAACAATCTCATATATATATATATATATATACTAATATATTATATATTATTTTAATATCTATATATATATATATAATATAATAATATATATATAATAATATAATATTATTATATATATATATATAAAGGTTTTTTGCCATGAAGGAAAAAAATGAAAAAGCGAGATAGCCAAGTACTTTCGGTCCTGTTCGGACCCTTTACTGAGGCAAACTGATTTTACAAAGAACAACATAGTCAAAAGAAGGCATAATATACAAACTGACACTACCAGATTAGCCATAAGGGCGATTTTCACTCTACAGAAAGGAGGAGCCGCCAGAGGCTAGCCACACCTTGAAGGATACCCGCAGTAAACAAGTGATTCTTCCAGAAAACAGTACATTTTGAAAAAAACACGGGGAGCATATACAATTTAATATCATGAATTTTACACAAATTTTCCCAAGAAATTATTATTAATGAAAAGACGAAAGAAAATATATATATATATATATATATAATATATATATATATATATATGTATATATATATATATATATATCTATATATATATATATCGAGCAATAGAAAGAGGGAGACAGAATATCGAACCAGAGAGAGAGAGAGAGAGAGAGAGAGAGGGAGAGAGAGAGAGAGAGAGAGAGAGAGAAATAATAAAAGGTAAGCAATGTGACGTTTTCATATAAATTCATTAATGAATTCTCTTCAATTATATTAAAACATCACATTGCTGCCGCGAAAATGGAGGAAAAGGAGAAATTTAAAGAACTGGAAAAAGCCCGACGTAACTTCAACTACTTGATTCCCACTGATTGGAAACACGCATTAAGGCAAGAAATATATGGAAAACTTCATAGAACTACAGACACTTTGATTAGAAAACTGGACAGAAAATTAAACAACCTTATCAACGACAGTGATTGGACCAATAATGCTAGAAGTGATTGTGTGGTGAATTTATCGAACAAACAAATAAGTGATAATGCAGTGCGCGCATTAGGCTTTGGGTTGTCTTTCTTCATTTGTAACAAACCCTCAGCTTTATCAATAGCGACATCTCTATATAAGTTTGAAAAATACAGTGACCTACCACAAAATCATTTAGACATTATCAAAGGCATGACATATAGCGCTACGCATGCCCACCATGAAAATAACTGCCCCGCTCGCTACAGAAAAAGTCTAAAAGAATTGAAGAATGATAATAGCTTACACATTACCAAGGCCGATAAATCCAATAGTTTAGTGGTTCTTGACAAAACTGACTACATATCACGCATGCATACTTTACTAGAGGATGAAATAACTTACAAAAAACTCGCAAAAAATCCGTTGGACCAAGTAATAAAAAACTTTAATATCAATATTAAACAAATTCTTATAGATAAAAAAGAACTTTTGTGTAAGTTAACTGTAAAGTGTCCCTCATTACCTTATTTATATGGCCTAGTCAAAACTCATTAGGAAAACAAACCTATGCGCCCAATTATTAATACTGTAGGATCAATTGCTTATAAACTATCTAAATATCTTACTAAACTGTAATCCCCGCTACTAGGAACTGTAACTAATTCACACATCCGGAATTCTCTTGATCTTGTGGAAAAATTAAATAACATTGTACTAAACCCTAGCGATATTTTTGTCAATTTTGAGTAATGATCTTTGTTTTACAAAAGTCCCCTATTGACTCTGGTGCTAGAATATTTAAGTAATGAACTTGTACTGCATGAATTGCCTATGTCCGTTAGTCACATAATTTCCTTAATTAAGTTATGTATTTGTGATTGCAGATTTATTTTTAATGGAGAATATTACCAACAAATGTTTGGTATGGCCATGGGTAACCCTTTATCACCTCTCCTTTCAAACTTATATATGGAATTTTTTGAGAGACAACACCTCCCGAATATCACACTTATCCCCTTAAAATGGTACCAATATGTCGATGATATCTTAGTAGTCTTACCTGGTGGTATCGATGTAAAAGATTTACTGTCTAAATTGAATAATTAAGTGCCATCCATAAAATTCACTGTTGAAATTGAAAATAACAATGTCATCCCTTTCCTAGATGTATTAATACATAGAGAATTTTTCCAATGCAAATTCAGTATTTATTGAAAACCCACAAATAATTTACCATATGTACATTTTTATTCTGGCCACCATCTTAATATTAAAATTTCAATTTTTTTCTTCTATGTTCCTACGCGCTTTGCGTATCACGAGTCCACAATATCTGGACCAAGAAATAGAATACAAAAAAGATAGGAAACGATCTCTGCTACCCACCTCATTTAATTGATTTATGTTATCAAAAAGTTCATAAAAAGTTTTATAATGTTGCTATTAATGAAAAAGAAATCCCTAAAAATGTACTTAGCTTACCTTATTTTCGTGGATTTGAAACCATAAAATCAATATTTAAATCGTTTAATGTTAATGTAGTGTTTTCTTATAACAATACCATTAAAGATATGCTAATTAAGAATAGTCCCGTAACAAATAACAACATCATTTACAAAATTCCTTGTAAGGATTGCCCTTCGTTTTACGTTGGTCTGTCAAGTAAAAATTTATGTGTACGTACAAAGCAATTATATGTATTCAGTTAGAACAGCCCAGACTTCAAATGCACTGTTTATCCATCTGAGTGGAAAATCTCATTGTATTAATTGGGGTGATACCTCGGTAATTGCTAGATCTAATGATTATGTTTCAAGAAATTTACTGGAATCGGCAATTATACAAATCACTAATAAAAACAACCTAAATCTTAGTCTGGGAATGTACCATTTGGACCCATATATTTGTAAGATGTTTATGAAGGACCTCAAAATAAATGAACAACTAATGAATTAGTCCCACATGTATATAGTTATTTTTTCTCTCTCTCTCTCTCTCTCTCTCTCTCTCTCTCTCTCTCTCTCTCTCTCTCTCTCTCTCTCTCTCTCTCTCTCTCTCTCTCTCTGGTTCGATATTCTCTCTCCCTCTTTCTCTTGCTCGATATATATATATTTATATTTTCTTTCGTCTTTTCATTAATAATAATTTCTGTTGGGAAAATTTGTGTAAAAATTCATGATATTAAATTGTATATGCTCCAATGTTTTTTTCAAAATGTACTGTTTTCTGGAAGAATCACTTGTTTACTGCGGGTATCCTTCAAGGTGTGGCTAGCCTCTGGCGGCTCCTCCTTTCTGTAGAGTGAAAATCGCCCTTATGGCTAATCTGGTAGTGTCAGTTTCTATATTAAGCCTTCTTTTGACTATGTTGTTCTTTGTAAAATCAGTTTGCCTCAGTAAAGGGTCCGAACAGGACCGAACGTACTTGGCTATCTCGCTTTTTCATTTTTTTCCTTCGTGGCAAAAAACCTTTATTTATACATAGCATCACGTTTTATATACTTTGTGATCAAGTTATTCATATATATATATATATATATATATATGTATACTATATATATATATATATATATATATATATATATAAGTAAGACATAGGGTTTTGATTAATTTATATATTGTTCGTGCATTCTCTGTAACCTGTGGAATGTGGAGGACAGTGCAGAGTAACGACCTGAGGGGGGGGGGAGTCGCTGAATCAATGAGTTTCTAGGGGATGGCGTGAGATAAAAAAAATGCTTAGTTCGTCGAGTCCAATGTAAGACAGTTTATGAACTCTTCCCAAAGTGCCTTTGTGAAACTAGATGCAGCTAGAACCGCGAGGCGCTAGCGAACTGTGTGTTCGTATGTGCGTGTGCGCCTCTTTCTGTTAAAAGCGTTCATACCCAAGCCTATGGGAGGGATTTTGACAGAGGGCTTCGAGTCATAGGCAAAGATGCCGTGGCATTCGCCGGGGGAGTTTTTTGTGACAAAGTGTTTAGTGCCCGGTTGGGAATGGGTAAGTGTTACCTTTACTTTAGCCAAAGGGGTGGCTTGTTTGATATCTTGTAAGATGTTCCATTTTATTAACTTTGTCTTTAAACTTGTGTGTACTTACCAGAATGTGTTCTGTATCTTTGGCAGATGGTTCTGGATTTCTGTGGGACAGAGTTCCCAGGGAAAGGTGTGACCTTTTGGGTGACTTGACAATGAGTTGTTTTTAAGTTAGTCTGTAAGACTGGATTACTTAGTTAATTGATTTATTCTTGTAAATAAACGTTATGTTATGATGCAACTCTCTCATTTTCATTACCTGTTAGAATGGAGAGAGAGAGAGAGAGAGAGAGAGAGAGAGATGAGGGGTGATTGCCGGGAGAGAGAGAGAGAGAGAGCCTGTGTATGGGGGTCTGCCTTCCGTTTCGTGTCCACGCTTACCTAATGAAATACATGGAGGTTTTTCCCATGTAATAGTGGTGGCATGGAGGGATAATTCCCCCATATTAATAGTGGTGTCAGCGGTAAAGAGGGGATATAAAAGGTTTTCTTGCTTTTTTATGCCTAGGAACGCCAATGAAGAGATGGTTGGCCAGTTAGAAAAAGGGGTAGAGAAAATGTCCGTCCGTGGGATGGGGGGATGAGGAAAGATTTTCTATTAGGGTCATCAAATTTGCTCGTACCAAGATTCTTCAGGGTGGGAGTCGTGAGACAAGCAACTCAGTCTAGTTTGTAAGTGAGTGTTGCTAGTGGTCATCTCCAACCGGTTCGCAGTTTTGTATTGTGCCGACGAGATTTACGCGTTTTTACGAAGAATTTCGAGTTCTTTTTTCCCATTATGGAGTGGTGAGTGTTAAAGAACTATTGTTTATCAAAAAGGAGAGGGTTTTTGTTTAAATATTTCTGGGTTATGGGATTGGTTCAAGAGGTCAAAACAATTTTTTCTTTCCCCATAGTGAAGTGTTTTCTTTATTTGCACGTGTTTATAATAGACGTATGCATTCGTCTTTGTTTAAAACATAGGAGTGATGTTTTTTTTTTTTCTATGCATGGGAAACTGTGCTTATACAAGCAGATTTGCTTAGTGACACAGAGCGGCCACAATTTTAAGGGCTCAGCATATTTCTGCAGAGAGGCGCCTTGCATTGCGAGGGTGTACGGGCATCCCTTGGGAGGGTAGTTGCATGGGTACCACTAGCCTCACTCGAGAGATAGTGCAGGGATGGGGATACTACTGACATGCCTCGGGGGAGTGTTCTGCCGCTTGACTGAGGGGTTGTTCTCAGGGGGGGAGAAATTTTTTTGTCTCAGTGTGGGTGAATTCCCCCTTTTCCTTTTTTTTTTTCTTTGTGTTGGGAGATGGGTCTGGCCTTGACATTGAATGCTAAGATATCAGCTGATTGATAAGTTGATGAAGTGAAATGCCCGTAGAGTCTTTTTTTTAGAAAAGAGATTTTTTTTTCTCTCCTTGGATGAAGAGAAAAGGAAATGAAAAGAGATTTTTCTTTTCCGAAAATGAGGGGAAAAGTAGTTAACATGCACGGGATGTGTTATGTGTTTCTTTGTGCCTTGAAAGACACAAATATAAGGGGGATACACAGATTATTTTTTTTATTTTGTTGGAGAAATTACTTTGAAATGCCGATGATTGGTGTTGTATCTGTGTTGTGTGGCAATGGTGTTATGTCATGGTGTTGCATGCTGGAGAAATTGTATGTCATAAGATTCAGCAATACTGTTGTATGCTATTTTGAATTTCACCCTTACTTGAGAATTATTGCTGTGGAGAGTTATTATTATTGTTATTATTAATAATTGTTATACTTGAGATGTGTCACGGGAGGTTTGCCTAAGTATAATTATCATTACGGGAGAATTGTTTTGCGAGAGATTTGAGATATTTCATGGGAGATTATTCAATAATTATTACAGATAATTATTCAAGGAGAATTATTACGATGAATTAATGGGAGAAGTCTTGTGTTAATTATTTGTTCAGTTTTTGTAACTTTGGAGAATATTTCAGTGATTCACGGGGATGAGTTTTGCTGAATCTTGATGAATCTGGCTGAATCTTGGTGAGTTGTGTGGAATTTTGCTGAATTTTGCTGAGTTTTTTGCTGAATGAGGAAATGGACAAGCATTAACTTTGGTGTTAATTTTTGTACTGATACTGATGATTTTGATGATAGCAATTTTTTTTGGTGATTTTGTGATAATGATACTTCTGATACTGATTTTTTATATACTAATACGTGGGTGTTTTAATGCTGTCAAGGGAGGTGAAATCTTTTGTGATTATGGGAAGAACTAACAACACATTGTTTTAGTTTATTTTTCTTTTTTTTTTATGAGTTCAGCAGATAATTGCTTGACATCTAGTGAGTTACGGGAGATAGTTAATGGTGCCGATGATTTTTCTTTTCTCCTTTTTTTTGAAAATTAGCCATCGCTGACACAAGTTTTTTTTTTTACCATGGGTGAATTTGAATTTGTTTTTTTCTCCTGTTTAGTTAGTGAATATTATCTCAGTTCGTGACTTAGAGTCATTGTTCGGGAACGTGTTCGTGTTTTAGCTATTTGATGCTATAGAGTAATATAGGGGAGAATTTCTTGCATGTTTTGAATGCATACGTAATGGCACTACATTTTTTCTCTGGATATTTGTGTTCCAGAAATTGTGAGTTTTCTTGCACAATACATTAGTTGTATTTGTGACAACTTTGTGAGAGATAGGAAACTTGGTTAAGTTTTCTAGTGGCTTATGTCGTAGTGCATATGGAGAAGTCTTTGCTTAGACACGGTGAATTTGGAGTTCTGTTATAATGAGTTGTGGCACATTGGTGATTTTTTCTAGAACTTTCTAGACAGTTTTATTTGCCGAGTTTTTGCCCTTTTTTAGCAGTTATGCTAAACGGAGAGAGTTTTTATAGTTTTTTACTATAACATTGAGTTATTCTCTGGAGAATTGGAGTTATAATTGAGATATATTATTTTGGGGAGATAATTGGAGGTATATATTATTTTGGAGTTATATTTTGAGATATAATATATGGGAGATATATATTTTTGGCCATTTTTGATATTTGCCAATGTAGTATGAGCTATGTTTAGTTCAATTATTTTGCAGCCATCTTTGTTGCAAATGGAGACACATATTTGGAGATTATGGGGCAATATTTGGGAGTGTGTGAGTTAGATGCCTTGAGTGCACATTTTCTGGAGATATGGAGCCTTGTTTTGTTCCACATGGAGTTATTGTGGAAATAGAGGTAAATATTTTGTATTTGCCGAAATAGAGGTGATTATTCTCTATTCCTGGAGTGGTGTCTTTTTTTTACTGACATGTGGCTATTGGAGAAATAAGAGAATAATATAGGGGGTTGGTTATTAACCAAATGGAGGAAATATTTTTATAACTGGAGTGGTGTTATTATTGATATGATGTCTCATAATGGAGTTGGAATTAATCTTGGGCGGGTGACCTTTTTTTTGTGGTTATGGGAGTTTTTTTGAGCAAAGAGAAGATTTCTGTGGTTCTCTTTTTTGATTTCGTGTCTATTTAGAGAGAAGTGGCATTACTGCATTACGAGTCATTTGGAGATGTGTGTGCATTTTTCATGTTCACAAGTGTGTTATTCTTGGAGAAATATAATTTGGGAAAAGTCATGTTGAGAGAATAAGTCTTCGAGACAAATTTTTGAACACATTAGTCATATCCTGGAGTTAATTCTGTGAAATGTGTCAGTTAGACCTTTTTTCTTGAGAATCATGAGTTTCCAAACTTACGTGTCTGACTGGACAATTTTTGTGCTGTTGTTTGAGCATGCGTCCGCAGGTGATTTTTCTGCTGACAAGCGATGTGATGAGCCGTGTGCTGAGCGTGTGCTGATTCTTTTCTTCTGATGGTGACAGATCAGAATTTTTGCAATATCTGGAAATGTTAGCTATAGCATTTCACGAAAGCGCATGTATGAGAGTTTGCTTTCTGGCAAATTCCGGAGCTTTACATGGAGCATTTCTTGGGGAAAACGCGGGAGTTATGCATATTATACATGTATTATGTATTTTGTGATTTGGGAAATCTGCTTGTGATTATTCTTTTTTTTTTTATTATTATTTTTCTTCCTTTTCCTATGAGAGATATGATTTGGGGATTGAGCTTAAATAACATTTCTTTTTTTGGACGGGAGATTTGATTTTACTGGGAGGTGTAATTTTTCGAGGGTTGCTCTTTACGAAATGGGAGTTTGACATTAAGTCTCATTGTGATTAATTATTGAGCAGTAAAGGGGGTTTTTGCTGTTAAAAGTTGGAGATTTTTACTGATTTTGTGGGTTGTTTAAATATCAGCTTGCGAGAATATTTTTGGGTCTGGGTGTTACGTGATTCTTTTCTTTTTTTCTTTCTTTTTTTTCTTGTGAGCACATTCGAGTTCGAAATGTGAGTGCAGAATTCCGTGGAGTTGCTGTGATTTCTGAGTTGTGTGTGTGCTGATGTGCGAGTTTGGAGAATTGAATTGGAGAACTTGATGTTTTTTTTTTCTTAGAGAGTTGCGATAATGACTTATCATTTTAGTAGTCATATTTAAGGGAGTTAATTGGGAGACGTTCAGTTAGTCTTCTGAGCCTTTTTGAGATCATTGTTTGATAGAAGTAGTATGTTTGGGTTAATTTTCTTAGATTGACCAAAGACCTGACTGACATACTAACGCCCAAAAGTTCACCGACACCAGCAAGACGTCCACCAGCCGTGAAGAGAGGTTGCTGCCATGTTGTCCATGGTGATTACAAGTATTTCCACGTGGGTGATCGAGAGAATTCTACAGCGTGTCTTTTGGGGATCTACAAGAAGCCGTGAGAGTCTTCTACGATGAGGGAGGCATTCCGTCTTCCTACAGTTGCTACAGCCTGCTATAGCCTGTTGCTGTCTGTTCAGCTACTGCCAGACAAGCGAAGAGGGATTTGTTCAAGAATCCCTAATGCAGAAAATATGAGAGAAAATGCGTTTTGTGTTATTGGGAGATTAAAGCGTGATAAGACTTTATTTTATAATGCCAGAGACGTGCAGTTTTTCTTATTTTATTTTAAGCCGGCCAATGTTTTATATTATATAAGCAATTTTGCTAGGCGGGGGCTAGCATATAGGTGCGAGGCCGAGCAATCTGTAAGACATAGGGTTTTGATTAATTATATATTGTTCGTGCATTCTCTGTAACCTGTGGAATGTGGAGGACAGTGCAGAGTAACGACCTGAGAGTAGCTGATCAATGAGTTTCTAGGGGATGGCGTGAGATAAAAATGCTTAGTTCGTCGAGTCAATGTACGACAGTTTATGAACTCTTCCCAAAGTGCCTTTGTGAAACTAGATGCAGCTAGAACCGCGAGGCGCTAGCGAACTGTGTTCGTATGTGCGTGTGCGCCTCTTTCTGTTAAAAGCGTTCATACCCAAGCCTATGGGAGGGATTTTGACAGAGGGCTTCGAGTCATAGGCAAAGATGCCGTGGCATTCGCCGGGGGAGTTTTTGTGACAAAGTGTTTAGTGCCCGGTTGGGAATGGGTAAGTGTTACCTTTACTTTAGCCAAAGGGGTGGCTTGTTTGATATCTTGTAAGATGTTCCATTTTATTAACTTTGTCTTTAAACTTGTGTGTGTACTTACCAGAATGTGTTCTGTATCTTTGGCAGATGGTTCTGGATTTCTGTGGGACAGAGTTCCCAGGGAAAGGTGTGACCTTTTGGGTGACTTGACAATGAGTTGTTTTAAGTTAGTCTGTAAGACTGGATTACTTAGTTAATTGATTTATTCTTGTAAATAAACGTTATGTTATGATGCAACTCTCTCATTTTCATTACCTGTTAGAATGGAGAGAGAGAGAGAGAGAGAGAGAGAGAGAGAGATGAGGGGTGATTGCCGGGAGAGAGAGAGAGAGAGCCTGTGTATGGGGGTCTGCCTTCCGTTTCGTGTCCACGCTTACCTAATGAAATACATGGAGGTTTTTCCCATGTAATATATATATATATATATATATATATATATATATAATATTATATATATATATATATATATATATAATTATTTTTTCTCTCTGTATATCATTTTATTTCATGTGATGGTTATTTTTAAAACATGAGTAATTACATATATTTTGCTATTTGCAGGCTCCAACATGAAGCTTGTCTGTTATGCTTTGCGCTAATTGTTCAAACATGTTTCTCATATGAGATTACTTCAAAAACTAAATCAGTTCGATTTAATCATGGCTCAGTCATTGAAAGAAATGAAGATCTTTTCATTACTTCTGGTAACATTATACTAGAGGTTGACATACACTCTATTTTCTTACAAGAGAATTATGCAATCAATTTGAAATCTGAACTATCTCTTTTTGCTCCTTGATTCAATTGCACAGAACCTACTTTCCTTCCAGTGACGAACACCCACTTGCTCATACCTTGGGTATTGCTGAGTTAATGTCATTTGATTTGCAGAATAAGACGGCTGAAACAGAATGCTTATTGTGTGACCTCCTTATGTGGCCAGTGCCGCATACCAATGTTGGAAGACGTAACCCGTTCATTTTTGACGATTTAATTTGTTTGGTTCTGTTGCAGGGTTAGGTTTGGGTATCTCTAATCGTCTTAAAATTAACGATCAGGATAAGAAAATAGAAGTATTACAACATGAGCAAGAAATAATTTTTTCTGAACTCAATAAACAAATTGAATCAATTAACGAACTCATGGCAATAGTAAATGAACATTCAAGTAACTCAAATCATATTCAGGACGTTCAATCATTGCTTGCGACATAGAGTTTCTCATTTCATAGAGAAATCCAAAGATTATGTTGAAGCTATAACACTTGCTATTAAAGAAGTTCTGTCGCTGCACTTGTTACCCATTAAAAACTTCACATTGATTAAAGAGAATGCTTGTCACAGACACGGTTACATTCCGTTGATAGAATCACATTTGATTGAATTCTATTATAGTTTAATCTCAGCCAGCGTAGAGCAAAATAGAATCATGATTAATAACCCTTTTGATCCTTCCGACGCGTGGGAATCCTTTACAATTTCCCCGTTTCCCACATACATGTCGAATAGCTCATTACCGGTTATTTCAAATCTGCCTGGATACGTATTAATTTCCCCGGATAAAAAGGTTTGCTCGGCTGACTCCTTTGTCCCATACACGAGAACACTGCTTGGATTATCTGCACACCTATGACAAGTCTAAGTTCGCTCACAGGCTGAACAACGGAACCTGGCTGCGATATTCGTCAGAGAAGTTGTGAAGTAACCTGCCCAGACGGGTCAGCTGCGTTATCTCATCCGTTCATCGCTGCAGACGGCTCCCTAGGGACCATGGCCAACTACACCATCCATGGAATAAACACCATCATTCGGGGGAGAACTTATTTCGCGAACTATACCTGGGGGACTCCCACATTGCAGCACTTCCTCTCCCTTACAATCCTTCCGTCGCCAAAACCATAGAGCAACTAGGTACTCAGGATCCAGTCCATCCTCTTTTCACGTTTAATGAAGACATCCGCTACTACGCACTGCTAGCCACGGTTATGTGTATGCTAGTGATTATAATCGTCACGTATGTATTCATTGGCACAGGATCAAGAAATTGAGAAAGGAAGAGTCATGGAACTACAAGAATAGCCAAGACAGGTTACACTGGGCCCTGAAGCCCTGGTATATAAGAGTTATGTAAGATTGATCGATTTATATAGGTCGTTAACTTGTTTTGAAGTTGAGTATGATTGAAAAGTGTGTTAGTATTCGACTGGCATATAATGCAGTTTTGGTTCATTTATAATGCATTCCACATACTATTTCCTTTAAAAGTAATCTCTGTGAATCATCTAATCCAGCCATGCGTCGGCACGCAACTGAAACCATATATATATATATATATATATATATATATATATATATATAATATATATATATATATATATATTATATATATATATATATATGAATACTTATCTTTAACCATGTCCATAGAGGTCTTACCTTTTATTTCTCGGCAGGGCACCATTAATTTTGTTTTCATATATATCTATATAACCATGTATGCATACTTACACATGTATTGCGAGTCATGTATTACTACCAGAAATGCGTTACAATTTCTAATGAATCAATTATCTTTATGAACTGCATGTATATATATTTTTTTCTCCTTTACTGCAACACAAGTATAATCCTTATATATCTTTTTAGCACAAGTATACTCCTTATATATCTTTTTAGCACAAGTATAATCCTTATATATATTTTTAGCACAAGTATAATCCTTATATATCTTTTTAGCACAAGTATAATCCTTTTATATCTTTTCAGCACATGTATAATCCTTATATATCTTTTTAGCACAAGTATAATCCTTTTATATCTTTTCAGCACATGTATAATCCTTATATCTTTTTAGCACAAGTATAATCCTTATATACCTTTTTAGCACAAGTATAATTTCTATTATATGCATTTTTAGCACATGTATTATTCTTTGTATACATTTTAAAACAATTATTACCTTTAGTATATATTTTAGCACATGCATTACTTTGCATTATTATTTTGAATTATCATCTTGCATTATTATTTTGCATCATTATTTTGCATTATTTGACATGATCTTTGATCTTAGATTAGCATTTGCACACATCCTGCTTAAGTACATTATTTGTAACCGAATGGACCTTATTTTCGTTTTTTATGTAGTGGCCGAGCGATATCTAATGAAAAATGCATAAAAATGGAAATGTAATCCATTTCATTATTAAAAACATAGCTGCGCTCTGTATAATAGGTTGATGAGGAAAAAACTCCCAAAAATATTTAGTCCGTTCAGGAAGTGCCATGCTAACTAATCATAACCACAGACAAACGAACGAACATCCTTCGTCTGTCCAATACTGTTTCCTTCCTGATGTTTTAAACATAGTGAAGTATGTATCACTTGCTCTCTGACTATCCTGCCCATAAGTTGAATCTCTTCAGAAAGCTCCTATCTCAAGATGTAGTGCAAATTATAGATATTTAAGAGAATACACAGTTTTCTACGTCCAAATGTTTCAAGCATCCTTCAACATGACTGATGTGAGAACTGAGAAATCTATCAAAGTCCATGCCAGCCGGCCAACGTACAGAGAGAGAGAGAGAGAGAGAGAGAGAGAGAGAGAGAGAGAGCTGAAATATGTCTCGATAACAAACCTCTATTCGCCTCGACGAATCATTAAGAACCAACTTTGTGACTGCCGCTTCCTACTTCATTGGAGCTGGTCATATTCACAAAACACACACACACACACACACACACACAGACACACACACACACACACACACACACACACACATATATATAAGTATAGTATTATATAATATATATAGTATATATATCATTATATATATAATAATATATATATCTAATATATAACATAATAACATAACATACAGTATATATATAATTATATATAATATATATTATTTATATTATTATATAATATATAATTATATTATAACTATACATATCATTTATATATATATAATAATTCTTATATTAATATATAATATAATATATATATAATATTATATATATATATACATAATATATTTATTATTAATATATTAATATATATATATATAAATATATAATATATATATATATATATATATATACAATATACATATATATATATATATATATATATATATATATATATATATATATTAATTTATATAAATATATATTATATATATATACTAACACATATATATATATATATATATGTATGTAGGTATATATATATATATATATATATATATATATATATATTATATTATATATATATGTATATATATATATATATATATATATATATATATATATATATATTATATATATTATATTATATAGATATATATATGTGTGTGTGTGTGTGTGTGTGTGTGTGTGAGTTCGCAAGGTTCGAGTGGTTGTTTGAAGGGAATATTCGTTTGATTGTTGCCTTTCATTGTTGTCCGCCCTTTGTTGTTATTTTGCAACGTTGGCAGCGGTGGTGTCGTTGTTGGATTGTTGGGTGTGAGGAAGCAGTCAGTCAGCCAGAGACAGTTAAGTCTCTCAGCAGCAGAGCATCATGTATGCTTACCTGTGGACCAGTATGAGGCAGAATCAGGTATTGGATAACTGGATATTTGGTGTGAAGCTGTCGTACTAAATAAGACTTCAAGTTGGCAGTCATCAGTCTTTGGGCAGCATAAAAAATGCTTTCATCGTCGAGAAAACATCATTTGAAGTTTGTCTTCACTGAGCAGTATTTGTGTGTTTTCGTCATATGGAGGACAACTTCATTGGAGTTTGGCTTCTTTTGATATCATTGAAGAATTTTTGTCAGCTGGGGAGCGACAGAGTGTGAACGGTAACCTCACGTGGCAGTGTGTTGCTGTTTATGACCTATGTAGAATTGTCTGTTGTTGTTACTGTGTTGTAAGCTGTAATCTTCTTGTGTGGATTATGAGCTTTTTAGTTTGAATTAATGATGCCTTATTTTGCTTTAATTTCATAAGAGTTAAGAAACCATGTATTCAAGTAATGTAATGTTTTGATGTCTACATGTGTGGCTATTATTTCCATTATTTGAAATAATGATGTAATTAGGTTGCTGGTTAATTTTGATTGTGTTTAATTTTATTACTTACTTATCTTGAGTTATTTAATATTGCTTTTTTTTATTGGCTAACTTTGTTATGCTTCTTTTCTTTAAATAATTTTGTATGTTCACTTTTGGTTAATCTGGTGTTTCAGATAGTAATGACTGATGTACTGACTTGCTTGTATTAAGGTGCAAATATTAGTATGAAATATTGTAATAAATTATTTTAAGAACTATTTTAGTTTAGTTTTGACTCCTCTCTCCAATGTCTGTTACTTTCGCTACCAGTTTAATCCAGTTACGATGTATATTTTTATTGAACATGTAGAGCCACCTGTGGTACGTTAACATATATATATATATATATATATATATATATATATATATATATATATATATATATAGATACATATATATATATGTGTGTGTGTGTGTGTGTGTATGTATGTATGTATGTATATACATACATACATGTGTGGACTCAGAAAGATAATTATGAACTTACGACATGAAATCCTGGGATCTGACTGCTAATTTAAAAAAGCAAATTCTAAACAAGGGGTTTTATTCAGATGAGGGCTCTGCTCATCAAGGACTTGTTGTATGTAGATACACAATGTACGATAACTTTAAATTACATATATTTACATTAAAAACGATCTGAAGTTTAGAACGGAAATCTAACAGGTAGCAGAATCAGGAGACAAGGATTAAAATGAATTATCCATTTGATTGTCCACTGTACAATTAATGGTGTTGCAGGATCACGACACACACACAGGGCATAATCAGGGGAGAAATTCACAGCTAAGGTTCCCTCTGTAACGGAGAAGTTTACGTGTTATGGCCAGAAAGAGCACAATATATCAATTACAGGAAAAAGACAGCCCACTGAAAGTGCCAAAGGATGCCTTGGACATACGTCTTTCAACAAGAAAAACACTTCTTATTTAAAGTTAATGTTAACACTGGACTGGCAAGGAGAGGCTGATAGGAAACACTGGCACTTGAAATCAAAGTCAGAAGTTTTAGCGAGAGAATACGAATTTACGTGACTAATAAGAACATCTGTATTACAGAACACATTACCTTGTAGAACAGATGGCTTTGGAGTAGAATAGTTTGGAGGAGAAAGACTTAATTAATGGGCTTACTGAAAATACAGTGGTCCAACAATGGACCATAAAGGTAAGGAAGTTGCTTGCCAAGGCCAAGGTTAATCTCCAACGGCTGTTGTTATCTGGAACAGACATTCTTAGAGCAGTCTCATAGTCAAAGAGAGAGAGAGAGAGAGAGAGAGAGCGAGAGAGAGAGTACAATTAAAGGATTTAGGGAAGGACCAAAAGTTTCCATTCGTTTCGTTGTCAGTCAGTACTAGGTGAAAGCATGTTTATTATTTGATTTTAGTTATTCTATTCTATAAAGCAGTGTATATATATTTAATACATATATATATTAATAATATATAATATATTTTATATATATATATATATTAATGATAATCTAATATAATATATCTATATATCTATATATTATGAATCTATAAATATATTAATCTACACATACATATCATATACTATATATATTGATAATATATAATATATTGTATGTATATATTGGTAAAGGAATATTGATTTATTGAATGTAAAATTGCAGAAATGGTTGAAAATTGATATTTAGTCCATGGATGTCTAGCGTGAGTCGGGTATATAAAGGCCGAAAACGATGATTATCGTTGGAGCTGAAACAAACAAGTGATTATAAGTTTTGAGGAATATATGGTAATGTATTGTTTATCCATTTGGACGTTTTCTTGTGTGATGTAACGTTGGTTGCCACTAACTTTTTGATGTTACAGTGAATTATTTGTTGTGTTGATGTAAAGCTTTGTGACTTGGGTATTATACTGTAAAATGCAGTGATTAGTGATGCGTAGTCTTGATGAAGTGCTGTATGGCGAGTCTTTGTTTTTGTGTAATGCGTCCGTAATTTGTTTAATGTTCTGTTTGTGACTTTAATTTCCTTACTAATAGTTATTAAAGTACATTTTAAGTTATAGCGGGTTGTCACTGTTTCCCGATATATTCTCCTCGTAAACCCTTACCATAGAGAGTTTTTTTTTTTTTTATTGTTACATAGGGGCCTGTCGAACGAAACCCGAACGTATCCCTACTCATTCTTTGCTCATTCTGTCGAACGAAACCCGAACGTATCCCTACTCTTTCTTTGCTCATTCTGTCGAACGAAACACGAAAGTATCCTTATTAATTGTTGCTTTATTCATGTCGAGCGTATTCGACCATAACTTGACGTATCCCTACTGTTAATTACTTTTCAGTACTTCCATGTACTTTAGAGAGGGGGGAGAGTTGTGATAGTGTTAGTGCTATAATATTTGTCTTACTGTGTTATTTTGAGCAGGTTATTAAAGATGTTTGATTTGAAAGATTTCATACGTAGTCCTAGCAGTGAAAAGTTAGAAGGTATAACTAAAATAGACTGGATTGTTCTAGCTAGGTACTATAATGTAGAAGTATCAGAATCTGAAATGAAGCAAGAAATCTCAAATAAAGTAAGTGAGGCGCTAATGACTTTAGGCATTTTGTCTGATGAGGAAGGGTTGTTACTAATGAGCTGGGAAGAGGAAGAACCTGATAGCCAGCAAAGCGCTAGTGAGAATAATACAGAGGGTAGTGCAAGTGAAGAGGAAGGTGCCAAATCCGTACGTGAAAAAACCAAGTCACGCAAGGTTAAACCAAAAAAGTCCAAACTTTTTTATGAAGGAATGAGTGTTGAGCAGATGCAGATTCATTTGCAAATAGTTAGATTAGAGAATGAGAAAGCTGTTGAACTAAAGAAGTTAGAAAATGAGAGAGCTGAAAAGGTTAGGAAGGTAGAAGCTGAAGTTGAGCAAAAGAAGATTGAAGTTGAGCAAAAGAAGGTAGAAGCTGAAGTTGAGCAAAAGAGGATAGAGCTAGAGATGAAGAAACTAGAAGTAGAAGAAAAGTCCAGAGAAATACCAAAATCTTTTAGAGTAGATAATGCAGTAAAAAGTATACCAATTTTTGTTGAAAATTAAGTGGATGCATTTTTTTTACAATTTGAGAAAGTAGCAGAACAGCGTGAATGGCCGAGAACGTCATGGAGCACGTTGGTTCAAACCTCCTTTCGAGGAAAGGCTAGGGAAGTATTTGCTGCCTTATCTTTAGATGATTCTAAGGATTATGAGAGAGTTAAATCTGAAGTTTTGAAAGCTTATGAATGGGTGCCAGAGAGGTATAGAGAGAAGTTCAGAAGCTGGATAAAAAGACAGTCGCACTCATATGGAGTACGCACGGGAACAACGCCTGTGGTATGATAGGTGGATGAGTGCCCGAGAAGTTAATGGGGATTTCGGTAAACTTCAGGAACTTATCTTGCTTGAGCAGTTCAAGGATGGTATTAATCCACTTATTAAAACATATTTGGATGAACGTGATGTAGATAATGTGGATGAAGCCACTAGATTGTCTGATAATTATGCATTGACCCATAAGCTATATCATACTGACGTCACTCCTAAAATTGGAAGGAGCAGAGTTTGGGAAGAGCGACAAAATTACAAGGCACAAGATAAGACTACGAGTTCACAGGTATCATCTCGTGGAGCCTATAATAAATCCTTTAATAGAGGTAGTAGAGGGGCAAGTCAATATAGTTCTGGTCCTAGTGTTAGTGCTGGAAAAGCAGGATCCAGTGTAAATGATCAGTTTACACCTAGTTACCAAAATATAGGCGAAAATTTTAGAGATTTCTGTAGGAGACAACTCCTACTGATGTGTCCTGGCAAACCAGGACACATCAGTAGGAGTTGTCCACATCGCACAATAAACCGTCCAATTCAAGTGGTAAATAAAGTTAAAGATAAATCTGTACATTTTAAGGATGATCATAAACCTGAAAATACCATTGCATTGTTGAATCAACCACAAGCATGTGGTGACAGAAGTCCTTGTTTGTTTGCTTCTCCCCTTAGGCCAGGTAAGAGGTATTGTAACGATAGCATCGACAGTAATAATATATGTGATGTTGATGAGAATATAGGTTACAAAATAGGTAACAATGATGTTCAAAATGTTAGTAATGTTGGTTGTATTGAGGATATTGTAAAAGGAAATGGAGTGAGACTACTTGAAGAGAAGTCCACATCCAAAGGTACTGAATTGTATGAGCCTTTTATGGGAGATGGTTGGTTACACCTCCCTTGTGTTGAAAAAAGGAAAGTAAGGTGGTTAAGAGATACGGAGCGGTACAGTCTGTAATGATAAGAAATATGTATGACCAGTGGAAGGATACTGGAGAGTATGTACTTCTGCGTGGGTTTGGACCTGAATTTTCAGCTCCATTAGTAGAAGTAAGGTTAGAAACTCCGTTAATTTCGGGATATGTTAAAATTGCTTTGGTGAGAGAAATCCCAGTGTCAGGAGTAGAGTTAATTCTTGGAAATGATGTATGTGGAGACAAAGTTTTTGGTAGCAGTAATCCAATTTTGACAGAAAAACCCTTTAAAATTCTCATTTATTACAGAAGTTGAATGTACATTTCCAAACTTATTTCCTGCTTGTGCAGTTACTACAAGAAGTAAGAGTGCCGAAGGAAAGGTAAATGATGACGACGGTTTGGATTTACAAAACTTGTTTAAAGATAGTCCGGAAACATTACAAGTAAGTAAAGTCAGTACTCCTTTGCGAATGCTGAAAGTAAATAAGGAAGAATTTGTTAAATCTCAAATTGAAGATGATAATTTGAAGGTAATAAGAGATAATGCCCTTGTTGATATAAATGATATCGAGAAGGAAGGCAAGTGTTACTTTTTTAAAGGATGGAATCCTAATGAGGAAGTTCAAGAGTAGAAATGTTAATGATGTTGTAGAACAAGTGGTCATTCCAAGTAGTTTATAGGAATTTTGTTTTGCAGCTAGGTATTGGCTCATGACTGTAGTTATTCTGGTCATTTAGGTATAAACAAAACTTATGAGAAATTATTAAGGTATTTTTTTTGGCCTAAGATACAGAAAGATTGTAGTGAATATTGTAAAAATTGTGATTTATGTCAAAAAGTAGGTAAAGCTCAACATAACCCTAAGGTGATGCCATGCAACCCATTGAAGTTCCAGGAGAACCCTTTGAGAAAACACTGGTTTTGGTAATTGTGTGTAGGACTCTGCCTAGGTCTAGCAAAAGGTAACGAGTATTTGCTGACAATTATGTGTAGTGCTACCAGATTTCCAGAGACTATTCCTTTAAGAACTGTGAGTGCTGATAAGATAATTGAAGCGCTTAACAAGTTCTTCTCGCTGGTAGGTTTGCCAAAAGAAGTTCAAACCGACCAAGGAACCAACTTTACGTCTAGAAAGTTTACCTCATTTTTAGCCTGTCAGAATATTAAGCATTGCTTATCGTCTCCTTATCACCCACAGAGCCAAGGAGTGGTCGAACGATTTCATCGAACCTTCAAAACCATGCTTCGCACGTACTGTTGTGAAAATGAAAAAGAATGGGAAGTCTACATACCAATGTTGCTATTTGCCGTTCGTGATAGCGTACATTCATCGTTGGGTTATTCTCCTTTTCAGTTAGTATATGTCCATAAGGTAAGGTCACCCATGGATGTGATAAAGAATCAGTTGATTTCAGATGAGAAGGAATCTATCACGTTACAAGAAATGAAGGAAAAAATAAAGAAAATATGGAAAGTAGCACATGAGAATCTCAAAGTAGTACAAGAAGAGATGAAAAGAAACTACGACAAAAAGGCTGCAAAACGTGAACTCGACATAGGAGATAAGGTTCTAGTGAATCTCCCTACAGCTGGTAAGGTTTTTAACCAGAAGTATATAGGACCTTGCACGGTGAAGGGAAAAGTAAGTGATGTTAATTATCGAATTCAATTTCCTACAGGACGGAGGAAAGTTAAAACTTTCCATATTAACAAATTAAAGAAGTATAACGAATCCAGTGGAGTGTTGTCAATTGCAAAAGAGGATGACGAAAAAGACGTTGAAGAAGAAATTGGAATTTGATTAAAAAATACAGATTATTTGAGTGATGATGAAAAATTTTGGAAGTTATGTATTCATTTATCTGCTGAACAGCAGCATGATTTTAAAGTGCTAATTCAAAACTTTTCAGATCTGTTTTCAGACCATCCTAAAAGGATAAAAGGAGTACAGCATAAAATCAGGTTGAGAGAAGAGACTCTAATAAGTCAGCGTCCATACAGAATGTCGCCGAGGCAACAACAACAGTTAAAGACCGAAGTTGCTTATTTACTGAAACACGGACTAGCAGAGGAAAGCCATAGTGAATGGGCTAGCCCATGTATTCTAGTCGACAAACCTGACGGAAGTGCAAGAATGTGTACAGACTATCGAAAGGTAAATAATGTAACTATAAAAGATTCATATCCTATGCCCAGAGTAGAAGATATAATTGATAATGTAGCAAAGTTTTCCTTTTTTAAGTAAAATTGATTTATTGAAAGGATACTATCAAATTGAGTTAGACAAAAACAGCGGGGATATTGCTGCATTTGTTACACCCCATGGACTTTATAATTATAAGGTAATGCCATTTGGTTTATGTAATGCACCTCTGACATTCCAACGTCAGATTAATTATATCTTGAAGGATCTCGAAGGTGTATTTGTTTATTTGGATGACATTATCATTGTTGGAGAAACCTGGGAAGATCACATTAAAAATGTATATGATGTTTTTAAGAGGTTACTAGAATTTAATGTTACGATAAACCTTGCCAAATGTGAATTTGGAAAAACTACTGTTCAATATTTAGGACATGAAATAGGAAGTGGCTAAGTGAAACCTGTTGATTGTCATATTGAGGTCATAAAGAATTTGACCCTCCCTACATCTAAACGTGGAGTGATGAAATTTTTGGGAGCAATGGGGTATTACAGAAAATTTTGTAAGAAGTTTTCAGATGTAGCCTACCCATTAACAGAGTTGCTGAAAAAGGATGTGAAGTTTGTGTGGTCAAAGGAATGTGACGATGCCTTTAATAAACTTAAGCTCATGTTAATGTCTAAGCCAGTGCTGAAATCCCCAGACTTTAAGCTACCATTCAAGTTACAGGTAGACTCCAGTGAAGTAGGAGCTGGCAGTGTATTATTACAGGAACATAATGGTGTTTTACACCCTGTATCTTACTTTTCAAAGAAATATAATAGCCGCCAGTTAAATTACAGTATTGTTGAAAAAGAAGCTTTAAGTTTAATTTTGAGTTTAATGCACTTTGAGATATACTTGCTTAACAGTAACTTTGAAATAGACGTATATACTGATAATAACCTTTAACCTTTAACAAAAAGAGAATTTTAAGATGGTCTTTATTTTTGCAACCATTCAAACTAAATATTCACCATATAGCAGGCAAAGAAAATGTCATTGCAGATTCTCTCTCTAGATCTGTTGATTATTTAAAGGAAAGTGCTTGTTACCAACGACGTGGCAGTCTCCGATAGTTGCTAAATGGATGTAGCTAATGTTTAAGACTGTAAGGTTGAAAATTCAGCATGGACTGAGGAGAGAGCCGCTGAGTTAAGAGGGGGGGAATGTAAAGGAATATTGATTTATTGAATGTATAATTGCAGAAATGGTTGAAAATTGATATTTGCATACAAAAAAGTGTGTACACTAGACAACAGATGGCAGTAGCGCTTGGCGTAGGCGGTAGTCGCCAAGGATAATGTACCGAAAAAATGATATTTGGTCCATGGATGTCTAGCGTGAGTCGGGTATATAAAGGCACAAAACGATGATTTTCGTTGGAGCTGAAACAAACAAGTGATTATAATAGTGTATCATGTTTTGAGGAATATATGGTAATGTATTGTTTATCCATTTGGACGTTTTTTTTGTGTGATGTAACGTTGGTTGCCACTAACTTTTTGATGTTACAGTGAATTATATGTTGTGTTGATGTAAAGCTTTGTGAGTTGGGTATTGTACTGTAAAATGCAGTGATTAGTGATGAGTAGTCTTGATGAAGTGTTGTATGGCGAGTCTTTGCTTTTGTGTAATGCGTCCGTAATTTGTTTAATGTTCTGTTTGTGACTTTAATTTCCTTACTAATAGTTATTAAAGTACATTTTAAGTTATAGTGGGTTGTCACTGTTTCCCGATATATTCTCCTCGTAAATCCATACCATAGAGAGTTTTTTTTTTTTTATTGTTACAATATATATATATATATATAATAATATATATATATATATATATATATATATATATATTATATATATATAATATATATATAATATATATATATGTGTGTGTGTGTGTGTGTGTGTGTGTGTGTGTGTATACATATTTTTATGAACTTCATGATGGTCTGAAGTTAAGGTTCTTTTGGACCTGATATTTCAGATCAGTACCACAGAAGAGTATGATCCCTAACAAACCAACACCTAAAGAGTACAATCTCAGAGAGGATACACCAAACCACAAACTAAAGATTAACAATAATTTATTAATAAAAGATTAACATAACAAAGAACCCCTCTGAAAACTGACTGATGGGGAGAAAAGCACAAAAAGCGCACACAACACCAAATCAGTCACTTCTTCAATCGCCTACCCAACTAGCATGCCAAGGAATAAGAGAAAGTAAACAGTGGAAGTAAGAAAAACACTTTCCCTAGCATACAATAGATGGAGATTCAAAGGGGGGAAAACCTTAACCCATATCTTAACCTAAATCTTCACAAATTGTTTTTTTACAAAGTACACTGTACTAAATACATACTCATATAATAACTCAATAGGTCGAGTCCATAAAGCAACACTTAAAGTCATCCAAGGACGTCTTTATGCAGATAAATGCCAACGCTGACACGCACTTATTTT
>NC_061098.1:50416232-50483732 GCF_015104395.2 Macrobrachium nipponense | reverse complement strand
TACATTCATACAAAATAAGCTGAAATATAAAACGGTAGTTCGAAACGAGCCACCAAAGTCAATCCAGCTTAAAATCATTAGATTTAATTACTCCATTCAAGGAATAGGGAAAATTCTATGGTAGGAATTTGGAGAGAGAGAGAGAGAGAGAGAGAGAGAGAGAGAGAGAGAGAGAGAGAGAGAGAGAGAGAGAGACACTTATTGTACAATGATTTTCATTAATTATCCTTGAACAACGTGACTACTGATCTCTTGTCCTAGTTTAAACTTCTAAAATAATCACTGGCATATGAGAGAGAGAGAGAGAGAGAGAGAGTTATTGTGATAAAAATTATCATAAATTATCCCTCAGCAACATAATTACTGATCTTTTGTCTTCAAAAGACACACAAAAATGCAGCGAAATGTTTAAAATGTAACGTCTTGTTTTCAAAGCGAACCTCTGTGTTGCCCTTCAGGCAAAAGCAAACACTGTATTGTAAACTGCGGAATGGAATTATAATTTTGAAATCAACAAGACCCTTTCGTATTGGGGTATTTTAGAGGGCAGGAAATAAACTGATTTTATCTCCTAAAATTTCGTTTTTATAAGCAAATCTATTATCGAGAAAAAATTCCCCTTCGGTTAAGCATATATGAAAATATATTAATTCCGAGGTAGAGCGAATTAGATATTAAAGGACATTATAGCTCGATATATGTATATGAATCACGGAAATATGATATGACTTATATATATATATATATATATATATATATATATATATATATATATATATATATATATATATATATATATATATATATATATATATATATATACCACAAAGGAACTAATAAGGAAAGGCGTCCTTGTTTTAAAATAGTTTATTTTCAACGGCAACGTTTCGCGACGAATTCGCATTTTCAAGTCTATAGAATTTAGTTTGCGATCATTAATAAATCAAAGTATTTATGGATATATACAATGGCAACATCACATTGAAAGACAAACATATTATAAGTAAAGGCAACCTACCTACCTATACAAAAGAAAAAGGAAGATGACCAAACCTAAATAAAACCAGTGAGGAAAACCAGTTGCCTAAGCTAGGCTATGAGCAATTTTCCAGAAGACGATTGAATATATGTATATATATATAGGACCGAAAGTACTCGGCCAACTCGTTTTTTTCATTTTTTTTCCTTCGTGGCAAAAAAACCTTTATATATATATATATATATATATGTATATATATATATATATATATATATATATATATATATATATATATATATATCTATATATATATATTATATATATATATATATATATATATATACTATTTCAAGTAATTTAACAAAAGATGTAATCATTAAACCAGGGTATTACATTATCGTAGGAAATCTCTCTCCATCTCTAATGCGAAGAATGACTTTGAGTTATGTTACCCTTATATATATATATATATATATATATATATATATAATATATATATATATATATATATATATATATATATATATATTTATATATATATATATATATATATATATATACAGTAATTTACAAAAGATGTAATCATTAAAGCAGGGTATTACATTATCTAGGAAATCTCTCTCCATCTCTAATGCGAAGAATGACTTTGAGTTATGTTACCCTTATCATACAGTGAACATGAAATTACCTTGTGCCAAAATAACTAAAACGTTCGTGTATCACTGTTACTGTTTGTACATTCCTATGAGAGGTATACACACACATACATGAGCATCACTTGTTTCTACTTTCAATTAGTATATCAAATATTATATGGTTACACGTAATTTTGAATTATTTGGCTGAAAAATCGTCTTTAACAATTAAATATAATTAAAGTTTTTAGATTTATAAAGTATATGCATCCGCAACTGCATCCTTATTCGCAAGGGTATGGTCATCAAATATCCACATCTGAATACGCATCCACAAATTAAAAAAAATTATTATCCGACATCGGTTTCACAGATAAATCACTCCCCCAGAAATTAATACAACATAAATGTTCAGGAAGGTATGGACAACAGTACTCAGCTACTTTTAACCATATAAATAACCATAATCACTGAATAAACTGGAATTTGTCACAGTTAATTTATAGCAGCAATCATCAGTTTAAAAGCGGGATTTTAGAACAACCACTTATTAAACAAACAAAAACGACGAACCTCTCAATAGGAGTTTGGGATTCAGATGTTATAAATAATATCTTCCTCCAACCAGCAATTAAGATTAAGAGGCTTTCAACTGGGCTGACGTAACGATTGACCTCTGGAACTCTTGGTATAAATGCCACTTTTTTCTTCAGCTCTTATTTTATTCATTACCTGCCCGTACAAGGAAACAGTTGTTTTCTAAAATATAGCATTAACTTTCTACCTTTTGGCGTTTTCTGGGCTCCTTTCATTAGACTTAATTCTGCTTTATCAGAAAATATTTCACTCATATATATATATATTATATATATAATATATATATATATATATATATATATATATATATATATATATATATATATAATATATATATATATATTAGTAAAGGGTCCGAACAGGACCGAATTTACTTGGCTATCTCGCTTTTTAATTTTTTCCTTTGTGGCATAAAAACCTTTATTTATACATAGCATCACGTTTTATATACTTCGTGATCAATTTATTCATTTATATATATATATATATATATATATATATATATATATATATATATATATATATATATATATATATATAGTATGTATATATATATATATATATGTGTGTGTGTGTGTGTATGTGTGTGTCTGAGTGGGTGTGTATGTATGTACGTATGTATGTATGTATGTATGTGTGCCAATGTATGTGTATGTATCTATAAGAATAAAAGCTATGAAAAAGTTCTATTTCTAATATAAAAGAATAAATTCATTTATCTTACTTTCGCAACATTCAAATGAATGAAAGCTGAAAATATAGTGTTTGAACTACGCTCAATTTTTTTCCATAATCCGATTTGAAATTTTTATTTTATTGTCGATATATTCTTCTTTAGGAAATGTTCAGTAACTGCAGTTTTAAATTATTAAACAAGTGTATATACTGGGCAGGAAAATTGGTAAATGTAACTATAAAAAGTGTTAAGTGTAGGAAATTCTGTTTTGAGAAACAGTTGGTATTCCTTAAAGTTAAATAAAAATTACAGAAGCTCCATGTTATATTTAGATCATTTCACGTAATCTGATAAACAATGAGATAAATAAATGGATAATTGAAAAAAAGGGATCTGTATAAGAATTGGAACTTTATATTTACGAAAACAGAAAACTTCATAAGGTTGAAAATAAGGTAAGAGATATATGTATGAAAGGTAACTCTTGAATGAGTGGTAATTGTGATTGATTGAATATCAGTATTGGAGCTTAAACTGAAATTTGCGTATTTCATACAAACAAACAAATTCATTATGTACTGTTTATATATTTACAAGAGAACTCCTGGTAAAAAATATGGTTTTTAAGCAGATCAGCAACTATCCATGGGCAATTGCTTGAAAAAAAGTAATTGCAAATTCGAATATAATTCTTTCCCCGAACATTAAGAATAATTATTGGTTCATATTTATACATTTTCATTAACTTTCATGGGCTTTTCTTCACAGGGCGCAACTTTAGCATTTTTTTTACTACAAGTGGTCTCACTTTTGGAATATTAATTTCTGACACAATTGCAAAATGATAAATTTTTAGAATTATTTTAAGTGACAAAGTCTGTTTACCGTTATGCAAATAGGCATTATTAAGATTATTTTTAATCATCATAAAAATTTACAAGCAACCCTTCTCCCTTATCTGATCATCATATCACTGTCTTGATTAATTTGAAACATTTAGCCACAGGAGGAAAATGTAATGTACATTTTCTGAAAATACCGAAAAATATTTTACTTAAAAAAATAATTATACGTATATTTATTCACCTCTTTCTGTCCTTCCTCTTCATTCTTATTATTTAGTTTTCATTATATATTATTTTCATGAATTAGGATTTAGTTTTAAAATTCACTATGTTTCTTATTACATCCTAAAGTGAGTCATTTAATTTTGGGCCATATAAGTATCAGTAGCTTTTGAAAACTGATACTCCGCACCCTCCCCCATTTCTCTCTCTCTCCTCTCTCTCTCTCTCTCTCTCTCCTTCTCTCTCGTCTCTCTCCTCTCTCTCTCGTCATCTCTCTCTTCTCTTTCTCGTCTGTCTCTCCAATTTGTTTGATCCTCCAATTTTTTTAACTATAAATAAAATAAAAAAATATAAAATGCAAAACCTGAAAAAAATTTCTTAATTATGGTTACAACACAGTAGATTGAGGAATACAACGTTGTGGTCATCCCTTTTTTAGGTATATATTTTAACAGAGCAATGAATGTTTATCTCTCTTTCTCTCTGTCTCTCTCTCTCTCTCTCTCTCTCCAACGGCATACTGGGTTTTAGGGAACCAGCTTATCTGTCCCTCCGTGTATTCGAGATCTGAACAAGACAGAGAGAGAGAGAGACAGAGAGAGAGAGAGAGGGAGAGAGAGAGAGAGAGAGAGAGAGAGAGAGAGAAAATCAGCTGATATTAACAAACAATTCATATTCTTAAATGTCGTAATCCGGGAAAACTACTTCATTTGTACAATGGTGTCTTATATAATTATTAATAATAAAAATTGTTTTGTTTATCACAATCCTCGTATTCGACTGGCTGGTTTTTTATAGTGCGGGGTTCCGGGGTACATACTACCTCCTTAGGAGTCCATGACTTTTCTTACTATCTGCTCTGTTTCTAGTAGCACACTCTCCTGCATGAGTCCTGGAGCTATTTCGGCTCTACTTTTTTCAGGTTCCTTTTCAGGGATCTTGGGATCGCACCTAGGCTTCCCATGATTATTTGTACAATTTCCACTGGCATATCCCATATCCTTCTTATTTCTATTTTCAACTCTTGAAACTCACAATTATTTCATTTAATTTCTTATCTATTCTGGTATCCAATGGTATTGCGACATCAATGAGCGATGCTTTTTTCTTGATTTTGTCAATCCATGTCCCATCTGGTCTATTGGCACATATCACCCTATCTGTTCTGATACCATAGTCCCAGGGAATCTTTGCCTGATTGCTTTCTATTACTCCCTCAGGTTGGTGTGTTTTGCAAAAGCTCCAAGTGGAGGGCTTTTGCTAGTGAATCATGCCTCTTTTTGTACTGGTTCTGTGCAAGTGCCGGACATTTGCTTGTTATGTGGTTTACGGTCTTGCTTTTCATATTGCACTTCCTGCATATGGGTGGGAGATTATTTCTACCTTGTGCTGCTGTTGGCTTTCCTTCTGTTCCCTTCTAGAGTTCTCTCCTCAATAGGCATTGCCATCTTTCATCACTGGCCAGTTCATTAGTCTGTCTCATGTACTGTCCATGAATTGGTTTGTTGTGCCATTCCTCCATTCTGTTTGTCATTCTCCTGTATCTGTATATTTCTGGGTCTTCCTCTGCTTTTATCAGTATTCTTCCCACACACTTCTTTGCCACTCGTCTTCACTGGTTTTCAGATATTGCCCCAGTGCTCTGCTCTCAGTGTTTACGCAGTCCTCTCTGCTTAGTGGTCCTCTCCCTCCTTCATTTCGTGCTATGTATAATCTGTCTGTATTTTCTTTTGGGTGTAGTGGTTTGTGTATTGTCATGCGATTCCAAGTTTTATAATCTGTGCTGCGCAGTTCAGCCTTCACCCACTCCACTACTCCTACATTGTATCTGATTAGGTAATTCCCATGTGTTTATGGCTTCCATCATTCATTGTGGCTATGAGTTTTGACTTGAGTATCACCCTAAGAGTTTGCATATATTTCTTCCTGGTTTTGTTCTTCATCTCTTGGTGTTTTATATCCTCTCTTTCTATTATTCATAAGTATTTGCATCCTGTCTCATCTACGTGTTTGATGCTATGCCCATCTGGTCCCTTTATCCCTTCAGTCCCTGTCACTTTGCATTTTTGTATTTTGACCAAGGCATTTTTTTTTTATTCTAAACTCCATCCTGATATCCCCAGATGCAATCCTTACAGTCTAGATTAGGGTATATATTTCCTTGATGCTCTTACCATACATCTTCATGTCGTCCATGATAGTAAATTTTGCTGCTTCCTTTCTTGAGTTGGTACCCAGTACTTTTGTCATGGAAATCGTGGCTACTCTAAAAAGTAGTGGGGCCAGTTAGTTGCCTTGAAAGATCCCTCTCCTGATGTTAACCTCTGCTAGTCATATCCCAGAGCTTGAAAGTACTCTATTCCAGTTGCCCATTGTATTTTTTAGGAGGCTGATTGTCTTTTCCTCTGCCCCACATATTTTTAGGCATTTTATTAGCCACGTGTATTGTATCATGTAGAAGGCTTTCGTGTAGTCAATCCATGCCATGCTTAAGTTGGATTTCCTTCTCTAAATGTTCTTCATTACTATTCTATCCTTCAGGAACTGGTATTTAATGTCAGTAATGTAACCCCTCCGCTTCGTATAAGGAAAGCAAAAAATGTCAGGAAAAAATTCTATTGTGTATATATTTGCAAGTACTGTGCTGAAGTGAAGTAAGTCATATCTCTCCTGACATAACCTGTATTATTATAAACATAAAGAATTCCATAAAAAATAAAGAAAATATCTATTATAATTACATTTTTCAGGTCTCTAAGAAGTACATTTTCAAGATTATGGTAATGAGCTGAAAAAAACAAAATACATTATTATTACATCAGCAGCAAAGGCAGGTAATGAAATTGCCGGAACTGTTTTTCATCAATTAGACTAGTGAACCGCGGAGCAGCTTTTGCTAGAGCACATCTCAAGCCAGCTTTCACATCTTTCACATTCATTCGAGACCTTAGTTTTGATTTTATGACAAGTAAGCTGGAAAACCCAGTTTCACATACAATTTGGATATTTTACACCAGAACCTGACTAAGGACTTTTTCTCAAATAGATCGCAAGCACTGGGGCCATTCATAAGTTCAATAAACTCATTAACAAAAGCAACATCTGCATGGAAAGGGTCTCTAATTAGCATTAAGTTTCCGTCAGACACATCATAAAAGGTGGCTGCTGTTTTGGATTCGGTTAGGTTTGTTGTGATGTTGGCGTTGGTGTTCGTATCCCTGAGTTGTGCCACTAATCTTGCGCCCTCATATGCCAGGTTATTTGTTTCTGTGATCTGGTCTTTCCCTCCCATTCTAACCTCTCTGTTACATTATCTGTGGTTATTCGTGTGCAGTTGTTTGATAATTTATTATTATTATTATTATCATTATTATTATTATTATTATTATTATTATTATTATTATTATTATTATTATTATTATTATTATTATTATTATTCATACAGAAGAAACCCACAGGGGCCATTAACTTCAAATTCAAGCTTCCAAAGAACATAGTGTTCATTTTATAAAAAAGTTACAGAAGATCATTGGAAATACAGAAGGAAGAAATCAGTTATTAGAAATAAAATAATATGAATTATCTCCCCATTAAACGACAAACAGTTCGAATATAGTTATTACTTTAATTTTTCACGTCTTTGTCTGTTATCTCACTAAGTTCAATCACATAAAAACTTTGAGTTTCTTAATTACTGTGAACATAATTATAAACCATCTTATGAGATGTATTCCAAATTATTTTTTCATTGCCACAGAATTTCGGTATAACTTAGTTGGGAAAACTTTTTCCACAAGTGCTTAGCAGAAATCTGCCAGGAGATAATGAGGACGAGTGAATTAGTTAAAGAATTTGTGACATGTGTTTAGGAAAATAGTGATATTTGATACGAATATTTTTTTTATACTGGTAAGATGAGGATGTAAATACGGTTGTCTAGGACAAATAAAATTAGCTAAACTTTAAGCATAATTAGACAAATTTACAAAACATCTCTTAAGATGATGAAACTTGCAAAGTATCCTGATACAAGATGATGAGTTATATTCGATGTTACATGAATATTCGACTTTCAGTGGCAGATGAATACATGAATTTAGAACTAAGAGAAAAAAGCGTAACTTACACACAAACAAACACACTCAGAAGCAAAACTCTCCTAGTTTATAAAAGAAAACGAATGTATCTCTTTGAAAAACTGAAAAGTTTTTTGCATGACTAATGCACGATTTCTCAAAAGACAAAAGTTTGGTAAGCGTTAACTTTTGACTGGGAAATTCATGAGATGCAAGAAAAGACGACGAGAAAACAGAAGAAACGTTAAACTTCTGTTAAGTTCTTAAATGTGTGTTGTTTTTTCCTAATCAATTCCCCATTTGATATTCACACAGTTCTTTCACTCTCTCCCCTTATTACCATATTTCTAATTGAATAGAGTCTAACAAAAGTATAAGTTTTACACTTCAAGGAGTTTGTTATTACTGCTTTCATTATTGCATGTGAATAGTTTCAGAAATATCGAGAAGCATATTGTTAATTTTCTTTATTTCATGAAGGGTCTGTGGTGTGCTTTTCAGTGAAAAATTACATACTTACAATCTCGCTCAGATTGTAACAATGTGTGAATCTTGTGATCTGGATTTTGTAAGTAATCAGTGTACGAATATTGGTACCCTGTCTAAGTTTGTGAATGATATCTGTTGTTTATGTTTGTGTAAGTCACGTGACCAGAGGGACTTCCGAATTCTCCCCCGATATCCACATGTTGGCTCGTCAATGCTGTATATTATTTTGGTAACTTGTTTAATAAACTAATGCTAATTACCCTCAGCTTATCAATGAGAACCCGTAACATGGTGTCAGGAGTGGTTCTTATCTACATATAAGCTGGATTAAGGAAGAAATGAGGGTAAGTGACGACTTACAAGTTACTGACCAGTTTGTTTACGTACTAGGCTACGCCGTTTGCCGACGTGCAGAATTTTCCCCAGTGGGATAAGTTTTCTCATCACAATTAAGGTAGTTTTGTACCATAAAGATGAATATACAGCTAACTCCACCGAGTCCTATGGACTTTATTGCAAGTACTAATGTAGCCCTCAAATGGAAGAAATTTAAAGAAGCTTTTATTAACTATGAAATTGCCATAGGCTTAGACATGGAAGCTGACAGACGAAGGGTAGCAATATTCTTGCATGTTATAGGAGAATTAGGGGTTGAGAAATATAATACACTGTCTTGGGATGAAGATGGAGATAAATATAAGATAGGTAAAGTTTCAAAGAAATTTGATGCAGAATGCAGTCCCAGATCAAATATAATCACGGAAAGATACAAATTTCTCAAGCGGAAACAAGAATCTAATGAAAGTTGTGACCAATTCATAACCCAGTAAAGAATTTTATGCAAAACTTGCAATTATGATAATGAAGAAGAAATGATCAGGGATCAATTCATCCTCAATTTACATGATGATAAGGCTAGGGAGAAATTACTGGATCATGTGCAGATGGATACGAAACCAATGACCTTAGAAAGGGCTGTGAATTTTTTAAAAATTATGAAATTCGAATTCAGGAAAAGCAACAAATGACTAGTAGCAATACTGAAGAAGAGGAAGTTAATGTCGTGTGGAAGAAGAAAAATAAGTACACAAATCCTCAAATTAAGCCTAAGTCCAATCGTGCCAAGGAAATTAAAGATTGCAGGTATTGTGGCAGGACTCATAAAATTAGGATGTGTCCAGCATATGGTCAAGTGTGTGCCAAATGTAAGGAAAAGAATCATTATGCTAAACAGTGTAATACTAATTGGAACTCTGAAAAAGTGAAAACTTGTGAAGAGAATGAAGATAGTTATAGTGACATTCAGCAAATTAGCAAAATAAATGAATCGATAGGAAACATTTCTGTCTCATGAGAGAAAGCAGTATGTAACCATGACGGTAAATCAGCAAGAAATAAATTTTCAGATTGATTCCGGGGCTACATGCAATGTTTTGAGTGTTAAAGAATTGAAGCGTTTGACTGGCAGGGATAAGTTAGATACTGGTGATAGCATCAAACTGAAAGTGTTTAATAATAAAACAATCGAGACTATTGGAATTAAAACTCTAATGTGTGAAAGGAAAGGAAAGCAGTATAAACTTAATTTTTATGTAGTGAAGGAAAATGTTTCTTCTGTAATAGGTTATGAGGATGGGCAGAGACTGAAATTGATCAAAATTCTTGTGAATGATAACCCAAGTGCTAAGCAAGAAATAAATGAGGTTTCTTCGAAAGTGTTAGATAAAAACAAGATTATATCTGATTTTCCTGAGTTATTCGAAGGTATGGGGGAATTAGGACCTCCATGTAAGATAAATATTGATCATACAGTGTCACCAGTGATCCATGCTCCAAGAAAAGTTCCTTTTACCCTTAAGAAAAAATTGAAGCAGCAGTTAAGTAGTATGGAAGGTACCATTATTGAAAAGGTCTCAGAACCTACAAATTGGGTTTCTAGCATGGTTTTAGTAACAAAGCCTAATTCAGATTTAAGGATTTGTTTAGATCTTACAGATCTAAACAAAGCATCAGGAGACCCCATTATCCACTTCCAACAATTGAGGAAATTTTACCGAAATTGGGCAATGCTAAAATATTTTCAGTACTTGATGCTAAGAATGGATTTTGGCAAGTGCAACTTGACAAAGAGTCAAGTTATATTAGACAAAAGACCAAAGGTGATGTTGCATTGCAAGCATTAAAAGAAACAATTCTAAAAGGTTGGCCCACTCATTGTAAAGAGGTTCCTGAAATCATAAGATCTTTTTTTAAATTTAGGGATGAACTTACTGTTGATAATGATATAATTTTTAGACGTAATTGCATTGTTGTCCCATCATGTTTAAGGTCTTACATGCTGAAACAAATTCATTATGCTCACAATGTGATTGAAGTTACTGTTAGATATGGTAGAGATATATTGTTCTGGCCTGGCATGGGTGCAGATATAAAGAATTATGTTTCTTCTTGTGTGGTGTGTAATAAGTATGGTAGTAAACAAACCAAGGAATCCTTAAATACACATGATTTTCCTTCTAGGCCTTGGTCTGAAATTGGAATGAATATTTTTAGTGTTGGCAATTTGATTTTGGTAGATTATTATTCATATTTTGAGGTAAATTCATTGGAAAATATGTTAGCGTCAAATGTTGTAAGCAAGGTAAGGAGTAATTTTTCACGCTATGGTATACCAGACATTGTAGTAAGTGACTGTAGCTCACAATTTACATCAAGTGAATTTCAAACTTTTGTAAAGAAATGGTCATTTAAACATGTAAAATCATCCCCTTACCACCACCAGTCAAATGGCAAAAATGAAAATGCAGTAAAAATAATGAAACAGTTGTTCACAAAAGCAAAAGAGGATGGCCATGATCCTTTATTAGCACTTCTTGAATGGAGAAATACTCCAACTGAGGGATTTAACTCTTCGCCTACGCACAGAAATTTTGGCAGAAGAACTAAAAGTCAATTGCCTATAACAGAAAATTTACTTAAACCCAAAATTGTTGATGGGGTACCAGAAGTTCAAACAAAGAAATTGATTAGGCAAGCTAAATATTATAACAGATCATGTAAGAATTTAGTCTCATTAAAACCAGGTGATGTCATCCGTGTACAACCAGTTCCAGTAAAAAGGAATGGAAGAAAGGTAAGGTAATAAAAGAGGTTTCAAACAGAAAATACACAATAGAAGTAGAAGGCAAAGTATATTTTAGAAATCGCAAATTTCTGAGAAAGACATCAGAGACAGTAACTGATAATTATATTGATTCTGATATTGCTATTGAAACTGATGTCAATATAAATGATGTTGCAAATAAATCTTTCACACGTCCTCAGGCTGATAACTTAGAAACCACAAAGAAAGCCTCAATATCTTCAGGATTATTTGTGATAAATTTAAAGAGCAAATTAGGTATGTAGGATTAGATGTATGTTGCAGGGACCATTTATGTAGAAGAAAAGTTCGTCCAAATTTTGTTGAGAAAATGTAAATGAAGGGAGATGTAACAATATGTGAATGTTTTGATCTGGATTTTGTAAGTAATCAGTGTACGAATATTGTTTGGTACGCTGTCTAAGTTTGTGAATGATATCTGTTGTTTATGTTTGGGTAAGTCACGTGACCTGAGGGACTTCCGAATTCTCCCCCGATATCCACATGTTGGCTCGTCAATGATGTATATTATTTTGGTAACTTGTTTGATAAACTAATGTTAATTACCCTCAGCTTATCAATGAGAACCCGTAACACAGATAAACATAAACTAATATTCAAGAGAGAGAGAGAGAATATGCTCTTACCCTCCTTATCATAAATCTCTTGGCCATATACTTTCAATTAACGCCGAATAATCAATCTTCTATATTCAAGCACACTAAAATCAGTACAAGCAGGATATTATCATATAAAATTGAAACACTTGTCACTAAACACACATCCCTTTCAAATATTAGATGGAAAAGGGTTCACAGTAAAAAGCAACAATAGCATCCTTTAAATCAGAATGGGCTGGTAAGTGTCGAACCAGAGCCATACATAGGAGCAACGTCACTCTCTGCTTCATCTTTGGCTGGGCATATGCTGCCATTTTGTAAGCAGAGACATTAGCGCCTCTAGCAGCTGGGTGCGCTAGACCAGAGTCAAAGTAATAGGGTCTGTTCAACTCGGCATTGGGGGCGGAGCTAATACTGTGACGTCAGAAGAGTAACACTACTCGTGCTTCTCCATTGAATTACTTAAAGAAGCTTTAGTTTTTATACATTTAATCCGTATCGCATGGTTTTTGTTTTTTTGATAAAATCTGATAAAACTTGTAAAGAGGTAACATGCTTGATGTTTTTTAATAACGATTCAAAGTATATAGGGTCTGCTTAACTCGGCAGTGGGGGCGGAGCTAATACTGTGATGTCACAAGAGTAACACTCCAGTGTTTCTCCACTGAATTACTTAAAGATCCCTTAGTTTTTATGCATATAATCCATGTCGTGTGGTGTTTTTCATAAAATCTTGATGATAAAATCGGTAGAGGTCACTTGTTTGATTTTTTTAATACCCATTCTCTCATCTAGTCACCAAACCTTGTTTTATTGCACAAAATATACCAGTTTGAACACACAGCTACACCAGCTTTCTTCATATGTTTATTCTTTACTTATTTATTTACTTACCTATAAACTGGTTTGCTGTATTCTCTTCAAGTCCATTTTTTTAACATGACAACTCTCTCTCTCTCTCTCTCTCTCTCTCTCTCTCTCTCTCTCTCTCTCTCTCTCTCTCTTCTCTCTCTCTCTCGCTCTCTCTCTCTCTCTCTTTCAGGCAGTAATATTATCAAGATTTTAAATAATTCTTAGGAAATGTATTTAGTTCTGTCACTGTGTTCATACCTCACTTTGAAAAGCAACTTTTTTTATGATAAAGGTTAGAATGATAGATTAATTAAATTTTCCAAATCTTATTGTGAATACTTATTGTGGTAAAGGCAGTGTAAAAAATGGCAGTTGCATTTCCACGACTTGGCCACAAAAAAGAAAACAATATCAAAAGTATAAGAATTACATCATATACGATATAAGGTATCAAAGGAATAAATGATGAAGAAAATGATACAGGTAACACATTTCCAGCAAATTTCTCATTAGCACTTCATATCACATAAATATACTTCCGAACACATAAGTTTACATATAACACAAACTGTATGCATAAAGCTATTAATTATGAATGCCTCAAACGATTATAATATTTTCGAAAAAAGTACAAAAAGTCATTCGTCAGTCTGGCTGGATGTATCTGATGACGTTTCACAAGGGGCGGGGATAGATATCAGATCTCCCACGACCGCTTAATTTTTTATAATTTTTGCGTGCGTAGATAATATTTTCTGTGCGTGATTATGGGTTTGAAAATAATTGTAATTGTAATGTGTCATATACCAATTGAAAGGGCATTCTTTGTACTTTTACATGGTATATGGCAAAACGTAATAAGATGAAAAATTATGTAAGAAAAATGTGGTAAATATTTACATAAAATTTACAAATTTTGGTCCGTCTTTGACCTAGAATTCCTCGAAAATTTTCGAAGACACCTATCAATTTTATTTATGCATTATATAGTACATTTTATCAGTTTTATAATCCATTTTTCAGTTTCTTTCTATCATCATCCCTTAGTCAGATACGCTACGAAACGTGAATGTATGTAGGTTGATGGATGAAGTAATTGCACATTTTTGTGTGCGTAGATAATTTTTTCTGTGCGCGCCTGTGGGTTTGAAAGTAATCGTAATTGTAATGTGCTATACATCATTTGAAAGAGCATTCTTTGCAATTTATCGTAGTGTATGGCAACATGCAATAAAAGGAAAATTTTTATAAAAAAAACGCCATCGCAAAAATAGTTATATGAAAATGTTATCGTAAATATAGTTTCATTAAGATATGGTCCTTTTGTAACTGATGACGTTTCACATGGGTCGGGGATAGGTTTTATTACCGACTCGTGAGCAGACCCTGTATATTTTAACTCTGCGCTGGAAGGCATGAAAATCATGACGCTAACATGGACAGCTGCAGAAAAAATTCAATAGCGGCCTTATTTCTGTACGGATTTAGAAAATAAAGAAACTGTCATGATCAGAAGAGTCAGCCACTTTTCAATACTTAGTCAGATCTTTCACTCTAACTAAAATAAAATTTGAATATGCCAGTTTACATGCCTTTCCCACTTCCCCATTAAACTGACAGCTGAAGAAAAATGCTATAGCGGCCTTATTTCTGTACGGATTTGAAAAAGAAAAAAAATATACATATAAACATGCATATGTATAATTTCTCAGTTATTTCAATAGATGAGCAAAATATATGCACAGAAACTATATATATATATATATATATATATATATATATATATATATATATATATATATATATATATCTATATATATATATATATATATGAATATATATATATATATATATATATATATATATATATATATATATATATATATATATATATATATACATATATATATATATATATTATATATATATATATATATATATATTATATATATATATATATATATATATATATATATATATACTATATATATATATATATATTCATATATATATATATATATATATATATATATATATATATATATATATATCATATATATATATATATATATATATATATATATATATATATATATATATATATATAATATCTCTATATATATATATATTATCTATATATATATATATATATATATATATATATATATCTATATACTATATATATATATCTATATATATATATATATATATATATATATATATATACATATGTATGTATTCATATATATATTACATATATTACATATATATACAATATATATACATATATATATAATATATATATTATATATATATATATATATATAATATATATATATATATATAATCTGTCAGTATAACAGTTAAATATTTGCTTCAGGTCAATAGGATTTACTTGTGCATTAAAACCTGTGCTTTCTTGTTTTGCTTAGATTTCTTATCAAATAGGTTTCTAGTTTGAAACTTGAGGTAGTAATGCAACCTACATGTCAAATATTTTCTGATTAGAAGAGATGCAAATTTTGCCTCAAGATGCTTTGGACAAGCATCTAACAATTTCACAGGAACTTGCTTCACTGCAATGTTGGTGAGTTGAAGGAAAACGCCATCTGTTGTCAGAAGTTTCTCAATATTCTGCTTAAAAACAATATCAGTTCTTTCCAGAAATCTTCTGAATGAATCAGATGGTACGTGAGTGATCCAATGGCATCGTCTGTGTTGTATGCCTTGAAAGTGCCTTTCAGTGACTGTGTTGTCTTTGACTGTAAGTCTCCCAAGGCAATCCGACCGCGACACCACCTTCTTGAAAATGTATCCACTGTTGTATGCAATAACATTGGTAGCAGCTGAAAGTCTTCTTCGACTTTAAGTGGTACATGGTCACTCTCTGCTGTCTTGAGCCGCTTGGCAAGTACCACTAACTCTGCCTGCTGCTCCCCTTTCCTCTTTTTCCCAAGGTTCCCCAAGGAGACCAGCAGGTTTGCTTCATCGTTAATACAGTTTGCAGTATTGACAGGGTTCAGTAAGATGTTTGTAGAGAGGGCTTGGAAAGCGTAACCCAATTCCGTTGAGGACGGGTTGAAACAATGGCCCTCCTTATGTCGCACTTGGGAAAAAAAGTTCTCTAAACAGTCTTGGTTAAGCCGTCCCGTGAGAAGATATTGGAAGAATCCATTTCCTGAAATGAAAAAGTTACACAAGTTATTTTAGTTTTTAATAAATAAGGAGAAAGTCGTTCAATAGGGCGTCACTGAAGGCAGGATCTACTGCACTGCATATAAATATATTATTGAAATCTTTTTCTGGACAATGCCAAACTGATAATAATAACCAAGAAGATCATCTGCCAGCATGTTGGTGGCTCGCAGGCACATTTGCTGTCCTTCAAAACAGGGTAATGAAGCCACAGCCCTTTCAAACTTCCGCTGCCTAACCTGCAATATATAGAACAACTAACGGGTCAAAGCTTTATGCTGTGCGAAGTTGGCTGAACTACAGAACTTTACGAGGTAGCTCACAACATAGCGACTGTCTAAAACGTGAGTGGGTCAAAGGTAAAACATGTATGGTACACAAAATCTTCAGTTGGTTAGACTTCAATAAAAAAACTGACTATATTTCTTAGTGCATCCAAAAACTTTAGGCACTGGTGAATGAAAATGTGCTTTATCAATACAATATTTACCTGTTCTTCAAAGTGCAACAGCTTTGACTTGTTCTTCATCGTTAGCTTCAAGGCCCCGTGATGAATGTTAAGAAAATAAAAAAATGTTTTTAACTTGCTCAGAAAATTGGCTGTTTCTGTTGCCAATGGAGCCATCTATCCAAGAGCGACCAATGTATGGATGCCAGCAAAACCGAGTGAGAGCACACTTAGGCCGTGAGACTAACCTGAATGCTACACAAAGACACATGATCAGTTTCTAATGGTTTCTTCAGGGAAATGAGGGGATACAATGTCCTTTCTTTATTATCTTCTTATTTTAATAGCACTAGGAGTTATTTGCTAAAAATTATTTAAACGGGTAAATTAATTTCTATCTTCATTGGGGAGAAAGGTGGCAGGTATACATTATATGACGAGCTGACAATGAGTGATCAATTTTAAACAAATTTTGCACGCACTTCCATGTGGCAGTCTGAAATAGTTTTATTATAGCTTTATTTTTGTGTGTTCAAAATGTGTTATCAGTAACATATTACACGCTGTAATTTGTTATAAAATGTATACTAACATGAGGCCAAGATATATGAACTTTACCTTTTATTGTTACTGTCATTGCTCCTCCAAATTTTCTGAATGTGGCTAGTATTCATAGAAAAAAGGAATATTAATACACACTGCAATGTTATAATAAGAAATAACCAATTTAAAGTGAACATAATAAAAAATGTTAATCTAGAAACATGTGTTATATGCAATCTTTAACTAGGTACCTTTCCAGTATCATAGATGCTGTCATGCTTCTTAAGGGTGTTCCGAATATTCTTTAGGATGTGGGGGACATCATAGAGTATGTAGATTCTTCGATCTTGGAACTATAAGGTACCACATGAAGAACATTTACTGTTATACTTGAAATAATGAGCAGATTTCAACATATTTAATAAAATTACTGCTCACACTTTCCATACTATTTACCTATAATTCAGCAACATTATAGAAGAGATATGTATGTATATTATTGTGTTTCCCTGTCCTCTTCATCTATAGTTACTGAAATCTACAACTTTCTCTGCATATGTCTAACTGACTATAAGCAGGATCCTTGATCGCAAATGACAGCCACTGGTGTCAGGCCAATGTTAGATACTGCATACAGTGACTGAAATGAAAATTTTTTTTCAAAGGTAACTGAATTAATTCATAAAAAACCTCTAAGAAATTTATCTTTTGAATTAATGTTATATACCAGTTTGGTACTTGATTACTTTAGAGATGCACGATAAATGCATGAACACTCATGTATGAATTATATCTTACATTTTGAAGGAGCACTTACAAGAGGCAACATTCTCGCTGCAATAATAGGAGAGCGGCTGCTTTCAGTTTGCAGAAATCCCGCTGACCATAAAGACTAAAGCCTGGTTACAAGGCTTTGGTCTCCACTGAGGCAGCTCCGCAAAACCATCGATGCAGTCTCTGGAGGTGTTGAACTTCAGCTCGTTTTGAAGGCTCATTTCATCAAATGTGATTGCACAGTGCCTGTCCGTGGTTCCCAAGGAATTTACTTTCAGGGCAAGCAAGCTCATGACAGATTAAAACGCACCTGCTAGAATGGATATAGCTTTGACATATCTGAAATATATATGAGTAAATTATTAGTAACAGTACACAATGGTATATGTTAAAAGATAATGGAATATGTATAAAAGATTTTAATAATAACAAGAAAATAATTATAAACAAAATAATCACATAAAAGATAGGTATGTAGGCAGGATCTTGTGTCTGCAAACCCACAGTAATTAAACTGCCCTTTTAAAATTGGATAATGGTTTCCTTTGTGGCATACATTAAAAAGAAGTAACTGTCTAAATTGTTTATTAAATTGTGGTGCCACATTCTGTAAAATGTTTTTGATTTTCCATAATGTCATACCTCTGCAAAGTGCTCTCTTTTAGTAGTGTAAACAAAGGAGACAGTGTTTAGTAGGCTTGTCTGCTTCTGTAGTGAATGCCAAGAACAATACCTTTTTCTAGGTCTGTTCACCTTTGACCTGCAACCATAATCCATGTGTTGTGCTATTACAATTAGTTATTACAATAATTGAAAATCAGCCCAACTCTACAGCTGCCAGTGATCATGGTGACAGTGTGATATAACTGTCCTTAAGCCCGCATGGTACTGCACCCATTAACCTGACGGCCACACCTTGCTGGCACTAGAGGAAAAAGGTTGGCCCAAAAATGTCCATGTAATATAACTTTTAACACAATTTATTATTTCTTTTAGCCAAAATCACGCCAACACACACTATAGTTACACTAGTATACATGACAAAATATGTAACCCCAGGTCTTTGTAACTTCATTGATAGCAATACAGCTTATTCTTGAAAGTAAATTAAGTGTCAAAATTATCATAGTGTGTCTGAGCTATCATAATTAATATTATAAATATCTAAAACTTGTTTTGCAGTACGTTTCTAGCTTATGTATTGAAAGAGCACCCAGTTATGTTGTTGTCATATATATTTTAATGGAATTGACCTCAAATGTACATGATCTTAACAGTCAAGTTCCTTTTTGTTACTGCATGCATACTTAATACACAAATTACCTTGATTTTTGCGGCTACAGTTTCTTAGCTGTCCCCGAATAAACTCACCAATGAGAGGCTTAACACCGTGGCTCAGGCACCCCTGAACAATTTCTTCCTGGCTAGGAATCCTTGGTTCTATTGCTGTTGTCTCGGATGTGTGCGATACAAGTTTTTGTTGACGGTCAATATTGTAATTCATTTCATATAACAAGTTTATGAAAGAAAATACATGATTAGTGCTTATGATTGGGGGACAAGATATTGCCTTAGCCATAAACTATTTCACAATTTATAACACTCACATCAGCAATACACTTCACATTCACCTCCGCCTTGAGGACTAGTCACATTGCTAGCGTAGTTGTGATCATGGAGGCTCGATACCTTGTTAAAAAATAGGTCAATATTATACGTGATATATGAATCACCCAATAAACATATCTATCTGTCTATCTATATTATGAATACATCAAGCTTGCTGGGTTAAAATTTCAGTAACTGTGTAACACTTAAACCGGTGGTTGAGTATATGTAAGATAATCAGATTTAAAATTTGCTGTTTTTACCCTTTGCATGCTAGCTGTATAGTAGCTATATATTTGCTTGCCTACTTAACATTTACGTCTGCTAAATGTATACATATATATTATTCTCATCATATGGTCCCCATCATGCTCATTTGGCAAAGTGAAAAATCTTTCCTTCTGTGGGTTTCTGGTGGTACACTGTTTTTGAAATGGAAATATAGCTTTCTTCCAGTTGATCACCAATCGATTACTCCTGCAATGAAATTTGCCATTAACAAGACCATGCATATTACCCCTCTCAAACATATAGCTAGTTCAAATAATTCATTTGTTCATAATTCAAGTACACAGATTAAAGTAGTATATATTGTTAATTAGTACTTTCTAAATTATTCATTCGGATCAACCTGGTTGACCGTAATGCTGAGGGTCAGGCCTTGAACCTGTGGAGGTGACAGTCTACAGTTAAAATGTCTCCCGACCAAGACACTGATATTGAGGCTACTGGTATAAATAGCAATCTAGTACATCTATATTATCATAAGACCTTGGGTTGGTTATATCATTAATCGTTTAACCATATTGCTAAGTCAGACATTGACAATTTGACAGGGGTTAGCTGAGTCACCTGTGACTGTACAGCATGGCATATGTTCTAGATCTACATTGACAGTTTAGAATCATAACTCACCTTTCTTTTTCATTGGGAAATCTGAAGAAATTCAGATGCTTTCTCTGCAAACGGTTTTTACTGCAGCCATAGGCCGAACTAAATGATCCTTCAGACTTTTTTGTGCGACAGTTTCCACATGTCAACAGAGCAGAAGTCATGACAGTCACGCTCAACCACAATGGTTCAATTATGAAATGGCGGCACCTTGAGTGACGTTGCTCTTATGTATGACTCTGGTTGAAAGGACGACTTTAATATTCATAGTTAAATTCTCATATTGTTTACATAGTTAACAGGGCAGGTCATCAAAGAACTCTTTACACAACTGGTCTTTTTATTATAAAAATGAGTGTATCGTTTACTCAGTAATCCATTTGAGCAATCTGATTGCTTTAGTGATTTTCTAAAGTATATTATCCGGGACACTGTGTTTGTTTAAATTAAATTCCTTTGATTATTACTTCTGGTATAAGTACATCCTTATTTGTAAGAAACAGCATCATCAAACATGAAAATAAAACAAAGAGAGCTGCACCAACGTGAAACATTCCGACATAAATCTCACCAGACAAAACTTTATGTAAACGTTGATTCTTGGTTCCCTTACCAAGATTATTTTCAGAGCTAAAGTAAAAAGTAGGATCAAAGGAAAAAATCAATTTGCAAGGATTTACTGTTGTATTGACCAGATTGTATAAATGAAAATATAAAATGAAAATACTCACAAGAGATATATTTAGAATTCTGTGCAGATTGGAATCTAAGAAAAATATGGTGGAATAATCAGGTAGGAATGCTGTGACATTTTCCGTTCAACATTTGCTTCTTCAGTTATCTTGCATTAAGTTTATTCCATATAATGATAAATACTGGGCACAGTTTTCTGTGTCAAAAGTGATGATAATGGTTGCAGGTCCACAATAGTATAGCTGTGTGAGAGTTGTTGTTCTTTTATAAATAACAATAGCTATCGAACCTAGTGGTAGGTTCACTCTTGACTTAGGATGAACCTAGCACAAGATTCGAAAGTTATTGTTGTTTATTAAAGAACATCAACTCTCGCACAGCTATATGATTGTGGACCTGCAACCAATGGTAGATATGCTTGTTTTAACTGTTACACCAAAGAACAAGACGACGAAGAACACAATAATAATAATAATAATAATAATAATAATAATAATAATAATAATAATAATAATAATAATAATAATGTGGTGCCGTGGCAGAGTGGGTTAGGTCGTCAATTGACTGGTTAAGCAAAAAAGGGGTTGGTCAGTCGTTGGATGGGTGACCGTTCTCCTCGGCGTTGATTCCTTGGGAAAGGATCTTTACCATAATTTCCTCAGTCTACTCAGATGTAAATGAGTACCTATTCCTGATGGGGTAGGGTCCAGCTATGGGTTAAATAGCAAAACTCAGCAATGATGGAAACAAATGAAGAATTAAACGAAAACGACGTAAATGGAACCTCTGGCAACAGAGGAGCTTCGTCCGGCAGCCAGGTATTCAGCCCAATTGAAGGGGAGGTTGTCATCCAGCAACTGACCACCACAACGACAGTAACCAACAACCAGAGACTGGAGCTACAGAAGCAAACCAGAGGAAGAAATGGACAAGAGAAGAAAATAAGGAAATATGGAGATGCTACATCGGAGAGAGGATTTAGAAGAAGGTTGGTCAACATCTGGAATGAGAGGAATAACACCCCCCAAACAGAGCAGAGGCTGGCAAACCAAGTAAGGAACATAAAGAAAAGAACTGGCTCTCCCCAACAGAAAGAGAGGAATGGGAAAGAAAAATGACATACGGCAACGAATTACAAGAAGACGAACTGAGAGACGATGCCACAGAAGACGACACACGAAGAAACACCAATGAAGTACCAGACAGGACGGAATGGGTAGAAAAGATCAGACAATGGATGAAGCCAGATACAGAGAGAACAAAGATCCCCTCCATGAAAGCCTACAACACCAAGAAATTAAGGGAGAAAACAAGAGGGGTCAATGAAATAATGAGACTAATACTCACCACCAATATCACAGAAACAAATAACTTGACATATGCAGAACTGATGGGGACACGAACACCAACACCAATAGCAAAACCAACCCATCAGAAACCAAAACAGCAACTGCCTTGGAAAAGGCACCTGGAAAAGCAAATCATGGTGATGAGATCTGACTTGGGTAAACTGAAAGAGATGGCAGAAAAAAGGCTAAGAAGCAAGAAAACTAGGGAGGAACTGAACGAGAAATACAAAGTATGCGAGAGGGGACTAAACAACACAATAGAAGATGTAAAACAGAGGCTTAGGGCCAAAGCACATAAGATCCAACGATACATGAACAGGAATAAGGGATACCAACAGAACAAACTATTTGGAACCAACCAGAAAAGACTATACAGCCAACTAAGAGGAGAAGACAACCACCAAACCAAGTAAGAGACTTAGGGAATACATATGGAACAATCCGGTATCATACAACAAACATGCAACATGGCCCTAGGAAGTCAAGGCAGAAGAAACAGGGAGAATAAAACAAAGATTCACTAACATCACGACAGACACAGCCAGACACCAACTAAAGTAAATGCCCAACTGGAAAGCCCCAGGTCCCGATGAAGTACATGGATACTAGCTCAAAAACTTCAAAGCCCTACACCCAAGAATAGCAAAACAACTCCAGCAATGTATCACAAATCACCATGCCCCCAAATGGATGACCACAGGAAGAACATCCCTAGTCCAGAAAGACAAGAGTAAGGGAAATATAGCCAGTAACTACAGGCCTATCACGTGCCTACCAATAATGTGGAAGTTACTAACAGGTATCATCAACGAAAGGCTATTCAACTACCTCGAGGATACAAACACCATCCCCCGCCAACAGAAAGGCTGCAGAAGGAAGTGTAGGGTCACAAAATACCAGCTCCTGATAGACAAAATGGTAATGAAGAACAGTAAGAGAAGGAAAACCAACGTAAGCATGGCATGGATAGACTATAAGAAAGCCTTCGACATGATACCACACACATGGTTAATAGAATGCCTGAAAATATATGTTCATGGACGACATCAAGCTGTATGGTAAGAGCATCAAGGAAATAGATACCCTAATCCAGACAGTAATGATTTATATATGGGGACATCAGGAAGGAGTTTAGAATAGAAAAATGTGCCTTAGTGAACATACAAAAGGGCAAAGTAACAAGGACTGAAGGTATAAAGCTACCAGACGGGAGCAACATCAAACACATGGATGAGATGGGATACAAATACCTGGGAATAATGGAAGGAGGGGATATAAAACACCAATAGATGAAGGACCAGAAAACTAGAAAACATATGACAATACACAAAGCACTACACCCAAGAGCAAATACGGACAGACTATACATAACACGAAAGGAAGGAGGGAAGGAACTACTAAACATAGAGGACTGCGTCAACATCGAGAACAGAGCACTAGGGCAATATCTGAAAACCAGTGAAGACGAGTGGCTCAAGAGTGCATGGGAAGAAGGACTGATAAAAGTAGACGAAGACCCACAAATATACAGAGACAGGAAAATGACAAACAGAACAGAGGAATGGCACAACAAACCAATGCATGGACAATACATGGGACAGACTGAAGAACTGGCCAGCAATGACACATGGAAATGGTTACAGAAGGGAGAGGTCAAGAAGGAAATTGAAGGAATGATAATATCAGCAAAAGATCAGGCCCTAAGAACCAGATATATCCAAAGAACGGTAGATGGAAATAACATCTTTCCCATATGTAGGAAGTGCAATACGAAAAATGAGACCATAAACCACATAGCAAGCGAATGCCCGGCACTTGCAGTAATAAGTGGTATAAGCACCAACCTGAAGGAGTGATACAAAACGATCAGGCAAAGATCCTCTGGAACTGTGGTATCAGAACAGTTAGGGTGATACGTGCAAATAGACCAGACTTGACGTTGATTAACAAAATAAAAAAGAAAGTATCACTCACTGATGTCACAATACCATGGGACACCAGAGTTGAATAGAAAGAAAGGGAAAAATGGATAAGTATCAAGACCTGAAAATAGAAATAAGTAGGATATGGGATTTGCCAATGGAAATTATACCCATGATCCCTGAAAAGGAATCTGTAAAAACTAGAGGCTGAAGTAGCTCCAGGACTCATGCAGAAGAGTGTGATCCTAGAAACGGCACTCATATTAAGAAGAGTGATGGACTCCTATAGAGGCAGGATGCAACCCAGAACCCTACACTATAAATACCACCCAGTCGAATGGGAGGACTGTGATAAACTAAAAAAAAAAAACTAATATAACAATAAAAAAAAAAAAAAAAAAAAAAAAAAATAATAAAAATAATAAACTACCAAATAACTGCACACGAATAAACACCGATAATGTAACAGAGAAGTTAGAATGGGAGGGAAAGACCAGATCACAGAAACAAATAACCTGGCATATGCAGGAGCAAGATTAGTGGCACAACTCAAGGATACGAACACCAACACCAACACCACCATTTCAACAAACCTAACAGAATCCAAAACAGCAGCCACCTTTTATGATGTGTCTGACGGAAACTTAATGCTAATTAGAGACCCTTCCCATGCAGAAGTTGCTTTTGTTAATGATGCTATTAAGGAAGTTTAGTGAACTTATGAATGGCTCCAGTGCTTGCGATCTATTTGAAGGAAAGTCCTTAGTTAGGTTCTGGTGTAAAATATCCAAATTGTATGTGAAACTGGGTTTTCCAGCTTACTTGTCATAAAATCAAAACTAAGGTCTCGAATGAATGTGAAAGATGTGAAAGCTAGCTTGAGATGTGCTCTAGCAAAAACTGCTCCGCGGTTCACTAGTCTAATTGATGAAAAACAGTTCCGGCAATTTCATTACCTGCCTTTGCTGCTGATGTAATAATAGTGTATTTTGTTTTTTTCAGCTCAGTACCATAATCTTGAAAATGTACTTCATAGAGACAGGAAAATGTAATTATAATAGATATTTTCTTTATTTTTTATGGAATTCTTTATGTTTATAATAATACAGGTTATGTCAGGAGAGTTATGACTTACTTCACTTCAGCACAGTACTTGCAAATATACACAATAGAATTTTTTCCTGACATTGTTTTGCTTTCCTTATACGAAGCGGAGGGGTTACATTACTGACATTAAAAATACCCAAAAGGGTACGTGGTGAAAAACCGCAAACCTCGTGATACAAATACCATCCCCCAACAACAGAAGAAAGTGTAGGGGGACAAAATACCAGCTCCTGATGGATAGAATAGTAATGAAGAACATTTAGAGAAGGAAATCCAACTTAAGCATGGCATGAATTGATACAACACACGTGGCTAATAAAATGCGTAAAAATATGTGGGGCAGAGGAAAAGACAATCAGCTTCCTAAAAAATACAATGGGCAACTGGAATAGAGTACTTCCAAGCTCTGGGACAAGACTAGCAGAGGTTAACATCAGGAGAGGGATCTTTCAAGGCAACTAACTGGCCCCACTACTTTTTAGAGTAGCCACGATTCCCATGACAAAAGTACTGGGCACCAACTCAAGAAAGAAAGCAGCAAAATCTACCATCATGGACGACATGTAGATGTATGGTAAGAGCATCAAGGAAATATATACCCTAATCCAGACTGTAAGGATTGTATCTGGGGATATCAGGATGAAGTTTAGAATACAAAAAAAAAATATGCCTTGGTCAAAATACAAAAATGCAAATTCTCAAGGGACTGAAGGGATAAAAGTACCAGATGGGCATAGCATCAAACACGTAGATGAGACAGGATGCAAATACTTATGAATAATAGAAAGAGAGGATATAAAACATCAAGAGATGAAGAACAAAACCAGGAAGAAAAATAAGCAAACTCTTAGGGTGATACTCAAGTTAAAACTCATCGCCACAATGAATGATGGAAGCCATAAACACATGAGAAGTATCTAATCAGATTCAATGTAGTAAGAAAAGTGATGGACTCCTATGGAGGCAGGATGCAACCCCGGAACCCCACACTATAAATACCACCCAGTCGAATTGGTGGACTGTGATAAACCCGCTAAAAAAATATAAATAAATAATAATAATAATAATAATAATAATAATAATAATAATAATAATAATAATAATAATAATAATAATAATAATAATAATAATAATAATAAAAGTTTAAGTAAACAAGAAAGGGCTTGGTCAATTAGTGAATTAATGAAGGGATTGAAAAGAATTTGAATCCGATTGCATTCCTTTACTTTCAAAGAGGATCTTCTGATGCTCTGTCATCAAAAAATGTGTCAATATTTGTTTATTCAAGAGAGCAAGAGACACAGGCAAGCACAGACAATCTATCGTGAGGAAGACACATAGCATTTCATTATTCATCCATGTAAAAAAAAAATCCGAGTATATCTATGTTTGGAAACATCTTTCCCGTCACTTTACATGATCAGAGATTTTATTTGTGTATATGGAAAAAAGTGGAGGATCTCGGCCCTCCGGAAGTCGTCCAATAAATTCAACGAGTATGAAATTTAGGAAGAGACTCAAACCGGGCCACACAAAAAGGGGGCATGATACCACATTTTGGATTGCAATGCACCCAGGACTTTGCATATTTTTGGCCTCACCTGATCATATATTTTTGAAAGCTGACAGATGTCGACCGTCCCTCAATTTCTCATAAAGAATTTATCTTTTTTTCATACGAATATCGATATAGGTTGTCGTCTCATGGATTATGGATTTTTTTTTTTTTTTTTTTTTTTTTTTTTTTTGTCAAATTTGATACTTTCTGTATTTTCCCGTAAGTGGTTTTAAGTTTACTTCGTCGAAAGTAGGATGAAACAAATTGCATTTAACAAGGGAAATAAGGCGTTTACTTTCTTGCTTCTTTTTTAACAAATACCAGGGATGATTTATATTCTAAAATCTGTTTTATATGAATTACTTTTGTCTCTGAATAATCTTATTTTTTAATGATTCTCTCATTTCATATCTTTATTCTATATGTATTTTTTATTAGAAAACTTTCATTCATGCTTTTCAATAAAAAGAATATTTGATCAGGTAAGGAAATTCCTGCGCCCTCCCTCCAATAGAAAAAATTCAGCTTTTAATAGTTTCTAGAATTTTTTACATTCCTTTCAAGCAATCTGCAGCCATAGAATTCAGTTCCATATTACGCTCAAAGAACAACTTATATTTCTCTAACAAATCACCCAGTTGATTAAAAGATAAACTTCTGAGATATTTTTTCCCTTTTCTTTTTGTCAGTCACCGCCACTTTGATGCAGTGCAAAGTTAAGCAAATATTCCCCAAATGAAAAGAATTTCGCGGAATTCGAAGGGGAAGAATTTGGTTGATAAATGTTTTCCAAATTTTACAATTTTTTCCTAATTTTTTCCAGTGCCGTACACAGCAAGAGAGAGAGAGAGAGAGAGAGAGAGAGAGAGAGAGAGAGAGAGAGAGAGAGAGGAGGGGGGGGTGGGGAGGAGGGGGGGGGGGGGGGGAGTTGGGGCGGGTGGGGGGTGGGGAATGTGGCTGAAATCTTAAAGCGTGAGTTTACTATTTTATTTTTAGGCAACAATATTCATTTTCAAAGTAAAACAGTCCGAAATCACTTTTATAGAACGAAGTCGGAGTAGTACTTGACCACGAAGGACTTCCAGTGAACGAAGAATAATATTCATGCATCGTTTTGATTAATCTCCAACAACTTGTGGATGAAGTTCGGTCAGACAGTTATGGTGTCCCAGGTCACCTCGGCACTTGCAGAAACAATTTAATGCAAATCCAGGTCAGGGCATTGTGATCTCCTCTGTCGATGGCGTGGAAGCGTCTTACTTGAGTTATGAAATGTTTTCTTTTGTCGTAATGAGGAGATAAGCATGAATGGAGTTCTGAATCGCTAAGACGATGAATGAAAGCTTTTTTACAAATATTTAAGGAAAAAATGTACGGTAAAAAAAAATCTACCAAATATTTAAGAAAAGTATTTACGATAAAATAAAATGAACAAGTTTCTTTATGTTGGCCAAAATATTAATATAGAATTTAATTTAGAAATACTGGATCTAGATAAAAACTAATTTAAACGAACACAGAATATGAAAAATCAGTCTTAAATACTCTCAGCTCATCAATAATGCGAAAATAGCTCATGGTAACAAAAGGAAGATTTCATTGAGGCTGACAATTGATCAGGAATTCCAAACGCCTTCTCTGTGATATAATCGGAAATAAAGTGAACTCAGCAATAATGAAATAATTGAAGCTGAAATTAATAAAGGTACATGCTGATCATTACCGATAATAATTTTTAAAGTAAAACAATAAAACATTTCATAAAGGCTTCACGAAATTGTATGAGAAAATTCAAAAGTGACAAGAGCCAGGAATTAAAACTAAATAACTATTTATTTATTTTTTAGAACTATTAAACATTCAATTACAGAGACAAGAAATCTCAAAAAGCAAGAGCTAATAATTGTAAATAAATAACGTAACCATTTTTTCAGTTTAGTGAAGAGTTAAAACATGCAATTCCTGAGACGGCGAAAAGTACGGAAGCAACAACCGGCCAAAATATTTCCCAAAGAATTCTGACCATCACAAATTGAATTCCGGGAGGGATGCCACCCGATCTGACATCCTGCGTCGCTGACGTTGCTGGTTCCAGCGATAATTTATCTCCGGGTGGAACTGCAATCATTTGTTGAATAGACATTATCGCTACCAATAGCTAAAACTATTTAGATATAACTGTGAATCAACGCGTAGTGATTGATATCAGGTGAATGTCCGACAATATTGAATTTTTCTCGTGAACATAAACGTGTATACATTTGTTTTGTGAGGAATTTTCTAATGCGTCCATGTATACATGTATGTAAGTGTTTGTTCATAATTGTTTATATGTTTAAGAAATGTTCTGCGATCTTGCATACATGTGATTGTTTATACTATATATGTAGTACATGTTCGCGTTTGTCATAAATGTATAAATTATATGAAATATACATGTATACATATGCATGCATATATTCATGTGTTTGAATGGATGACATGGTGAGAACCCAATGTCTTTAGAAAAAGGTATTATTTATGTTTCCCAGTTTTGGGAATACCTTTCTACCTTCTATATTACGAATTAAAGATTATTTTTTTCATAATGAATGATTTGAGTTCTTTTAGATGATAAAATAACACTATAATTGTTGAATCTTATTTCATACAGATAGCGTATGTAAATCTATTAGAAAACTATATTATATTATGATTCATAATACTTACTCAGGTCAATTCAAGGTCTAGCTAAAAAAAATATTTAAAATCAATAACCTCTGAAAAAAGACACCTGTCACCTTCTGAATTATTATTATTATTATCATTATTATTATTATTTTATTTATTTATTTTTTTTTTTTTTTGCTCTATCACAGTCTTCCAATTCGACTGGGTGGTATTTATAGTGTGGGGTTCCGGGTTGCATCCTGCCCCCTTAGGAGTCCATCACTTTTCTTACTATGTGCGCCGTTTCTAGGATCACACTCTTCTGCATGAGTCCTGGAGCTACTTCAGCCTCTAGTTTTTCTAGATTCCTTTTCAGGGATCTTGGGATCGTGACTAGTGCTCCTATGATTATGGGTATGATTTCCACTGGCATATCCCATATCCTTCTTATTTCTATTTTCAGATCTTGATACTTATCCATTTTTTCACTCTCTTTCTCTTCAACTCTGGTGTCCCATGGTATTGCGACATCAATGAGTGATACTTTCTTCTTGACTTTATCAATCAACGTCACGTCTGGTCTATTTGCACGTATCACCCTATCTGTTCTGATACCATAGTCCCAGAGGATCTTTGCCTGATCGTTTTCTATCACTCCTTCAGGTTGGTGCTCTTACCACTTATTACTGCAAGGTAGCTGATGTTTCTTGCACAGGCTCCAGTGGAGGGCTTTTTCCACTGAATCATGCCTCTTTTTGTACTGGTTCTTTGCAAGTGCCGGGCATTCGCTTGCTATGTGGTTTATGGTTTCATTTTTCGTATTGCACTTCCTACATATGGGAGAGATGTTATTTCCGTCTATTGTTCTTTGAACATATCTGGTTCTTAGGGCCTGATCTTGTGCCGCTGTTATTATTCCTTCAGTTTCCTTCTCGTTAAAAAGGATGGCCGAATTAAGCGAGTTGATTTTATATATTGTTTTTTTTTCCTATTTTCCTAACAATTCGCTTCTCAGGCTCAGCGATGTTTCTGAGTAACTGGCCAATATTCATATTGGGAATTTTCAAAAAATGGTAAACGATAAAGGTAATCTTTTATTAGAACAGGATATCAGGTCCAGGTCAAGCAGGGGTCGTCGTCATTGCCGGTATACTGACGACGACCCCTGCTTGACCTGGACCTGATATCCTGTTCTGATAAAAGATTACCTTCAGCATTTACCATTTTTTGAAAGTTCCTAATATGAATATTGGCCAGTTACTCAGAAACATCGCTGAGCCTGTGAAGCGAATTGTAAGGAAAATAGAAAATATAAAATCAACTCGCTTAATTCTGCCATCCTTTTTAACAGCATTTGCCTAAAAGAGGGTCTTCTACCAAAATATTCTTATTATTATTATTTATTATTATTGATTATTATTATTATTATTATTTATTATTATTATTATTTTTTATATCTATTATTTATTATTATTATTATTATTTATTCTTATTATTTATTATTATTATTATTTTATTATTATTATTATGTGAAACTTATTCATTTGAAACAGGTTCACAGGGGCCATTGACTTGAAATTGAAGTTTCCAAAAAAAGTTTTCGTTAGGAAGGAGTAAGGTGAGGTAAAGGGAAATACAGAAAGAAGCGATCCCACTTTTTAAAAGAGAATAAATAAATAAATAAATACATAAATAATTAAATAAATAAATAAAAATGTACTAAAATGCAAAGACCAAAGTATTATGATTCTTTCTAAAGCTAAAATTACGCATCCTATGAGAGGCTGTTCCACAGTCCAACTGTGTGAGGAATTAAGAACCTCTGGATCTGAGAAGTTCGACAGCGAGGAACATTTACTGCATAATGGTGCTGCTGATCAGCGAATCTTGTTGCTCTATTTAAAAAGCGAACTACAATTAAGTGTATAAACTCTCTTATCTGTGAATAGAGTAATTTGAGAAAATCCCCACCTTTCCTTAGACACAGAAGCAATATCCCAAGAAGGTATAGCTGTTTCCTTCACCCAAGGACCTCCTCGAAGGATGTGAATGTCGGTTAAGGAGCGAACCCATCTTGAAATGAATGAAAAGGGAAACATTTTAGTCTTTAAACAGGTGTTTATTTTCGTCAGGCCTTTATTCCTGATTTTACCAAAGCTTAGGAGATTATGTTTATAACATTTTGCCACACCCCTGAAAAAGTAAGCCTTATGGATCAACACGACACCCGAAAGATACTAACTTTTATGAATTTTTGAAAAATAGAGAATTGATCCATAGTTAGAAATTAAAGAAAAGCCTCTTTAACAAAACAGAGAGAGAGAGAGAGAGAGAGAGAGAGAGAGAGAGAGAGAGAGAGAGATATTCACAACCTCATCATGAATTATCTTAACGATATTGTTTCAGCTTATTGGGTTTGAACTAAATCGTTATGGATAAGATCAAAAAAGTGAATATTAGATCTGTATACTAATCCAATTACCTGAATGTAATTAATGCAGGGTGTATGATGAAAACTATTATGCTTATTATTCTTAAACCTGAATAAGTATTGTAAGCTACAATCAACATAGTTGAAAAAAAAACGAAATTAAATCCTAAAAATACTTAGGTTTGTATCTGCTCACTGAAACAGCAGTTGAGTTCGTTTGAAAGCATAAATGAAAAAACTGTAAAAGTTTATCACACATTCGTCCAACAGCCAGATATGAAAAAGTAATTCGGGAACCCTGACACTCACCACCGCAGAAGGATAAAGCCTAACACAGGAATATCTTGGCAAATAAGAAACCTGCATTGGATCAGTTTCTCATTTCACTCAAGAGGTTCCGAGGGAGCCATACCCCAACCATCTCATTTCCGTTTGCTACGCGAATACCCTTTGTCTAATACCGAGACGATGAGCCTCGGCCGAGAATGTACAGCATTGGGTCTTTGCAACAAATAATATGAAAATGGAAGTGCTATACGTACTTGGTCGTAGCAGATGTAAAGGGAAAATTTTCTGTAACGGTTCTGGAGATGGAAGATTGAGCAGGAAGAATAAGGAAGTGGCAAACGCTATGTACTAGATATCGGTAAATTTATATTATATATATATATTATATATATATATATATATATATATATATATATATATATATATATATATATATATATATATATATATATATATATATATATATAATATATATATATATATATATATATATATATATATATATATATATATATATATATATATATATATATATATATATATATATATATATATATTATATATATATATATATATATATATATATATACATATATATATCTTTTTTATATATATATACGAATAAGTAAGGTTCAGTGAATTAAAAAGAAAGAGAGGAAGAGTGAAATGATCCTATCAATTAAATCACTAAGAATTGATTCCAGTAGGTGCAGAACAAATATGAAAGTAGCACCTTTATGGTGTTTTTGAAGCATAGTCAACTTCTAAAAATCACATAAAAAATGAAAATTTTAATATAATAACAGCGTTTTTCCCATATTCAGGTAGATGCCTGAGATTAGATCTGAATTCTTTTTTATTTGTGATAGTATAGATTGGATTCTTCATATCAAAATATTTTTCGCACATTCTTCTGTGCTCATTTAATGTGTTTGTCTTTCTTTGCTCCCAATGGCCTCCAGAGAGAACTGAAAACTGAACATTCCCGGAAAGCAATTTGAACTGAAGTGATATCTTTCGAGTTCAGCAAAACCGACGTTCAGCCAAGTCATATATTCATACGCATGAAGGTTATCCCCTTAATCCCTGACAAACTTGTGGATGAGGCTTTGGAACTGAAAGTCTCGTACTCCTGCAACACCTACGCCACTTGGCGAAACGATTCAAAGCAAATCTAAATCGTGGTATAAACGAGAGTGACGAGGTCTGTTGGCAGCAGTTTATTGGATTTGTTGTATTTGTATTTCTATGTGAATGAAGATGGCATAAGGTAAGGTTCCTGGAATACACAAGTGCGATACATTAAAAATGAATAAAATTAAGGCTAAGAATATTATGTTACATTAAGAGACAAATTGTTTGAATTAAGTAACTATATCTAATAATTATACTCATATTACTACAGTATTATGACTGATGACAAAAATTTTATTATTATTATTATTATTATTATTATTATTATTATTATTATTATTATTATTATTATTATTATTATTATTATTATTATTAAAGAATAAAATGACTTACACACAGTCCTCCAAATATTCTCGAGGAAGAAAAAATAAAAGACCAAGCGACAACAACAACTAAAAACTAATAAATAAATATCGGAGGAGTCTAACGCAAGACGTTGAAACTGCTGAGCTTCTGTCTTTTGCTGAAAGGAATCTCAGTGAAACTGCAAATTGAATCGCTTGGCAGCAGAAAAGGAAAGTGGGTCCGGAAATTAACTCTTACTTGGACACTTTGTAAGACAGCTAACGAATTACTGTTGCAAACGTTTCCCTAAGAATTTTTTTCATCTAAATGTCAAGAATTTGAAAATGCTTTTTTTACAAATTGTCATTCTAAGAGGCCGTTTTGTTTATATTATTATTATTATAATTATTATTATTATTATTATTATTATTATTTTTTTTTTTTTTTTTTTTTGCTCTATCACAGTTCTCCAATTCGACTGGGTGGTATTTATAGTGTGGGGTTCCGGGTTGCATCCTGCCTCCTTAGGAGTCCATCACTCTTCTTACTATGTGTGCCGTTTCTAGGATCACACTCTTCTGCATGAGGCCCGGAGCTACTTCAGCCTCTAGTTTTTCTAGATTCCTTTTCAGGGATCTTGGGATCGTGCCTAGTGCTCCTATGATTATGGGTACGATTTCCACTGGCATATCCCATATCCTTCTTATTTCTATTTTCAGATCTTGATACTTATCCAATTTTTCCCTCTCTTTCTCTTCAACTCTGGTGTCCCATGGTATTGCGACATCAATGAGTGATACTTTCTTCTTGACCTTGTCAATCAACGTCACGTCTGGTCTGTTTGCACGTATCACCCTATCCGTTCTGATACCATAGTCCCAGAGGATCTTTGCCTGATCGTTTTCTATCACTCCTTCAGGTTGGTGCTCGTACCCACTTATTACATGCAAGGTAGGTGATGTTTCTTGCACAGGCTCCAGTGGAGGGCTTTTGCTACTGAATCATGCCTCTTTTTGTACTGGTTCTGTGCAAGTGCCGGGCATTCACTTGCTATGTGGTTTATAGTTTCACTTTTCGTATTGCACTTCCTACATATGGGAGAGATGTTATTTCCGTCTATCGTACTTTGAACATATCTGGTTCTTAGGGCCTGATCTTGTGCCGCTGTTATCATTCCTTCAGTTTCCTTCTTTAGCTCTCCCCTCTGTAGCCATTGCCAATTGTCATCGCTGGCTAGTTCTTTAGTCTGTCTCATGTATTGTCCATGCATTGGTTTGTTGTGCCAGTCCTCTGTTCTTTCTGTCTTTCTCCTGTCTCTGTATATTTCTGGGTCTTCGTCTGCTTTTATTAGTCCTTCTTCCCATGCACTCTTTAGCCACTCGTCTTCACTGGTTTTCAGATATTGCCCCAGTGCTCTGTTTTCGATGTTGACGCAGTCCTCTATACTTAGTAGTCCTCTCCCTCCTTCCTTTCGTGTTATGTATAGTCTGTCTATATTTGCTCTTGGGTGTAGTGCTTTGTGTATTGTCATATGTTTCCTGGTTTTCTGATCTATGCTGCGGAGTTCTGCCTTCGTCCATTCCACTATTCCTGCGCTGTATCTGATTACCGGCACTGCCCATGTGTTTATTATTATTATTATTATTATTATTATATTATTATTATTATTATTATTATTATTATTTTATTATTATTATTATTATTATTATTATTATTATTATTATTATTATTATTATTTCGGAAGGAGACCCTCTCGTAGACAAGTTTTTGTTAAAAAATGACTGCTGCTTCAGCACTATTAATCTTATAAAGAGTCTTCTCTATCTTTCTGATGACGGCTTTCTCGTTGTTGCTTAGACTGGCGAGCAACGCACCAAAGGGCATGGTAAAATTCGGTTGAGTCATTTGATTTATTATTGCTTATACAATTCTCTCTCTCTCTCTCTCTCTCTCTCTCTCTCTCTAACGCGACGTTTCCTCCTGATCGACAGGACATTATCAAGCGATAACTGCTGAGGGACTGAGTTCGACGTGGCAGGACACACACCTCGAACTCGACCGAGCATCCCAGATGCTAATTAACAATGGGTACTCGAACAAACTCGTAAACCGAGAAACTCGAGCCGCCCTTGACAAGTGGTACATGACGGAGGAAGAGAGAAGGAACATTCCGCCCCCGGAGGATATCAAACTTTTCTATAAAGCCTTCATGCACCACCAATACAAGGAAGAAGAAGCAGCCATGAAGAAAATAATAGAGGAACACGTCCGCCCCATGGAGGAAGGAAAGAGAGTGTCCCTCATTATTTACTACAAGAATCGGCGTACGAAAGAAATCCTGATGAAGAACAACCCCTCCCCACCGACAGGAGACCCCCTGAAGCAGTCCAACGTCGTCTACCGATACGTATGCCCCGCCCAAGGATGCCCTGGGATTTACATCGGCATGAGGACGATGCGCCTGTCAAAAAGGATTTCCTGCCACGCCCAGGAGGGCGCCATTAGGCAGCACGCCCTTGCAGTACACCGCAGAAACATCACGAGAGACGACATCGTCGTCTCTCGTGATGTTTCTGCGGTGCTCATCATCGGGAGAGCACCTGACCCACGACGTCTGCGTCTCCTAGAAGCGCTGCTCATCCTCGAGGAAAAGCCTCCCCTCAATACCACCCAAGAAGCGTTCCTGATACCGACGTGTGTGCGGAGGACCACACCCCTCTCCCCTAACGAAAGTACCAGCGCGCATGGAACGAACACCGGACATGAGAATAATACCAGGGGTGACGTCACGCAGGTAGAAGCCAATCAAGAGGCTCCCGGTGATACCCCCTACCTGAGAAGGTCTGCAAGACTCGTCAACGCCCGCCGTATGAGTCACCTTCCCGGGAACCAATAAAAACTCGACCTACCGGAGAAGTGCTCTGACCGTACTGGAGAGCTCGCAACACCACGATAAAAGGAGAAGGACTCGCCACCAAAATCGCTTACGGGCTGCTCTGTGAGCAAGAGCCCGTGCTGACACAAGGTCAGCTAAATCAAAAACAACAAACAACCACTTTTGTTACGGGCTGCTCTGTGAGCAAGAGCCCGTGCTGACACAAGGTCAGCTAAATCAAAAACAACAACCACTGGAATTCACTCCCTCAGCAGTTATCGCTTGATAATGTCCTGTCGATCAGGAGGAAACGTCGCGTTAGAGAGAGAGGAGAGAGAGAGAGAGAGAGAGAGAGAGAGAGAGAGAGAGAGAGAGAGAGAGTGAATTGTATAAGCAATAATAAATAAAATGACTCAACCGAATTTTACCATGCCCTTTGGTGCGTTGCTCGCCAGTCTAAGCAACAACGAGAAAGCCGTCATCAGAAAGATAGAGAAGACTCTTTATAAGATTAATAATGCTGAAGCAGCAGTCATATTATTATTATTATTATTATTATTATTATTATTATTATTTTGAATGCTATATATTTAAAATCTAAGCTTTTAAAGATTATGGAGTTCATTTGATAGAAATTATATGAAAGAATATATCTTCATCTGAAGGCAATTATAAGAAAAAAAGTGGTGTATATTTGAAAATAATTGTATGAAAAGAATGTGGTGCTCATTTTCAAAGTAATTATCAGAAAGAATATGATGAATGTTCATCTGAATAGAATATGCTGTTCATTTGAAAGTAAGTAATTGTATAAAAAGGATATGGTTTTTTATTTGAAAAAATGTGGTGTTCATTTTAGATAAATTATGGATGAGAATATGGTGTTCAATTGAAATAATTAAATACGAGAAAAATTTGTTCATTTGAAAGTAATTATATAGAAGAATATGGTGTTCATTTGAAAGGAATTATGTAAAGAATATTGCGAATATCCATATCGTGCTTTTTAAAAAATGAGGTCAAATGAGTATTAGACATTTCCTTCTATCCTAAGAGCATCAAGTAAAGAGATACCCTAATCCAGACTGTAAGGATTGTAACTGGGGACATCAGGATGGAGTTTGGAATGGAAAAATGTGCCTTGGTCAACATACAAAAACTCAAAGTGACAAGGACTAAAAGGATAAAGCTACTAGATGGAAATAGCTTCAAAGATATATATAAGACAGGATACAAATACCTTGGAATAATAGAAAGAGAGGATATAAAACACCAAAAGATGAAGGACACAATCTGGAAAGAATTTATGAAGACACTTAACTCAAAACTCAATGCCAGAAACGTGAGGAAAGCCCTAAACACAGGCATAGTACCATTAATCATATACAGCACAGGAGTATTGGAGTGGACGAAGGCTGAATTATGCAGCATAGACCAGAAAACTGGGAAATACATGACAATAAACAGAGCACTACACCCAAGAACAAATACGGACAGCCTATGCATAACAGAAAAGGTGGGAGGGAGAAGGCTACTAAGCATAAAGAACTGCATCAACATCGAGAGCAGAGCACTGAGGCAATATCTGAAAACCAGTGCGGACGAGTGGCTAATGAGTGCATGGGAAGAAGAACTGATAAAAGTAGACGAAGACCCAGAAATAAGCAAAGACAGGAGAATGTAAAGCAGAACTGAGGAATATCACAACAAACCAATGCACAGACAGTACATGAGACAGTGTACAGAATTGGCCAGTGATGAAATATGGCAATGGCTGCAAAGGGGAGAACCTAAGAAGGAAAAAAAAGGGATGCTAACAGTGGCACAAAATCAAGCCCTATGAACCAGATATGTCCAAAGAATGATGAGTGGAAATTACATCTTACCAATATGCAGGAATTGCAATATGAAAAACGAGCCGATAAACCACATAGCAAGCGAATGTCCGGCACTTGCACAGAAACAGTACAAATAGAGGCATTATTCAGTAGCAAAACCCTTCCAATTGAGATTTTGCAAGAAGCACTGGCTAGTTTGCAGTAATAAGTGGTACGAACACTAACCTGAGAGTGATAAAAAACGATCAGGCAAAGATCCTTTGGGACTATGGTATCAGAACAGACATTGTGATACATGCCAATAGACCAGACTGATCTCACAATACCATGGGACACCAGAGTAGATGAGAGAGAAAGAGAAAAAATTTTTAAGTATCAAGACCCGAAATAAGAAGGATATGGGATATGCCAGTGGAATTTGCACTCATAATCATAGGAACTGTAGGCCTGATCTCAAGAGCCATTAAAAGGAACTAGGAAAAACTAGATGATGAAGTAACTCCAGGACTCATGCAGAAGAGTGTGCTACTAGAAACAGAGCAAGAAGGCAGAAAAGCGATGGACTCCTAAGGAGGCAGGATGCAACCAGGAACTCCTCGCTATAAAAACCACCCAGACTAATAGGATGAGTGGGAAAAAAATAGTAATAACAATATTAATGACAAGTCACTAACATGGGGGAAAAAATTCTAATAATTTACTGTAAATTACCAAAAAATAATTACATTTACATTACTCTGGAATTTTCCCCAATAATAATAATGATAATATACAACTGCAAAATGTCATCCAGCTAGCAACATTCAATTTCTTAATCCATTTGCATTCGGTGTCTTTAACCACAATAAAAACACTTCTTTGAAACATTCGCATATAAGTAAATGCTTATCATTAAAGGCCCGACGACATAAATGAAACTAAAGTCACTTTTCGGAAAGGGTCACGTTATGCCATAATCTCAGCTACTTCGTAAAGGCTACAGTCATTATTCATTCTTTACTGAATACGCTTATTTTTTTATAAAATTCGTTCCAGCGGAGATAGATATGAGTGATTAGGGTATGCAAATAACACCTTGAGTGTGTTCTGAGACTAAGGTTATTTGTTTTGGATAGCCTGGCACTCAGGACATTCTGTTCGAGAAGGGGAAGTATCGAGATGTAAATTGAAGTGGATTTGAGGAAATGAATATTGAGTATCCCTGACATTGAAAGAGTAATGCAAGGGATAAACGGACTTGTCATTGAGCGAGTCTATTAGAGCGTTAATCATTTTAGTTCAAATCTGTATACATTTTCTGATTTAAAATTTCATGTTTCGGTAATTCAAATCGAGAGACATATTCTTATGACAGCAAGATTGTAATTTGTTTTTCAATATCGCTCTTTAATGATGATAACTAAGTGAATGCAATAACATTTATGATATTTCAAATATATGTATATATATATATATATATATATATATATATATATATATATATATATATATCTATATATATATATATATATATATATATATATATATATATATATATATATATATATATATATATATATATATATATATACATATATATATATATATATATATATATATATATCTTATATATATATATATATATATATATATATATATATATATTGTCACGTGTATTTATTCATTGCAATGCACGAGCAGGCTCAATGATTGACTTTTTTAAAAGAAAATTTAAGTAAAGGCGTGTAAGTCGCCAAGAGGACACAAGAGAAATCATAAACAACACTACCTGCCAACTTAGTGATTCACTACTTTGGGTATACTCACGGAAAATTTCCTACTACTTCCGACCCCCCCGCCCCATCCTTAATATATATAATAATATATCTAGATATATATGATATATATATTATATATATATATATATTATAGATATATATATATATATATACTCTCTATAATATAGATAGATATATATATGTTATATATATTATTAATATATAATTATATTATATATATATAGTATATGTTATATATAATATCGTATTATATCTATATATCTATCTATATATATAATATATAATTATAATCATATATATATAGATATATGATATATAATATATAGTAGTATATATCTATAATATATATATATCTAATATATATATATTATATCTTATACCTATATAGGTTTAAAAATAATAATGTAAATCATCATATGATAGTATATAATATCATAATATACTAATCTATATATATTATATATATAAATAATAGCTATATATATCTATATTATCTATAGTATATATAATATATGTATATAATATTATATAAGTTATTAATATATATACTGTATATATTATAATAATATCTTATATATATATGAATCTCTCTCATCTATATATATACTATATATATATATATATATATATATATATATATATATTAGTATATTATATTCTATATATATATTATATATATATATTATATATATGATTAAGTGATATATAAGATATCATATTAGATATATATATATATATTATATATATAGATATAATAATTATATCGCGTATATCTATAGCGATATCTATTAGATAGATATATATCTAATATAGATGAGATATAGATTATCATATATATATTATCTACTATATAATATCTATAGTAATATATATTATATAATGATATATATCTAGTATAGTATATATGTATATATATAATCTATATGAGATCTATATTATTAGATTCTATAGATATATATATATATATATATATTAATATATATATATATATATATATAATCTATTATATGGCTATATATTATATATCTATATAATATATAAATATATATACATATATTGTATATATATAATATATATAATATATATATATCTATATCATATAGTATATATGATATATTATCTTATATAGATCTATATATAGTATGTATATATATATATATATTCATATAGTTATCGTTGATATATATATATATATATCAGATAGCTATAATGATATATAGATATAATATATAATAGATATATCTATATATCTCTCTATATATTCTATATATATTATAATATAATGATATATATTATATATATAATATAGTATCTATATATATTATATATGATATATGTATTTATAATATATATATACATATATATATAGTGATCTATATCTACCTCTACTATAGATATATATATAATGAATATATATATATATTCTATGTATATCTATACTATATATATTATATATATAATATATGTATATATAAGTAAGTATCTAGTCTATCTGTGATATATATAATATCTATATATATCTATATTCTATATTAATATATATATATCTATTGAAAATCTATATATATATTATCTATCTCTATATTATATATATATATATATATATCAGATATCATAAGTTCTATTGTCATAGGTACTTATAATATAATTATCTATATATATATATATCATACTCTATATATATCATATATATCTATTATATATATCTATATATATATCTATTAAGATAATAATCATATATATTAGATCTATATATATATAGATATTAATATTATATTATTATTATATATATAATATATATATCTATATTATATCTTATATAATATATATATATTATCTATATTATGATCGATATATATATAATATCTATTTATTATAATATATATATAATATTTTATATCTCTATTATATATAATATATAGTATATATATATAAATATATTATATCTATATATTATCTATATATATATATATATCATATATTCTATATCAATATCAAAATATATATTATATAATCTATTATATATATAATATATATATATAAATATATATATATTATATTAATCTAATAACTCTAATATCTCTGATTTATACTAATATACTATATTCTAATATATATTATAATATATAATCGAATCTAATATATTAATATATATCTATTATATCTATATAGATATAGCTATATATTATATATTAATCTAGTGATATATTATAATATCTAGTAATACTATATCTAGTATGATAATTATATTATATTATGATAATATAGATATAGTATAATATGTGTGTCTAGAATGAGCAGTAGGAAGAATATATTATATATATCTTAAATATATGCTATACTATCTCTTTCTATCTTCTATAGTAATATATATGATATCTCATTATATATGTCTATTATATATATATCTCTATAGATAGTATATCTATATTATATATCATTCTATCTCTATATTAATATATTGATTCTATTCTCTATGATATACTATTCTGTGTCTTATATAATATCTATTATACCTGTGATCTCTCTCTCTTCTAAGTCTCTATATATCTATCTATATATCTCTTATAGACATTCTCTCCTCTCTAATTCTATATTCCTCTCTCTATCTCTGAATCTTATCTATGATATGTATTATTGATCGTTATAGAATATATCGATTCTCTCTATCTGATATCTATATCTCTCGCTGTCTATCTCTCTCATATCTTATATCTCGTCTAATATATCTATATATCTCTCTAATCTACTTCTTCTATCTATCTATCCATCTATATCGTCTAGTGTGATCTATCTATATATCTCTATATATCTGATAGTATATCTATCTGATCTCGATGTGATCTATCTCTCGTAGCTATCTGAGTCTCTCTATCTCGAGTAGCTCTCTAATACTGTCTGTGAATATATATATCTCTTTCTCTCTATCTGTATAATATATGATTCTATATTATCCTCTCGATCTCTCTCGTCGCTATCTGATCGATGATTCTTCGAAGCTCTATGTGCTAATATATGATATATCTATCTCCTCTATAGCCTCTATATCTCTCTATAATCTATTATCTCGAGTATACTCTATCTCTGCTCGTATATCTATCTAGAGATACTGATGAGGATATCTCTCATCTCTTATTCTCTATCGAGATCTCGATCTATTCTTATATAAATCTCTAATCTAGATCGTTATATCTCTCTTCTCTAGATCTATCTCTCGATCATATCTGATATCTCTCTCTATCTATCTCTGTAGTAGATATATTCTATAGTATCTATGTATCGAAGTATCTCTATCGTCTAGTATCTATCTGGTCGAATCTAGTGAGATCTACCTCTAAATCCTAAGGTAGTGGAGTGTGTCTCTAGTCAATATATCTATATAGTCTATCTTATATATATCTCTATGATATAAAAAAAATAAACTTATTATCTACTGAGAGCACTAGATCTCTAATCTGATATCATTATCTCTCGAATAACTCGATAGTATATAATCTCCATACTCTAATCATTCGATCTGTATCTAAGTATATATCTCTATCTAATCTCTATCTCTCTATATGATCTATCTCTCTTATCTCTCTTATATATCTATAATCTATATTATCTCTACTTTTTACTAGTAAGAAATAAAAATATATCTACTATCACTCTATTATCTAATCTATATAGCTCTCTATCTATTGTATATTCCTCTAGATCTCTATCTCATCGTTCTATCTATAGCTCTAATCTCTCTCTATCTATCTCTATTATCTCTATCTCTAATATCAATCTATCTTCATATCTTCCTCTCTATATATAATACTATCTATATATCATCTCTCAGCTCTCTATATCAGTCTATATCTCTCTATATCTATATCTATCTCTCTCTCTCAAGTATTCTATAATCTATGTCATATATCCTTATAGATTATATCTTAATATTCTCTCTCTCTCTTATCTATATATATCTCTATCAAGTTATAATTATTGTCCTACTTGTCTCTATCTATATCTACTACTATTCACTAATAAAACTATATATCTCTATATCTAGATATCATCTATTATCATAATCTATCTATCTCTATTATCTAGACTCAATCTTCTAGCTTATCATACTTCTATATCTATCATCTCTTATATATATATATATAATATTATGTTATTATATATATATATATATAATGATATAAGATATATTCTATTACTATCTAGTCTATATAATACTAATATTATAATCTATTATCTCTATATTATATATTATATATATCTAATTATATATCTATATTATATATATATCATATATTATTATAGCTATAATATATATATCTCGATATTCTATTTCATATCGATATCTATATATCCTCTCTCTAATACTATCTCTCTCATATATATCCTACTATATTCTATATACTCATATCTCTTATATAATATCTATATATATATATATCTCTCATATCTATAATTATCTTTTAACTTTTTTTTATCTATATCTCTATATATATCTCTTAATCTTCTCTATATCCATACGTTTATATATAATATGATAATACTACTCATATATATCTATCTATATACTATATCTCTCGTTATTTTAGGTCTAATTAAAAAAAAAAGCATTTAATCTCTATAGCGTCTATCTAATATATATATATCTCATTATCTCTATCTCTCTTCTCCTATTCTCATCTAACTCTTATATATATCTATATATCGACTATATCTAATCTTATCTCTATCTCTCTCTTATATATCCTTATCTCTCTATCTGACTCTCTATATCTCATATATATAATCTCTATAATCTCTTGATAGCAATATCTATTTATTGATATATAGCTCTATATAGCTATATATCTCGATCTCTATATATATATATATATATAAGTAATCTTTCTCTCTTATATATAAACATCTCATCTAGTATAAATATATATTCTCATATATCTAATTATATGATCTATATATCTATATTCTCTCTCTAATACTATTATCCATTTTCTCTAAACTATTTTAAATGTTATGTTATTCTTTCGCTTTTTCTTTTTTTTTAATTCTATTCTCGAATCTGCTGTATCTCGATATATACATCTCGACTATTCGATCTTCTCTATCTAATAGTGATAATGATCTATCTATATTCCTATCTATCCTATATCTCTACTATTATCTCTATATATATATCTATGTCTCTTCACTAATCTATGTATGATTGATATCAATCCTCTCTCCTCGAATTATATTCTATATATATTAATTTTATTCTATCATAATATATCTACTCTCATTTCTATATTTCTACTGTTATATAATCTAACTCTATATCTATTCTTTTATTCTACTATCTATCTATATTATATTTCTCTACTATATCTATATATATATATATAATATCGCGACATATCGCCAGCGCAGAACACATTGTCGGGTGGGCGGGTCTTTCTCCGATTAACTCTTCTCCCATCTCCCCACCCAAAGGGGGTGGCCTTTAGGCGTTTTAAATCGTATCCCTCCTTCATCACTGGTCCATCTTGTATTAATATTCAGTCTGGCTCAACATCAAGACGTCTATCTCCAGGACAACAGGTGCAGTGAAATTTGGAATTGTCTTACACACATATTCTCCTGCTATACTTCGTAACTTGCTCTCATATTCATTCCCTTAGAACCTCCTTCGGTGTCTACGTGAGGTTGTGCAATCTCGCTTGTGGAAAATAACTCAGATGTGTTAACAAGTTTGCATTTTAGTTTCTTTTGAGTGTTTTCCCTCTCAGCCTTCAGTATTCTTCAGTTAAACATGTTATTCTTTTTGCAGATTAGGTGATTGAGAAGCTTTGTCAACTGCAAACACGGTGCTCTTCTCTCCATCTTCCCTGTTAGAAGAATCAAGATTTTACAACTGAAGAGATATTTTAATTTTAACCCTTTATTACACGGTTCTGTTTAATCTTTGTCTAATTTTAAAGTGTAGTTATTTTATAAGGTTATGCTAAGCTAGATCTGTTCTTAATGGTTCTTAAATCCATTGTGTGTATATCATCCCTGCAAGATACTGTTTCAGCTTAAGATTCTCTAGCGAAGCCTATCTCATATTGATTTGCATTTGGCACTATTGCTTTGTGAATTAAAGCTCCTGCGTTAATTTTCTTCTGATTATGTAATTATATCCTATTAAGTTAATCCTTGGTTTTTCCTTGATCTCCATTGAAATATATATATATATATATAATATATATATATATATATATATATATATATATATCTATATATATATATATATATATATATATATATATATATATATATAGATATATATTTATATATATAGAGAGAGGGAGCGAGAGGAGAGAGCTTGAGATGAGAGAGAGAGAGAGAGAGATGAGAGAGCGAGAGAGAGAGAGAGAGATATTCCTAGAATTTTAAAGCTTTTTAACATAAATGTTGTTTTCAGTAATATTAATGTCAAGAGTTTAGTAATCAAAAATTCTCCTAAAGATCTTTTAGGCTGCATATATGAAATTCCGGATTTACCGGACAGACCGGTAAATCTCTTTCTCAACGTCTCAAGCAACATCAATATTCTGTGAGAACTGGGCAAATATAGAATGCATTATTCGTACATATGAGAGATTTAGACCATCCTATTAACTGGAGTCAAGCAAGAGCCTTAATCCCATGTAATGACACAGTTAAAAGGAATATAATTGAATCTTGTTTTATCAAGTCAAATAATAGAAATGTTCTAAATTTAAGTCTTGGTTTATTTAAACTTGATGCTTTCATAATGAAAAAACTTGTAGATAAATATAAGCAACCAAATTAATATCAGTTTTTACATGTTTTGGACTGTAAAGATACTTTGTAATTTCGGTTAGGGTCAGAATCTGTTTAAGTTTGTGACCGTGTGATATCCGATAATCCTGGATTATCCCTTTTAATTCTTACCCTTTTGATAATTAACCATCTGGTATTCCTGATCTTGTTTGTATCTGAGACCTTCCTCCCCAATTGTACTTTAGTAGCTCCTTGACGATGTCTGAGTAAAGACGAAAGCGCTTGGATTTCTGACTATCATTTTCCCGTGGTATTCGCTTATTTATGAAGTCACGTGCATCTACTGTGATTTTTTAAGCATATATATATATATATATATATATATATATATATATATATATATATATATATATAGATATATATATATATATATATTACATTCATATTTCAAAGAATGTTAGCCCGTCATAGGCTTCTGCAGTTCATGTGATGTATATATATATTAGGTCAGCATAAAACAAAGCCGGGCGCTTCGTCAACGCCTGTTGAATTCAAACGAAATTACTTTCCGGAGGTTTTATTATCCTTGTCAAGAAGTTACTAACCATGTTTATGTTTTGGGAGGGAATGCTTTCTAGTGAAGCAGGGTAGATGCATCGTGCTTCCGATTTCAGAGGTAATGTAATCATAAACAGGTATAATGCGCTCTGAATCACTTTGTGGTAGTATATATATATATATAATATATATATATATATATATATATATATATATATATATATATATATATATATATATATATTATATATATATATATATATTATATATATATATATATATATATATATATATATATATATATATATATATATATATATATATATATATATATATATATATATATATATATATATAGTTTATATATATATATATATGTGTGTGTATATATATATTTTATATATATATATATATATATATATATATATAATATATATATATATATATATATATATATATATATATATATATATATACAATGTACTATACATACCTACATGCATACATACATCCTTATTTATATGTATTTGAATATGACTGAGAATGAACAATACCACATACATATATTATCGTAGAGTAGTTACTTCCATCAGTCCACAGACAGGCAGAGACCACTAACGAGTGTTTAGGGCCCAGCTGACAGAAAAATAAAATTAATAAATGAAACAAAAAACAAATAAGAAGAGGTCGAGACTTGGAGAAGTCTGGAAAAAGAGCAGATTTCGGCCGTCTTCGTGACTGTTTTCGGTCAAGGTTTTAGTCCCTTCGCGTCAACAAGTAGAGGAATGCAGCTTTGCTGTTTCGTTTCCCCAGAATGTAAAAGAGTAGCTTCCTTTCGATGGGCTTCTTACAAGTATTTTTCTGGAGGAATGTAAGTTTAGGTCCCCTATCGGCCAGACTGTAATGAAGATCACATTAACCACATTACCTCCCTCTCTGGAAAACACCCATTCTTGCACTTGCAAGGGAGAGTAACCTTCCGGACTGCAACTGTTTCTTAGTACCAGCCTCCTTAAAAAAGTGTTGGTAGGACGTGCCAAGGTTTAATTTTAGCCATTAACATCATCAGCATCCGATGCTTCTAATCTCCTAACCCTTTTCCTTGATTTTTCCTTAATTTACCGGGTGTTCACCCTCTTCAACACCAAGTCCCACAAGTTGGGAATCACTGCTGGCTGAGGAGACACCGGCACAACAACTGCAAAGTAGCACAAAGGGCTGGATCATCACATTTTGAGGTGTCAGCACCATTGTAATCGCCATAATGACGAGATCTTTCTCTCATTCATTTTATTATATTAGCCTTCCCTTTACTTTTCCTTATTCTCTTCAGTATCAGGCTTTCCTCATACCCTCCGCTAGTATAACAACACCATCACCAAGCTCACACGGTCGCCAAGGCTTCTGATCCTCAGTATCTATCACCTTCATCTGAATATGAAACATCATCAACATTAAATCTCTGAAAATGAGATCGATGGCTTTTCGTTCCATTTTTTTCACATTTTCAAAGACTCTACGATGTTCAAACTCACTATGGCGTTAGTGATCTATTTAATATATGATAAATGATACCGCCGTTAACTTTGGGCAAATTGTTTATATGTGTTGTGTTTCCGTTTCATGATTTGCTCTCAAAACACGGGGACTAGTTACTAATAATATATATATATATATCATATATATATATATAATATATATATATATATATATATATATATATATATATATATATATATATATATATAATATATATATATATATTCCCCTTCCCATTGCTTTTTTTTAGGGCAGATTTGTTAATGGCTCTGACTGGCTGGTTTGCCTCTAGGTATATAACGTTAGTCTTGAGGTTTGCTGTCTTTTTTAATGGCACTCCAGGAACATGGAGACCAGTCGACCGTATATATTTTTCCTGACATTTTCGTTGTAAGCGTAGTATAAAACGTTTCCCGAGTATCGAATACATAGTACACGCACGATACACACACATACATTGACATGGGTGGGGTATGTTACATACAAATACATAAAGACATGCATACATACATGCTGTCAAGTGTCTTCTAATTAAGTATAGCAGGAGTTGTCTCGTTGCAAGTACTAAATACACACACACACACACACACACACACACACACACACACACATATATATATATAGTATATATATATATATATATATATATATATATATATATATATATATATATATATATAATATACTATATATATATATATATATATATATATTATTTGAAAAAATCCTAAAATGAATAGCAAATTTCTATAGCAATAACAATTTACATGGCACGATTCTCAATACAACAAAGCAAATATATATTAAACTTCAGTACAGATCCTGGTGTACATTATTATTATTATTTATTTATTTTATTTTATTTTATTTACTTATTTTTTTTTTTTTGCTCTATCACAGTCCTCCAATACGATACGACTGGGTGGTATTTATAGTGTGGGGTTCCGGGTTGCATCCTGCCTCCTTAGGAGTCCATCACTTTTCTTGCTATGTGTGCCGTTTCCAGGATCACACTCTTCTGCATAAGTCCTGGAGCTACTTTAGCCTCTAGTTTTTCTATATTCCTTTTCAGGGATCTTGGGATCGTGCCTAGTGCTCCTATGATTATGGGTACGATTTCCACTGGCATATCCCATATCCTTCTTATTTCTATTTTCAGATCTTGATAGTTATCCATTTTTTCCCTCTCTTTCTCTTCAACTCTGGTGTCCCATGGTATTGCGACATCAATGAGTGATACTTTCTTCTTGACTTTGTCAATCAACGTCACGTCTGGTCTCTTTGCACGTATCACCCTATCTGTTCTGATACCATAGTCCCAGAGGATCTTTGCGTGATCGTTAACTATCACTCCCTCAGGTTGGTGCTCGTACCACTTATTACTGCAAGGTAGCTGATGTTTCTTGCACACGCTCCAGTGGAGGGCTTTTGCCACTGAATCATGTCTTTTTTTTGTACTGGTTCTGTGCAAGTGCCGGGCATTCGCTTGCTATGTGGTTTATGGTTTCATTTTTCGTATTGCACTTCCTACATATGGGAGAGATGTTATTTCCGTCTATCGTTCTTTGAACATATCTGGTTCTTAGTGCCTGATCTTGTGCCGCTGTTATCATTCCTTCAGTTTCCTTCTTCAGCTCTCCCCTCTGTAGCCATTGCCATGTGTCATCGCTGGCTAGTTCTTTAGTCTGTCTCACGTATTGTCCGTGCATTGGTTTGTTGTGCCAGTCTTCTGTTCTGTCTGACATTCTCCTGTCTCTGTATATTTCTGGGTCTTCGTCTACTTTTATTAGTCCTTCTTCCCATGCACTCTTTAGCCACTCGTCTTCACTGGTTTTTAGATTTTTCCCCAGTGCTCTGTTCTCGATGTTGACGCAGTCCTCCATACTTAGTAGTCCTCTCCCTCCTTCCTTTCGTGTTATGTATAGTCTGTCCGTATTTGCTCTTGGGTGTAGTGCTTTGTGTATTGTCATGTGTTCCTGGTTTTTCTGATCTATGCTGCGGATTTCTTGTTCTGCCTTCGTCCATTATTCCACTATTCCTGCGCTGTATCTGATTACTGGCACTGCCCATGTGTTTATGGCTTTTATCATATTTGCGGCGTTGAGTTTTGACTTGAGTATCGCCTTGAGTCTCTGCATATATTCTTTCCTGATCGTGTCCTTCATCTCTTGGTGTTTTATATCCCCTCCTTCCATTATTCCCAGGTATTTGTATCCTGTCTCATCTATGTGTTTTGAATGTTGCTTGCTTCCCATCTGGTAGCTTTATCCCTTCAGTTCTCGTTACTTTGCCTTTTTGTATGTTGACTAAGGCGCATTTTTCTATTCCAAACTCCATCCTGATGTCCCAAGATACAATCCTTACAGTCTGGATTAGGGTATCTATTTCCTTGATGCTCTTACCGTACAGCTTGATGTCGTCCATGAACATCAGATTGTTGATTATTATTATTATTATTATTATTATTATTATTATTATTATTATTATTATTATTATTATTATTATTATTATTATTATTAAAAATTGAGTAAGTTCATATGGTTACATAAAGTAGCCTGAATTATCTTGACCCTATTTTATTATGCGTGGAACATTAAAAAAAACTGCTTAAATGTAATATCACTTACATTTTCACACATGTTATCGTATAATTTAATAGCCGTATTTTTTCTTTGTGACAATACTTCCATTTAACGTGATTTCTACATATGTTTGGATCAAAATTTGTGACTCGATTTCCGACCCAATCCCTTTATCTTGTGAACTTGAAACTTTGCATGTTTACTCAGTCCCGGTGATAATACAGCCTTGAATGATCAATCGGTCAGCAATGATGTGTACTGGTCCTACAGTGACCTCCCCCAGTACCTCAGGCTTTGTATGAAAATCTTCCAATCTTTCATACCTTATTTGACTCGGAAGAATAAGTTAATAATTATTCGGAATTTTCTAACCTTCTTTGGCTCGATAAAATGTCACATTTAATTTCGTTAGCTACAGTCATAAATTGGTTATACTTTCTGCAAAAACTAAAGAGTATATCACTTGAAAAAAAATTTAAACACACGTTTATCAAAATGCACTAAAAATTAAATTTTAAAAATGAGACATCAGGCCATCTAACAATTAACCATGTCAAAAAAAAGGGCAATAGAGCTTAACATGAAATCAAATACTACAAGAAAAAAATATACTTTTCTATTTCTTGTAGAATTTCCTTCCATGTTTGGCACCCAACCTTTTATTTTAGTAGACGTGATTAATTGTAAGAAAATCTTGGTGTCTAAAAAAAACAATTTTTTAGATTCTTAGTGGGTTTTAACAAAATCGTGATTAGATTTAAAAAAACAATTTTTTTTTATTTAATACTCAGTCAGAAATGTTAAAATTGCTAGATTTTATTTTCTCTCGTTTCTTAATGGACAAATAAAATATAGTTCTTTGAACATCAAAATCCTGTAAGTAATCTCTGGCCAAGAATTCCATCTAAATTGATAGCATCAAGCTAGACAGGCTTTTCAGCCCAAAAGCCCATTGTTTTAGCTGAAGTCCCATTCTATTCCAGGACGCTTTGACCGGTAGTGATAATTAAAATTTTTCGACGATTCGTTGTATATATTCTTTTTGGTTGTTGTTTTTCGAAAGGTAAAATTATGCAGAGAAGGTCGTGTAATACCAATCATCGTAATTCTAGGTCGTGAAAAATGCTGAAAGTAGATTTGGTTCAGTGAATGAAAACGTCCAATTTGAGCAGAACTATTGAAGTGTGCAGCCAAACCTACTTTTGCGAATAATCCACATGTATAATATATTCCCGCGTTTTATTCTCCACTGACTTCTTATAGAGCTATAACTTAGATCTGGTTTCAATATATCCAGTGTATTTTTGGCAGTCTTTTCTAGGCTCAATTCTGCTTGGATATTCAACTTAAGATTCGTTCATGCATAACCCTACTGACAGATTTATAAGCATAACGCTTTCTTAAATTTCTCCAACTATCATAATTCCTGAAATATTTCCATTTGGTCTGAAGTATTGAACATATACTCTCATCTTTATATAGTACTTTACAAAAATAAGTAGACGCAATACCTGTTACTTACATTTTTTTTTACAGGTGAATATTGTATTTCATCCTCACCAGTGGTTATTTGTTCTGTTATTCTGATGTGTTTGGCACACATTGCAATGTATTTAAGTGATGTCTAAGCTTTCAACTTACGTTCGATATCTTAAATAATCGAATACCTTACACAATACCATTAATGAGCAGACCATTACATTTTCATCTATTCAATCATTAATGAGTTAATTCATTTTATGTTTTCTAACAACTGATCTCTTCTTTCTGTATTTCCCATTACCTTTTGTTACTTCTTTCTAATGAACACTAATGATAAATTTTTTTGGCTTGTTCCATATAAATAAGGTTCATCTTCAGAATAATAATAATAATACTGTTAATGAAGAGAATGGCAGTATTAAGCTAATTGATTTTATATTTTGATTTTTCTATTTTTCTTATAATCCTCTTCTCTGCCTCAGCGATGTTTCTGAGTAACTGGCCAATATTCATATTGGGAATTTCTGAAAATTATAAAAAAGCTGAAGGTGATCTTTTATTTTATCAAAACAGGATTTTTGGTATAGTGGTATTATCAGCATAGGTTGGTCGCCTTTGATTCACAGCTAGTGTTGATGCTGGCATAACTGGTATTCACCAAGGTATATAGTATTCACGTGACGTTTCGACCTCCTCGAAGGTCATCTTCTAGACAAGTCGGTAGAATGACAGTAGCAAGAGAGTGGTCGCCGTCATCGTTAGATTAAGCCAGCATTGTGCTAGCATGGGATCTTGCTTCTCAGCAGCCCATAAATGTGAATATTACCCATCTACTTAGAAACGTCGCTGAGCCAGAAAACAGGATTATAAGAAAAAAGAAAAAAAAATATATATCAATTCTGTTCGCTTAATTCTGCCATTCTCTTTAACAGTTTTTGTCAAAAAGAGGGTCTCTTAGCCAGGCTTCCAAGAAAAAAAAAATGATTTAAACTCTCATTTCACTTCGTTGTTTAATCTTACGTTAATTCCTTGTCATCTAAAATCATTCTATAAACGAAAGAGGATTTCATTTTACGTCAGTCCAATTGAATTTAAAAGATTTGTTCATGAGTCCTCAAAAACATTAAACCTAAACTGATGTTATTTACATGAAATTTCAGTGAGGATTAAGTTGGGTGAAAACATCAGTAATGAAATCTTTCTCTCTCTCGGTTCTGAGAATTAATTGCTTTCTGTTTTTCCCTTCTATGTTTTAGTTACGTTTCGTTTCGTATTTTTGTTGTCGTAACATTCTCTCTCTCTCTCTCTCTCTCTCTCTCTCTCTCTCTCTCTCTCTCTCTTTACTTTTCCTTAATTATTTTGCCGTGGAAAAGGGACTTAAATTACTGAATAAGTTTCTTATAAGCTTTTTTCACAATTGAAGAAACTACCTCAATTCCTGAACCAGCTATTAAATATGAAGGGACAGAGCCACTTGACAAGATAATATTTACAGAAGAGACGTTAAAAAGATATAGAAAAACTAAAAAAATTCAAATCTCCTGGCCCGGATTCATCCAAGGGAAAATAAAGAGTTAAAAGAGGAGATAGTTCTTCACCTATAAACTCTGCAGAAAAACGGCAGAACAACGAAAGGCGCCTAAAAATTAGAAACTACGTAATGTGGCCCCAGTTTACAAAAAAAGTCCAAAAGAGGAGCCAGGAAATTATAGACCAATCTGTCTCACGTCGGTCCCTTGTAAGATTTTTGAGTCCATAATTGCAGATCAAATTGTGGATCGATCACATTGATAGAGACAAACTGTTGTTAATCAGTCAACACGGCTTCAGACAAAAAAGATCCTGCCTATCAAACGTCATGGAGTTCTTCCTTACCATGCTTGGATTTTGCGACAGTAGTAGAACAATCGATATACTCTACTTAGATTTCCAAAAGGCCTTTGACAAAGTTCCACACAAGAAACTAATGACAAAAGTTACAGTTTTAGGAAATGTAGGAGAAACAGCAGACTGGATCGAAGACTGGCTAACTAATAGAAAACAGAGAGTAATAAACGGGGAAGAATCAGAATGAGCAGATGTGACAAGCGGAGTTCCTCGGGGTTCTGTCATTGACCCGCTCTTGTTTTTTTTTTGTTTTTTTTTTTATATTAATGAGATTGATGTAGGATTGACAAGCAGAATTGCCAAATTAGCAGGCAACACCAAACTTGGTATGAATGCCGTACACTCAGAAACAGTAGAAAGTTTAAGATATGATCTATAGAAAATAGGAGAGCGGTCAAAAAGATGGCAAGTACCTTTTAACTTGGATAAGTGTACAGTGTTACAAATAGGAACAAACAACCTTCATGCCAACTACATGCTGCTTGGGAAAGACATAAAAAGTGTAGAAGAAGAAGAGGACCTTGGAGTCATCATTACCAAGGACTTGAAAAAAAAAATAATAAAAAATAGTGCATAAAAGCTGAAAGGAAAGCACAAAAACTAGTGGAATAGTAGTTCAAATACAGAAACAAGAAAACGGTGCTGCAGCTCTACACATCAATAGTTAGACATCATCTTGAATATTCAGTGCAGTTTTTGGTACAGGCAAGAGCCACAAAGTTAATTCCATCCATTAGATAAATAGATTACCAAAGATGACTAGAGAGCCTGAACATGTACTGTCTTAGAAACATAACAATTGCGAGGACAACTAATAAAAACATTCAAAATACTGAAAGGCATAACGTTCGTAGACAGTAACCTATTTACGTTAAACAAAAACCAGGTAAGAAATAATGGATGGAAACTAGAAGTGAAAAGATACAACATATCTCATTGTGGGAACTTCTTCACATAGAAGATATGTGACACATGGAATAAACTGCCACCAGAAGTTGTAAACAGCAACAGTGTGGGAGAGATTAAAGGAAAGCTAGACAAAATCATTAGGACACTGAATGAACATTAAAACCTGCTCCTAGAGATAAGTGAGCACACAATGTCCCCTCGGATGGGGTAATAAGTATCTGAGACATCCTAATCCTTGTAACTCCTTGTAACTCTCTCTCTCTCTTTCTCTCTCTCTCTCTCTCTATCTCTCTCCCACAACGTCACTTTGTTGGCTAATGGTAGGAAGATAAAATGAAAAATACTTAATTATTTCTGGAACATTAAGATGTTAAGTAAAAAAAATACACAGGGTAATTGTTATATCTGTGCAGTTAGGGAATACCCGTATCCTTTGCTTGTACGCCTGTCTGTCAGGTACACATACATTCACTACCAAAAATCATAACAATACTTATTCGTTATAATTGATTTATTATGCGGAGCTGTAGTTGAAATTCCTGTGTATGTGTATGTGTGTGTGTTTGTGTATGTGTATTTGTTGTGTGCATGTGTATGTGTGTGTGAGTGTGTGAGCGACGGAGAGGGAAAATGAAAAACTTTTCCTTTAACAGAAATACAAATAACGCGATTATTTTCACGGTAGTATTTTGTGCACCAAGAAAATTAATAGTACCTAGGACTGACTCTGTTGCATTATTTTAAAGAAGGCAGTACCTAAAATATATACAGTTTAATGTAAGGATATTTTACTTCAACTGCATACGCTAATGTGAAATATATTACTGTTCTTATTGCAAGAATTTTTTTTTTTTTTGTAATAAGAATTGTGAGATGTATATTTTTTTTGTCTGATTGTAATTATACCCTTTGTCATGTTGGTAAAAATATTATAAGCTGATTATTTCTAGCAATAATTTTTTTTTCCTCCACACATATATAAACATTAAGTGTGTTTAAAATCCTGTGGATGTGGTCAGTAGCATGATATACCAAGAACAATAAATATATTTTACGACACATACATGTTCTTTAGATGATATTTTAATTATTTGCGTTTTGGTATAATTCGACTTACAAACGAAGCATTATCGTATTAACCGGCAAATTGAAAAATTTGTTTAATTTTTAGGCTGCATAAATGCTTCATCGAATTTGGAAATTACAAATATAGTTTCCTAGTTAATAGGTAACCTAAGTTTCATCAGAGATATCGAAAGTTGAGAAAGGTAGGGGCGAACAGTCGAAAGAGAACAATTTATAGCAAACACTACTTAGGCAGCGATTATATAATGTTATTGCCAAGGCTTCATATCGATAAAAAATTATTTGTTGGTTTCGGTGTCCATTTTCAAAAGAGGTAGTAATGGAAACTTGATTTCTCCCAAAACAATATGCTTTTTTTTTTTTTTTTTTTGTAATGAGCGTTTTGGGTTCATTTTTATGCAAATAAGGAGGCAAATGGAATTGTACGTGGAAAAAAGATTTTTTGCTTAACCAACTTTTTATTATCAGAATGTAATACGCTTTCTGGTGAAGTAAGGAGACAGTTTGAACTGGACAAAATGTTTAGCTTTAAAATGAAAGAAAAGGAAGTTTTTCTTTTATAGTAACGAACAGTTTTTTACTTTTACTTTTAATAACTATTCATTGAGATACCTAAAAATAAATATTTCTTTTTATAAGTACCGTCTTCTTACTTGTAATACAGAAGAGGTATCCTTAAAAGTTTTGCCCCGAAACTGATTCGCATTGTTTCCAAGTTTACTGGCTTTTTCCTGTTTATAGAGCAATTTTTACTTTAAAGTCTTCATTGTCTGATATTCGCAAATCCCCGTGAAAATTTGAGGACACCTTTTCAAAGAGAACGATACAGAAAAAAGAAAAGAACGAACTTTTCATACAAATGCCCTTCAATTCGTGTTTTCTTTGTCTATTCGTGCTTTTTACAGGCGTTTGACATTTGGATTTCAATATTCAATGAGCGAAAATCTCCCAGCTAACACCGAACTTCTTTGCAACGTTGCAGACGAGTTGTAAGTAGGCTGGTGAATGTTTGACATTCAGGGAACGTTACTGCAACCATACACTTAGTTTCTTAGTATGTTCATTATATATAATAAATTGTAATCATTTTTGCAGAATCGCCAATGCAAAACAGAGGACAATTGAAACAAGAAATCTTACCCAATAAGCATACCTACGTATAGGTAGGCTACAGCGTTGCAACTGCTGACAAGGGAATAAGTTCCTTGGCCAGCCGCTGCCGCGCTGTATAGTATTCTTACGTATAGGCTAAGAGTATGGCTTTAACGTTGCACTAACGTTCCCTGAATGTCAAACATCCACCAGCCGCGTTTAACACTCACTGTAATGATGGAAATCCTTCTTTTTTTTAAATAATGGCAATACCCTTGATAACTATTGGACTGGAATAACAAATTGATTTCATCTTACCGATAACCATTCGAAGTTAAGGTTTTCTATGATCGGGTGTGAGTGTGTAAATGTAACTAAGTGCTATAGTTGCAGATCTGCTGAAGGGGAAATTTAATATAGGAGAGAATTTCTTAAATATCATGGAATTAAACGACAAAAATCTTAAAACAAACACAAACAAAGAAAGGAGGAATAAAATGAGCACATGAGCCGACGCCTAAGAGAAACGATTATAGCTCCCCTCTTTTTAACTTGCAATCCTACATTCTTCACTTGTAAAAGGTATGTACTTGTCTTAGTTTATATCATAACACTTAGTAGCGTTCTTTCGTATTTTTGTCTCGATGTAACAGCAATTTAATTAGCAAGAATTGTTATGGTAATGTTACATACCTAAGTCTCACCACGTTGAATTCGCATGTGGTTGCAAATGTGATAATATGTATGATATTCTTCCATTACTTTATGAAAATGTAAATTTTTTTTAAATGCCACCTGTTATATATAAGACCATGCTAACTGTAGTCTACACTAACAGTCAAGTTAGGTGTCGCGAATGAATCAACGATAACTTACGCCAGCCCGTGCACAAAGTTTTTTACAATTTTATTTTAAAAACATATCTTATTCTCATGACTTCAACAAAGCAATAAATTTACATTTACAAGAGGGTCCTTATCTCCTCTACGATAACATGAAAGTACCACACGCTTGCGCGGCCACGAGAACCTTCTAGAATAAAGTATAAAAAGATGCCAACTCATAGAAAATGGACGTTTAACATTATCGCGGATTGAAATTATGAAAACTGATAACAAAAATTCCAGCATTATGCTAGCAATAACTAAGACTAACTCGGATCAATTACTAGTACACATGTCAACTCACAATTGCCTCGAGTGGAACAGGAATAAATAACACGTTGTCGCTAGAGCTCACAGATTGTCCATCTGCTTCATATGGTGTCTCTTCTAGAAAGAACGCCTGATGGCTCCCGCTGCATCTCCTCCCTCGCGAACAGGCTGAGCTAGTCATTTTTGCATATTTTAATTTTTACAACAAAGACCTAACATCGTTAAGTGAATTTAAATCTCGTTATATTAACATATATGTAATTATTCCAAATGCATTGGAATCTGCAAACTAATAATTTCAACTCGGATAACGTATTTTGGCTTAGAACCACCACGTCTTTGCCGACAATTGGATTCCGTGGAGTTTTTTACTTGCACACACACAATATATATATATATATATATATTATATATATATATATATATATATATATATATATATATATATATATATATATATATATAATATATATATATATATATTGTGACGTTTATAGATCGTTCGTCTACCCGCAATTAACTAAAATAATTTGATTTGGAAAACGGCAGCCATTTCTTTAGAATATCAGCTGATTTTTTAGTAACCGCGGGAAACCCAAAACCCAAAACCCGCCAGCTAGAGATAGGAAGTTCCCCAGTTGGGGGAAAAAGAGTCTTTTATCAGCTGTAGGGACGTATCTCAAAAGGGAAGGGGTGTAGGCAGATTGGTACTTCTTAGACCTATACCTTAAGCTCTCTTTCCTGTGACCCCTCTGCTGGCTGTATGCTTGTTTTCCAGGATTTGCCTTTGATCGTGGGGGGTTAAGCTGACTCCAACCCCCAACCCCGCAACCCAACTGAATTCTGTCTCAGTCGGCTGCGAGACGTGATCTCGGACAGAGGTCAAATTACCTGCCTTCCTGTTAGGCCTACCCAGGGTGTGAGTGGCGCGCCGATGACCCAGGCCTCAGACAAAGGGGCCGCCATGCTTTTCTACAAAGAGCCACATTTTCTACAAAGGTCCACACTGAACACGACATCCAGGTACGTCTTGTGGAACAGCATATTGCCAGTCTCTCCCAACAAATTATCATTTTGATCCTCATTCTCCCAATTCAATTTCCAGCAACAAAAGGAATTCATCCCTTTGTTGTTCTCACTGCCTCATGGCCGCATGCTTCCCCTTGTGTGATCGTCCCAGACCCAATGGAGTCATTGCATACTTCAGTGAAACCTTTAAAAGTTCCTTCTCCCCAGTATTAGAGAATTAATTAATCAAAGCAAGAAGTCATTTTTTCTTTTATCTCGTTTAATCTGGGATTCTTTTCCAGATTCCATGAGTCACGTGCCGTCTCTGCCCGCAAGTGTGCATTACCCAAGTGAATGAAAATCAGCTTGAATTGAATGAGACTATAAGCCCCAACGTGGGGGCCAATATCATTTAACTTTTCTCCAGGCCAGCACGGGCCTTTTTGTAAATAAATAGTTTTAAAGTAACGAGCTGAGTTTTCTGGCGACCTTCCCTCGAAAGAAAGAAATTAATAACTATCAGTTTACGGTAAGTTAAAGCAATTCCCTCTTGAAATCCCTCAATTATTTCCGTTTACGTATCTAGCTTCTCTCAAGGCCCTATATACGTAACATTGGCGAATCTTGCCTGGATTGAACCTAGCTTGCTTAAAAAAAGCTTGTAAATCGCGTTATCCGTTGTAAAACGTAAACTGTAAATTATTTTACAAAGCGTAAATCAAGCACACTTGTTGGGCAAAGAAGACACACTGACTCACGGTAAGTATTCCATTCATTAATATGATTATTATAAAACCTATGTTAGCTTAAGGTACGTTAAGGATTTTTATTTAGAAGTGTTTTAACAAATGTGAAGGTAGAAATTTATTATTATATTGTAACGGCCAGAGCGCCGAGCGAATTCTGTTATTTTATAAATCGCATTGTGCTCGTCGGACGAGACAGCACGTGTGCAGATAGATGCCAGAAAGGACCAGATCAAACTAGGAAGTGCTTTGCCAGTGTTTATTGCTGTATTAGAAAGCCTAGCTAGTTAGGAGTGTTTACTAATAGTTACGGCAAAAGAAGTGTACAATTCTTTTGTCTGTGATATGTTAGGGTATTCATTTTTAACTTAGTTTTCATTCAAGTGTTGGTAACCGCTACCTCTCAGCTTAAATTCAGCTTAGAGCATTCTCGCGCCTGCGCGGTCTCAACCAACCTTCGTCTCATTCACAGCGGCAGCCATGTTTGTTTCCTCTTCAACATGGTCTAAACAATTTAAGCAAAGTAACGTAAGTCACGAAGTTTTACGTAAATAATATCAATGTCTGTACTAGTATCTATCGTCCTGCCAGAAAAATTAACGTAATTCGCCTTGAATAAGAAAGTAGTATTTTGTGTTGTAAATTGCCTTCGCATTTACAGAGAATCAGCTGATTCGCCATCACTGCTAGCACACCGTGGTGCTAACCCGCTCTTCTCGCCTCACGTGTTTCACCTCGCATCGCTCACTCGCGCGCTGAGCGAAAATTTCATTTCACTTAACGTAACCTCATTTACAATTGTTTGCTAACATCGTTTTCAAATCCTTACCGTAATTTTTCACTTGTCCTTACGTAAAGTTAACGTAACTCTTAAAAGTAGAGTCACTTGCAAGAATTGTTAACGTAAAACGCGTCTTTGTAAAATTCATATTGAAACGCAAATCATTTCATAAGCGCAAGCCGCTAACATTAACGTAAAATCGTTCACCACGAGCGCGTTATCATTTCATAAAACGTTATATCCAAAAGCAATTCTTCACAAAAAAAACGTTAACGTAAGTAGATAATTTAACGCAAGTTGCGTCATATTAAACGAACATTAGTAGTTCAATTCAAATATAAGGGAGTTCATTCATATATCATTTTTCACCCTCTCCGAGAGAGAGAGAGAGAGAAAACCAGAACACAGTATTCACGAAGCCAAGAGTACACTCTTACATTATAATTATAGCATGCAGAATTAACATTATTTTAGTCTCTTGTGTCTTTCATTTACACAGCGTGATACGTACGCGCATGTGTCCATTGCAGTTTGCAAGCATTTATTTATTTCATTTATCGAGTACTTCAGCGAGTGACTGAGCATTTCTAAAATTTCCATTACCTGTCGTTGCCCGAGTGGTCTTTTCATTTTCTTTTATCACAAAAGACTTGCGTATACCGCAAGCACAAATCGCACAGTGTGCCACGCCAATTCATTACTTCCAAACAGGGAAGTCGTTACCAGTTTAGGACTGGCCACCACCAGTGCACGTCAGGTCTTACCATTTCACAGTGCCACTAATTCTTGACACTGTCCATCGACTGGCTGCTGAAGTACTCCCACCTTTTCTTTACTTTCTCTCCTCCACTATTACACTCTGCCATGAGCAGTGCCATTTCACTTCAGTATATTTAAGTATACTGCATGATGTAGTCCGGGACACACCAGCACGATACCAGTGCTCCAAGGAACGCCTCCATAAGTGCCATTGCACCTGTACAGGCCGTACAGGTAGCCATTGCACCTGTACAGGCCGTACAGGTAGCCATTAAACCTGCGTGTCCGTCCTTACGGAACGCCCAAATAATTAGTGTGTCCGTGTACAAGGGTCAGTGATCCTTCGGAACACTCAACAAGGGAACGCCTCCCAGAAGTGCCGCAATACCAGCCCTAAGTGCTGACAAACCTGCGTGTCCGTCCTTACGGAACGCCCAAATAATTAGTGTGTCCGTGTACAAGGGTCAGTGATCCTTCGGAACACTCAACAAGGGAACGCCTCCCAGAAGTGCCGCAATACCAGCCCTAAGTGCTGACAAACCTGCGTGTCCGTCCTACGGAACGCTCATTCATTATAGAGTATCCACCATTTTGGATCACTGAACCAAGGAACGCCTCCTCATAAGTGCCGTGCACCTGTATTGGACCTACAGGTAGCCCATTCCAGCGTCTCCCAACTTAGGAACGCCCTTAAGTGTGACGTACGCCGTACACTCCATTTGATTTTTTCACCTCATCAGAAGGTGCCAGTCACAAAGTGCCACCGAGCACCCAGTCTTTTCACTTTTCATTACCACGTCGCAGAACACATTTCCCAAGTTGAGTGCTACTTTCCACAGTAGCACTCCCATTCCTCCTCCATTTACCCTGCCTGGTCATTATTATCATTTTCATCCGAGCCTCTCCTGCAGCCTAAGGGAAATGTCTTCCCCTGCTTCCCGCGACTTCTTTGCCAGAGAGCTAGAGAAGCTCCGAGTCCTCATAACTCTGGGCAAGGAGGCTGGTTACACTGGACCAGCACTAGACCAGTGGATAAAGGCGCAGCAGGCTGCCGCGCGCCTGCAAGAAAAGGAAGAAAGGGAAAACCAGAGAAAAGCCGGAGAAGCAGAGAGAAAGAAAGAGAAGCAGAAAGAAAGCAGAGAGGAGAAAGAGCAGAAAGAAAGGCAAGGGAAAGAGGAGCGAAAGCATGAGCTCGCTCTCAAGGAGAAGGAACTCGACATCAAGCGGGAGAAGGCCCGTAAGGAGAGTATCCTAGCTCAAGCCACTCTGCCAGCTTCCAGCCCTGCACCCACTGTCTCTCTTAGTCCCGCCGTCTCTGGTCAGCCTGACATCCTTTCGATTTGCGAGCCTGGTCCTGATCCAGTGCCGGAGATAGAAATTCCTGCCGCATCCTGCCAGCCTTTTACCTTTTTACCGCCTACCTCCTCCCTTTTGGAAGAGGTAAGCCCACCAGTTAACCCCGAAATTGCTTCCGAGGGTGATTCAACGGAGGTTCCCTTAACCTCCCCACGTCACATCACTGCCAGAGAGGACTCTTCACCTGTGCCAGAGCACACTGCCAGCCTTGGTGACTCCGCAGATTTGCAACCTGTGGGGCCATCTCGGCCTTATCATCCAGTGCCACGGAAGAGGTTCTGGAACACGTTCTGCCGAGACTGTGGCCGCAAGGGTCACATGTCTGCCAACTATGGAGGGTGCGCAAACCACCATATTCCTGCCATCGCAATGGCCGTCACCAATCCTTCTTCACTAGGACCCCCAGCTAAGGGCCCTATAACAGTCGCACCCCTCCAAAGTCATTATCAGCCAAGCCACGTCAGAGCCTACGACGACTCTGGCGCTCAAGTCTCCCTGATACGGGAAGACAGAATTCCCCGAGGGGCTAACGTTGATAGACGTCGATTGATCACCATTGAAGGTATCAATCACATTAAACTGATCCTTCCGACCGTCCAATTGAGGGTCACTAGACCTCACTTCTCCAAAGAATGTACTCTTGCAGTTGCAAGCTACATCCCAGGAGGTTACGACCTCCTCCTAGGGCAAGACATGAAGTCTCCCTCACAATGCAAAAAGCCTAGGGGTCCTAACCCCATGTCAATTTACTACAAAGCAAGGAGCCATCGCAATTCTACTTCCTCCAGGAAGTACGTCCACCAGCAGTCTCCCCCGTTACCGAGGAGGGAGATTGACCATTCGCAGTTCCGTTGCAAAACCTGTAACGTAATAGGGCACTCTACTAATTGGCCTAGGTGCCCTAGCAAACTACCAGCAGCGGACACTGTCCATTTTCCACAAGGCCTAGCCTTCAACAAGAGACAGGAGCCTCTGTCTCCCATTTCCAAGGGCACGCTGAGAGGTATTGCACCTCCGGTACCCGTCACAGGTCCAGTCGACCTCAACTCTCGGCCAGTACCACTTGGCAGCACTGAGCAGTGCCAAGCTCCGTCCAGCCTGGACGTAGAGCCACCACCGAACTTGACCTCTGAGCCTGGCCCCGAGCTAGCGCCGGCGCCTAACCTTATCAGGGATCCTCCTCCAGGAGATCCTCCAACAGGCATGGAGCTTACCACAGCCCATGGCCAATCACTAGTTCCTTCTTCTTCATCCTTACCTCTGTCTCCGTAGGATGAACCTCCGGCAGACCTTACCTTTGTTGTCCATCCTCTGGGAAACAAACCAGGAAACTGCCCGACCAGGAGTCAGCCTGGGAGTTTTCCCCTCACGACGGTTGCCGCAGCAGCCGGAGTGAGGGCCTCCCCTGCAGTAGGTTCCACCTCTACGACGGTTGCTGCAGAGACCGAAGTAGGGTGTTCTCCTGAAATCCTTCAGGCTACCGCTGCCTCAGCTCCTGCCGGCGTTTCTGGCCTTTCCCCAGAGTCTGTGCCTCCGTCTACTCCTAGGACTGGTATAGCCAGGTCCTGGAGGAATAAGAAGAAGAAGAAGAAGGGACGTAATTAACAAACTAACCCAAGAGCCACATGCTCTCCTTGACACCTGTGCCTGAGGTACAGTGTCACATTCATTTGCAGAATGATCCTGGCACCTACCCAGAAAAGGTAGCCAGCCTGATCTCTGCCAGTAGCACTAACCCTCTAACCCCTAGCCATTGTAATACTAACCCTCACTTAAATATAACTACCTCATTGCATTTCCCTCCTGGTCAACTAACCACTCATCATCCCCAAGCATCATTACCTCTTATCATGTATGTTTACAATTCCGTCGCTGAACTACTGCTGTGCATACCACACTCTGGAATGATTGCGTCTTCATTTAAATGTATTGAGTAGGTTAGGCTAATGATTTAGTACCAGGGCATTAGGTTAGTAGCAAGTTAGAATTTTCAAAGTAACCTTATCTAGGGGTAGAGTAGACTGTCGTCACAAGACAACCCGTAGTTATTTATTAGGCTAGACTACATCACTATATTAAGTTAGTACACTTAGCATCTTTGCCTATAAGTTAGGTAGGCCACTGTAATTAGCTGTATCCCTGCTCAAAAAAAAAAAAACTTCAAATTGGAATAGGAGAACGGGGTAGTCGAGACGATCAATTTATTTAAGCCAAGACCTTCACACCCGAAAGAGAGTGAATGCCTTCTTAACAGGGGGAGCTGTGACGTTTATAGATCGTTCGTCTACCCCGCAATTAACTAAATAATTTGATTTGGAAAACGGCAGCCATTTCTTTAGAATATCAGCTGATTTTTAGTAACCGCGGGAAACCCACCCGCCAGCTAGATATAGGAGTTCCCCAGTTGGGGGAAAAGAATCTTTTATCAGCTGTAGGGACGTATCTCAAAAGGGAAGGGTGTAGGCAGATTGGTACTTCTTAGACCTATACCTTAAGCTCTCTTTCCTGTGACCCCTCTGCTGGCTGTATGCTTGTTTTCCAGGATTTGCCTTTGCATCGTGGGGGTTAAGCTGACTCCAACCAAGCAACCCAACTGAATTCTGTCTCAGTCGGCTGCGAGACGTGATCTCGGACAGAGGTCAAAATTACCTGCCTTCCTGTTAGGCCTACCCAGGGTGTGAGTGGCGCGCCGATGACCCAGGCCTCAGACAAAGGGGCCGCCATGCTTTTCTACGAAGAGCCACATTTTCTACAAAGGTCCACACTGAACACGACATCCAGGTACGTCTTGTGGAACAGCATATTGCCAGTCTCTCCCAACAAATTATCATTTTGATCCTCATTCTCCCAATTCAATTTTCCTTTAGCAACAAAAGGAATTCATCCCTTTGTTCCCTCTCAATGCCTCATGGCCGCATGCTTCCCCTTGTGTGATCGTCCCAGACCAATGGAGTCATTGCATACTTCAGTGAAACCTTAAAAGTTCCTTCTCCCCAGTATTAGAGAATTAATTATCAAAAGCAAGAAGTCATTTTTTCTTTTATCTCGTTTAATCTGGATTCTTTTCCAGATTCCATGAGTCACGTGCCGTCTCTGCCCGCAAGTGTGCATTACCCAAGTGAATGAAAATCAGCTTGAATTGAATGAGACTATAAGCCCCAACGTGGGGGCCAATATCATTTAACTTTTCTCCAGGCCAGCACGGGCCTTTTTGTAAATAAATAGTTTTAAAGTAACGAG
>NC_061098.1:50408732-50411232 GCF_015104395.2 Macrobrachium nipponense | reverse complement strand
TCATAACGGCTTATTATCACGCCCATAAATTCTACTCAAAACCAGATTCTTGCTTCAACCTTTTCACGGGCATAGGATGTGGTCTGTTCTACTTAGGCAGCGACTTCCACCTGGCGCCACCAAGGAGGTTGCGTCAGCACTTTCGGAGCTAAAGCTGACTCTTGTCCTTTTAAGATCTCTGTTTCCACGGAGAGTCAAAATGATGACATCTATCATTTTAAAGAATGTCATACTTATCACATCCGCTCATCAACCATCAGTCAATAAATATATATCAAAATTCATAATGGTGTTTTAAATATATTCTCAATATTCATTTCATATATATTCCTTGCTTTTTACAAAGGAACTCCCTTCTCAAGACGAGGATTCATCATCGAACACGATTAGAGCTAAATGTGGTACGGTGTGGAAAGTAATATCTCAAGCAGCTGAAGATTGTGGAAGATTTTTGCAGCAAAATATATTGAGGGAAACTCCTGGCCCCACCTCTTTTGCAAAATGTTTTGTACAAAAAAGCAGCTACATGAGTGCTTTTGGGATACTTATAGATGATTTTATCATTCAACATATCAGGAAGTGCACTGAAGCTCAAGGCAGAAGTCTTGAAAAACGATGATTACAAAGTATCTCATGAAGAAATTCTAGCAGTAATTGGAATCATGTATGCTCGTGGGATATTGGGAAAGAATCAGTCAATTGATCATCTATGGTCAAGAAAATGGGGTCTACCCTTTTTCAGGGATACAATGCCACGGCACAAATTCAAAGAGATGATGCGGTTTATAAAATTTGACATAAGAACAATGAGATCAAAACGTTTACGTACAGATAAATTTGCTCATATTTCTGAAGTGTGGGATAGATTCATTGGAAATTGCAGAGCCGCTTATAAGCCACACAAAAACATCACAATTGATGAACAAATTTTTCCCTCAAAATGCAGATGTCCTTCCCTATAGTATAGGGGAAATAAACCAGACAAATTTGGAATAAAGTTTTGGATTGCTGGTGATACAGAATCAAAGTATATGTTAAATGCATTTCCTTACTCGTGAAAAAATGAATTTCGACCAGCAATTCAGCCCTTATCATCTCATGTTGTGCTAAAACTAATGGAACCATTCAGTGGGAAAGGTATTAATGTCACAACTGACAATTTCTTCACATCACTTCAATTACCTGAACAGTTGAAAGCAAAAAACACCAGTATTGTTGGCACAATGAACAGAGCCCGTAGAGAAATTCCATCTCAAATGAAGTCATGGAAAGGTCAACTGTATGATACACATCTGCTGAAAAATAAGGATACAACATTAACAATATACCAAAGCAAGAAAAACAAGACAGTCTTTATGCTCAGTTCACTTCATCATACTGTTTCAGTCGGAGGTGGACAGAAGAAGCCAGAAACTGTTGTGTATTACAATGCAACAAAATTTGGTGTACATATACTTGGCCAAATGGCACGTAATTATTCCAACAAGGTGCCCTTCCAGATGTTGGCCTGTGCATGTCTTTTACAATATTCTCGATTTTACAAGTTTCAATGCATGGGTATTTGTATTCAGAGATCACAGGGGAAGAACTAAGCCGTCATGATTTTAATCTTGGATTAGCAGAGGAATTTTCAGATTCTTTGAAAAATCTAAAAATGGCAGAAAGTGCCGAAGATTCTGATGAGATTTTCTAAGAAGCTAGAAGTAAACCAAATAAGAAAAGGAAGCGATGCCAGATCCGCTTGTGCAAAAACAACAAAACCTTGATGACATGCAAAAAATGAGAGAGATATGTGTGGAAAATGCACTGCTGTAACTAAACAAATTGTATTTTGTAAATTGTGCAAGAAGTGAGGATATAAATGTTCTTTATCATAGACCTCATATTTTCATTCTATCATATCAAAAAAGCAAGAATATTTCCCCAAGTCAATATACATGTTTACTTGACTTATTGTTCAGCTAATACCAAGTAACACCTAATCAATATTGAGGACAGGTTTCCCATAATATATACATTTTTATTTGCTCTAAATTTCGATCAGTTTTTTGCTATTATTGTACATTTTCATTTAGAGGAGAAAAGAGGAAGTTGAATTTTTTATGAAAATGTAATCCTATAAGAGAGTACCACAAAGAAAGCAGAAAACACAAAGATTTTTTTTCATTCTTATAGCAATATAGACTGGGAAAAATTTTTAAAACTACATATAGACATAGTCTTAACATGTAATTCCTCTTTGACTTCCATGTAAATGGTATACTAACTGACATATTGTCGCAACAGAACTACTAAACTAATTCTATTGGGTAATTAGATAGTTTTCTATAAAAGCAGTCAAAATGACTGTTTGGCCGTTAATGGTAGGTGAAGGACCTTGGCCGTCCTAGTGCTAGACCAGTGGTCTTTAAACTGGGGGCTACCAGTGGGCCATAGGCTGATTATCATATAGGCCAAGGACAAAAAAAAAAACTAATGTAGAATTTAAAGCTTGAATTGC
>NC_061098.1:50401232-50406232 GCF_015104395.2 Macrobrachium nipponense | reverse complement strand
ACATATAGAATAACCCCCGTGAAAACTCTAGAACATTTTCACTCCAAAATTACTGGTTATTCTTAAACTCATGTCCGTTATGATAATGGCAAAACAGAAAAGGCCATTTTTACTTCTACCACATAAATTGAAGATAATTATGCTAAAATACGTAATTCTTTGTATTCCAAACGAGGCCGTAATCATACCTTTAAAATCGGATGAAATATGATATTCGGAAAGAATTAGCCTTTGGAAAGTCGACTTGGCCTAGCTATGTAAGGGTTAATATACCAATGAGTTTCGGATATTTATTTACGTGGCTGCGTTTAGATATCTCATATTTCACCGTAGTTACTTTTAATCTAATTCATTAACCTCTACTCAAAATATATTAATTTATATTTTGTTGTTTAATTCACTTCCATAAAGTCTGTCCCATAGAGAGCGTTTAAATGATCACTGAAATAAATGTCCTTTACATTGTTATACATGAGAGAAATTAAAATGAATATTTCTTAATATATTTTTATCGTCCTCTCTGATAAGGAAGCACAGTTCTTAAAATTTTCACACAATTAATATGTAGTATATCATATTAGTCTTTTGCCTTCTTACTCAATAATCTATGAAACGTTGAACACCGGACTTTCAAAAAAATATGCTGCTTCACAGCAAAAAATCATTCTGTGTGAAATGTATTCTTTCCAAATAATTTCTGGTTGAAAACCACATAAAAGTACCTACATGTTACTAGACAGGATTTTATTTCTGTATTTTTTTGTTGAGCAGCTGAGGACATTCTCACTAAGAATATAAAACCAAATTCATATGAATGCCTACAATTCAATATTTTTTTCGTTTCTATTCGTACATTTTTCATCTGTTTTATTCAGATTTTCATACTTAATGAACATCCCTGGGAGTCTTTCCCTGGGAGCCTTTACTCCACGGTTCGTACAGACAATATAGATTGCAATTCAAAACCGGTTTTTGTGTAGAATTTTACAGGTACATTTTGAATAGTTTGACCGACCCTGACAACGGTTGTAAAAATATTTTGCGAAAAAGGACAACACATTATTTATTTAGTCGAATTAGTATAACCAATGTTTTGTTTTTCACACTAGAATAAAAATAAATGAATGCTAAATAGACGGTATATTATTTAATAACCTTAAATCTTATAGAAGTAGTTATGTAACTAGACTACTGGGAGAGGTGAGGCTTCTATAGAAATAAAAGAACTGAATTTGCGACGTCTATTCTATCAGAATAGATACTTTTTGCCTTGCTCCAACGACACACTTTTGTTTTTCCCAAATCCAGTCAAACTCTGGACAATATCTTTGTTCACGTTTCATTTCTTTCAAATCAAAAAGTCTGGTCTCAGTTTTTATCCGTTTCCTGATAAGACTTCGGTTTCTGAGAAATTCTTTCCAGCGGAAAACCACGTAAAAATACCAACATGATTTAGTTGCGCAAAAAGTAAGCATTCTGAATTGTCATTTTTGTATAAATGAGGACGCATCTTCGAAGAATAATTACCGAAGGAACTTTTCGCGCTGATATCTCTTCCCTTCATTATTTTTCTTTTCCTTTTTCGTACAATTTCCAACCTTTTCTAGATAGAATTTCTTGTTAAATGAGCAGTGCTGTGCTTTAAATTTTTAGTGTTGCTAAAATAAAATCGTAAAAAAATTATAACTCTATTTCCAAGAATGTGCTTTGTCAGGATCTTAATATTTAGATTTATTATTAGGATATTATATAGAGTTCAATTTTTACAGGAATAAGAAAAAATAGAATATTTCATATTTCTATTTCCTTTCAACTCTACAACTTTCTAAAATAATCTTTATTTTTATTTCCTTGCATTGTTTTATGATTTATAGTCATAAGCCTCTTATCCTTAGCAATTTGTATATATACTTTTAACAGCTTACTTAATGCTGAATATTCTCAGAAAAAAACAGATTAATTTGTTTAATTAATGTATAATTTTCGCTTTTTGTTCTTGATGAAAAATATATATACTGAATATATATTTTAGGACAATTTATTTATATATATTTTAATACTTAGTATTTTATTTATTTTTGCCTCGAACGAATGTTCTTCTGAGAAGGACTTTAAGTAGATATATCTTTACCATACGATGAGCATTACGTTATCATTATTATTACAAACTGCGCTGTACACGATGTTGAAAAAGTAGGTTACTATAATCCTAAGGGTCCAAAATGGAAAGCAATCCAGTACACCAAAGGTTAAAGCAAAAGATAAAATGTGAAAAACACTTAAAAATCAACCTCGGAGGAGACAAATAAGAGTGAAATAGTAGATCAAATAAATCAAATGAGTAATAAAATGAGACTGGCGTCAGCCACTTCACTAAGGAACCATTCGCACGAAGTTACAAAGAGTTTAACTACAGTATTATGAAGGTCAGTCAACAAATTTTTGTTACCGAACTCCACAGAAGGAAATTGAAGACTAACTCTTGATCTAGTACTATCAAGTTTAGAGGATGTGAATTTAAAAAAGGGATTAAAATTATGTTCAACAACGCAAGTCGGTAGAAGCTTCGGATCTGTAACCACACGAAGACATTTCACAAACAAAGGATATGCAAATGATACTCTGTCCATCACCAATGATCACAAAGGAGTTATAACAGGAGGCAAAAACAAGAGTATTGTTATGCAGGTATGTTGCAATTTTAAACATAGATAGTTGATGGCATCTGAAAAGATTGAGAGTATGGAATGCTATAACAAACTGTCATCAGTCATCTCCAGTTATTGTTTGAAAAATATCATTCATGAACAAAGACACTGAAATTTTGAGTGCAGGAAATGCCGAGAGTGATTTGAGAAAGGCTGGTGATTGTATAATGATAAATACAATAACGGATCATAACACTCTTAATATATATATATATATATTTATATATATATTATATATATATATTAATTATATATATATATATTACTATAATATTTATATATAGTATATATGAAGCCACGAAAGAAAGTGAAACACTACAATAGCTGCAAGATCTTTCGACTCACGTCCTTTACTTGGCAGACCGACTGACATACATGAGAAACTAGGATGACAAGGAAGGGTTGTATAAGTGACAGATAGGGATTATAAGGAGATTAGTACCTAGAATCCAACACACCTGGAAAATTATGTTTACAAAAAGATTAAGTCCAATTGCTCAGACACAGGGACAAGACAATTAAAGGATAATACAGGGCGGCATTTGACCACATTCAAACTTTTGTTAAACAAAAACTTATTCACAAACATATTTAGGAACATATACAAATAAAATATCTATGAGGCAACTAATTTGTATTTAAGTCCGTGATTGTATCTTTGGGGTCATTCTTAAACATGTTACAAATACAAGGGTCTAAATGACACAGGCCACGACTAATATTGAAATTATAATGGGAAGAAAGTTGTATAATGGTAGATTCTAAAAGATTTCGTGATAAGACATCATTTGATCTTGCAATTACTGAACTACCAATCAAATTCATCAGATGGTTTTTTTCACTTAAATGAATGAACATTGCATTAGATGTTTGCCCAGTTTTGACAGAATATTTATGCTGTTTGATTCTTACTTCTAAGCCCTTGCTCGATTGCCAGAGATAAAAGTAGGGGCAGTCCATACATGGAATTTTATATATTATGTTGTGGCTTTCCTTGGGGCCATTTTTTTTATTTACATTCCTATTAGTGTTGACCTTAAAGGATTTTAACAATGATATAATGGTTTCAAATCCGTTAAAATAAGGCAGACTGAGAATGTTCTTAGAAGTTTTATTCTCCATTTTATGTACCCTAGAAAACTTTTTGTGGTCTTTATTATAGCAAATATCTAATATATGTGAAGAATAACATAAATCTCTCCCTATTTTTCTTATGTATTCAATCTATTCATCCAAATATTGGGGACTGACAATGCGCAATGCTCGTAAAACCATAGAAGAAAAAAATTAATATTTTGATATTAAGATGGTGGCTTGAAAAGAAATGAACATAAGTGAAGTTGTTGGTTGGTTTCCTATAAATACATTGAAATGGTTCTTTATGTATCAAAACATCTAAGAAAAGGAGGCAATTGTCTTTTTCCAGTTCTAGAGTAATTTTAATTGATGGTGCCTGGTTATTTAATTTAGAGAGTAAATCATTTACATCAATACCAGCAGGCAAAACAGCTAAAATATCATCAACATATCTATACCACTTTAAAGGAATATAAATGATACTAGGCAAATAGCATTTTTCAACGAATTACATGTACAAGTTTGAGAAGAGTGATGATAAAGAGTTGCCTATGGCCATGCTAAATATTTGTTGATAAAATTCACCATCGAATATAAACTTACAATCACAATGCACAACCTAGTGAGTGAAATAATGTGACTTACAGGTAGAGGTAATTCATGATGAATTAGTACATTACTAAAATATTGTAAAATAGAGTCTATAGGGACTAGTACAAAATTAGAACTTGCATTAAAACTAACAAATCTATCAGAGGGGCAAAGAGTAATTTTGTTTAATTTATCAGCTAAATCTAGAGAATTATATATAATAGAATCGGAGATGGTTCCAAGTAACGGGGACAAGATCTTAGTGATATATTTCGAAAGTTTATATGAAATTGAGCCAACGGTACTAATAATAGGCTGCATAGGGTTATTTTCTTTGTGCGTTTTGACTAATCGGTACAGGTAAGGTAGCGAAGGAAATTTGACTGACAATTTGCACACTGTGCTATTAAAATTTTTTATGACTTCATCAAGGGGATTTTTTGTTAGATTTTTATAAGTCACATCATCATCCAGTAGGGCTTGCATACGTGATATGTAGTCAGGTTTAACTAAAATTACTATTCTATTTGACTTATCAGCTTTTGTAATGTGGATAATATTGTCCTTTTTAAGATCGACCAAACTTTTCTTATAGCGAGCACGGAAGTTACTTTTATGCATAGC
>NC_061098.1:50391232-50396232 GCF_015104395.2 Macrobrachium nipponense | reverse complement strand
AATATAAACTATATAATATATATATATATATCTATAATATATTGTATATATATATTATATATTATCTATATAATATATATATAATATATATAACATACATAATATATATTTAATTATATATATATATATAATATTATAAAGATATTATATATATTATATATATTATATATAAAATATAACATAATAGTATATCTGAATAAAAGTAGCCCATAAAAATGTCAAAGTATAGAAAAATAGGTACTATATTTCAGAGTCTGTCGACTCTGAAATATAGTACCTCTGAAAGTCAGGAGTAAAGTGGAAACGGTAGTTGAAGATTCTGAAAACCCATATATATATATATATATATATATATATATATATATATATATATATATATATATATATATATATATATATATATATATATATATATATATATATATATATATATATATATATATATATATATATATATATATATGTATATATATATATATATATATATTATATATATATATCTATATATATATATATATATATATATATATATATATATATATATATATATATATATATATATATATATATATATATATATATATATATATATATATATATATATATATATATATATATATATGAATATATATATATATATATATATATATATATATATATATATATATATATATATATATATATATATATATATATATATATATATATATATATATATATATATATTGGTACATATCATCAGGGAAATTATAGGGAAAGGCATCGTACTCAGGTACATTTATTTCGCCGACGTTTCACGACTCATAGTCGCATTCTCAAGGCTATAATTAAAGATAAACACACGAACATTAAAACTACGCACTGCATAATTCATAAAAATTGCGCAAAATTTAAAAATTCAATGAACATCAACATCAGAATGTAGAACATTTAAAAATTATAAATTTATGAATATCTTAAAACAGAAAAACATACTAAGCGCTAAAATTTTGAAGAGTACAGTTACATTAAAATTACTTAAAAATTACAGAAAAAGCATAATTTGGACAACCTTAGATCTCAGCTATCATCTTTAGCTCATTGTGCATATCATAAGGTAAACACTAGATGGACTCCTTTCTTCAACAAATATGATTTTGACACTTTAAAAAACTTGGCCCATGATGACAGTATTATTATTACAAAACCAGACAAAGGTAAGGGTTGCGTAATTTTGTATATGGATACTTATATTGAGAAGATGGATATTATCTTAAACGATCATACAAAATTTGAGAAAATAGGTTTTCCAGATTTATATAATAACATTAAACCAGAGGACAAAATTGTAAGGTTTCTAAGGTTGCTAAAAGAAAAAAAGATAATTGATGATGAAGGTCTTCGTATGGGGTTTTGTATGGGTTGCCCAAAATACATAAAGAAAGTGTCCCATTAAAGCCCATTCTTTCCTCAGTGAACACTCCTAGTTATAAGCTTGCCAAATTTCTGGTTCCTTTACTTGGGCCTCTCACTGAAAATAAATTTTCTTTAAGCAACTCTCATAAATTCAAGGAGGATATTCTTATACAAGATTCAGAATTATTTATGGTTAGTCTGGACGTTGAGTCTCTTTTTACTAATGTCCCTATAGGGGAGACGATTGACATTATTTTAAATAAGTTATTTATAGAGCCGGACTCTACTTTTCATAATTTTAGTCGTGAGCTTTTTAAACATTCAGATCCTGTTTCCTTCAGGCAATCAGTAAACGGCCCCGTGTAGAGAATACCCTTTGGAATGACAATACCTAATCCCTTTACAGCCAAGGACTTTTTCTCCTTGCCCGCATTATATAAGGTTAGAATAGAGTGTTAGACGCTAATCAACAGCGAACTTCAAAACAGTGCGGAATTTACGTAAACTACCAAGGCCAAAAGTATCAGAATTCAACACTTTGTTTTCAAACGTATACTTTCCAAGAGTATTCTTATATCCTTTTAACCTAAACCTATATAAAATATGAATTTTATACACCATACAAAAATGATAATACTCGCCTCTGAGGAGATTCTCTGTGTGGCAGTAGCTGTCCTGAAAATGTTATCAGTTCTTACCGTTTACATTCTCTCTCTCTCTCTCTCTTCTCTCTCTCCTCTCTCTCTCTCTCTCTCTCTCTCTCTCTCCTCTCTCTCTTGTACACATACACACACACACACATATTCGAACATATCAATGTTATGAAAGTGACGGAGATTTTTTCAAGCGTCAAGCTTATGAAAATATAACATAACTAATGCAAATGATGCCTGACTCGAATTCCTATGAAAATCTAAAAAAAAAAAAATGTACTTGAACAATTAAAATTTAGTTTATTTGCAAGCATATGTATTAAATTATAAGGAAGTATATATTGCTGAACTATAATGTATGGTTAATATAAAATGGAAAATAATTTTGGTAAGTCCAGAGGGTTTAATATGTCTGTGTGTATGTACTAATTTCAGTTATAAAATTCTCACACAGCGCTGGTATTCCTTGCCATTGGAAATGTGATCAATATATTATTCACTGATCTGGCAATACATATAAAAATTATTTGCACTCATAAAATCATTGCAAAATCATTGAAATATATTAGACTACCGGCGCATATTTTCACACATTCATATTAAAATTGGGCAGTAGGTTAGCCTTTTCTGAGAACTGATACCCGCAAAAGTTAGCATTAAGGGCTAAATAGACGATCAATATTACTGACAGTATTTCCTGTGTTGTCATTATTACTGTCGGTGTGTCCATCATATGGACTTAGTGTCAGTACCTGAAAGCGGTGTTCCTTGAAATCCAGTTTCAGGTATCAGTATGTGGATGGGGCTTAAATTAATGATGGTTTGTTCACTGGACTGTCAGGATTGTCAGTATTATCAGAAATCGGAAGAGGTACAATATCTGACCAGCAAGGGAAACTACTCCTTCGGGAATTTATTTCAGCTTTCCAATGACTACCAGAGTTATGGGATGTTCGAAGCGAAAATTATATGAAGAAGAACAAGAAAATGGCTGCATATGAGAGAAGTTATTGGTGGTATATAAATCATTCAAAGCTGACGCAACTGTAGAGGATGTAAAAAAGAAGATAAACACAATGACAAGCAACTTTCGGAAGGAGTTGAAAACAATCAACGACTCTAAAACGAGTGCTGCTAGCAGAGATGACATATATCAACAGTCCTCATGGGTTTTTTATGAGCTTGTATTCTTGAAAAATTTGGAGAAGCCTGTATGCCCTTACCACATCCAAAAGTTTATTAAAGGTCTTTTCTTCCATCCGGAAATAACTTTGAAAATCATTCTTATCGATTGTCTTGATTTCATTCAAAAGGTTTAAATGTGTCAAAATATTACGCTTACCAATCTATAATACCCAATTTCTACATTTGCGTCTTTTCTTTAGCCAAAGATCCATAATAATTGCAATGGATGCTTTTCTTTTGTTTCTCGTGTCACTTGAAAGTCAAGGGCATAACCATTCGACGCTGCTACACAGAATTACTGACGTCTCAATCAGTATTCAATAATGGACGTGTGTTCGGTGTACTGACAGTAAGTAGTTCACACCAATAGAATATTGTTAGTATTTTCACTGACAGTAATAATGATCGTCTGTATCCCCCTTTAGAGAAGAGGAGGCACGCAGGTTTAGATTCTTCTAACCGATGGAACGCTAATCTATTGTACGTGATTTATGAGAGCTTTTTGCCGAATATATAAAATAAATATAGTGTGCGTGGATTTGTAGACACACATACACACGCACACAGGGGCGGGGGCCAGAGTGGGACAGGCTAGTAAGATTCCCACTTTGTAAACAACAAACACTGGACTGTATGATGCCATATACAGTAGCTGCACAAATTTTAATATTTTCTTTTATTTTTTTGTCAATATTTTCGTTCTTTTCAGTGCTTTTGTTTTAGACATAGAAAAAAATATATATCAGTGAGCTCCCCAGTAAGGGCTTATTTCAGGAAAATAAAAAATAATTAATTAGTAATTTAGTAAATGGCATTTTCTTGTTTGGTCGTCGGGACAGGAAGTTTCCAGTCACGTGCCCAAGTAAATGAACACAGCCGATTCAGACACGGTGACTGGCATTATTTTACAAAAATGGCTTCAAATTCAATACGAAATCAGTCCATTCATGAAAAATGATAATCACAGATAAATGGGTGTTAAGGGGGAAAGAAATATTTTCCTTGTATTTTGGGAAATTCTCAGCATTCCTTCGTGAAAAGTATTGGTATTATGGTAACGAAAACTGAACTTAAAGTTATGAAAATTATTTATCTTTTCATTGATACCATTATCAAGTTTCTTTCCAAACTATAATGCAAACAATATGTTATTTCTAAAAAAAACTTTCACAGTAACACTAGCCGACTTCCCAAATATCAGTGGTATCTGGAGTAACAGCTACTTCGTGTCGCTGAGGCAGGAGCGAAAAGTGTTTTAAAGAACGTTGTAATATTAATTTTAACATAAAAACATTTGTAAAGATACCTCATACGGTAATGTAAATAGCGAAATCATATTCACATTCCACTGGTAATAGTGAAGGTCGTCTGATGATGTCATGGTGCCAGCAAGGGCGCTAATGACCCTCAAGGTTCGACTTAGTACTGGAAACAGTTGCTTGTAGCACTGGATCACGTGTTTGGAGGGGCCAACACCATGGGGATTGAAGAGCAAATACAAGCCATATCTTCTCATAAGGAATGAGAGGTCTGCCTCACACAGCAATGAAGAATGTGACGCGATGTCTGTAACACAGGATGTTCTATAAACACGTGTGCAACACACAAAGGGTTGGATACATGCGGTGATGCCACCAATACTCAGAATTGCTTAATATAAATCTTACATTCTCAGAATTTCCTCAATGGGCAAGGAATGAATGAATTACTACCCAGAACGTTATTGCGCTGAATAGGAGGGTGTGAAACACAGACATCGATTTACGT
>NC_061098.1:50336232-50386232 GCF_015104395.2 Macrobrachium nipponense | reverse complement strand
ATTATCCCAAAATGTTAGTATGCTGTGGATGAGATACGTGGATGACATACTAACATTTTGGGATAATAAGTGGGGTAATTTTAATGAATTCCTCTCAAAATTAAACGCATTAGTGCCAGCATCAAATTTAAGTTGAATGGGAAACAGACAACAAAATTCCTTTTCTTGATGTTTTAATAATCAGAGACAGAATACAAATTTACCATATACAGAAAACCAACGTTCTCACTTCATATATTCACTACTTTAGCTATCATGACAATAATATCAAGATAGGTCTAGCTAGCAACCTATTCTTAAGAGCCTTACGAATTTGTTCCCCAGATTTCTGGAAAAAGAATTTGAACTAATTCGCAAGCAACTTTCATCTTTAAAGTATCCTGACCATATAAATTGAGAAGCAAGTCAAAAAGCAACGTAATTTTCTACCGACCCCTAAAGACAAGACCAGAGACACACCCAACAATAAAATAAAAATTCCCCACCTGGAGACGATTAAGAGAGTAACTCACACCCTTGGGAAATCCAACCCTTTTGCATTTACCTACCAAATACCTTAGCCAAATCCCTGATTAACGTCCAACAAAAGACATCGCCCAAAGACTCTGGGGTATATGAGATCCCATGCCAGGACTGTGACCAATCTTACATCGGATTTTACAGGTAAATCACTTCCCCAGAGATTAATACAACACGAACGGTCAGTTAGGTATGGACAACAGAAACTCGGCTATTTTCAATCATATAAATGAAACATAACCATAGAATAAACTGGAATATGTCACGTGTAATTTATAGCAGCAACTGCCGGTACAAAGAGTCAAATGATGGAATCTCGGTTAATAAACGAGAAGCAGGTAATGAACATCTCAAAAGGGAATTGGACATCGGACATCGTCGACGCAGTGTTCATTCAACCAACGCTTAAGAAGATTAAAGGAAGATTATCAGCTGGGGGTGACTAAATTGGCTTACTTGTGGACGAATCTCTTGGTATAAATACACCTTTTCTGTAAACTTTTCTCATTCATATACCTGAAGAGAGAGACAGCAGTCTCTGAAAATATAGTACTTTTCTCTCTACATTTTGGTGTTTTTATGGGCTCCTTTTAGTAGATATATATATATATATATATATATATAGTATATATATATATATATATATATATATATATATATATATATATATATATATATATATATATATTATATATATATATATATATATATATATATATATACATATATATATATATATTATATATATATATATATATATATATATATATATATATATATATATATATATATATATATATATATATATATCGAGCTACAATGTCCTTTAATATCTAATTCGCTCTACCTCGGAATTAATATATTTCCATATATGCTTAACCGAAGGGGAATTTTTTTCTCGATAATAGATTGCCTGGACCAGGGCGCGAACCTTTGGATCCTTTCAAACCCAGGAACGTCAGTGAAGCTTTACCTACTACACCACCACGACGTTCCTGGGTTTGAAAGGATCCATAGGTTCGCGCCCTGGTCCAGGCAAATCTACTTATCGAGAAAAAAATTCCCCTTCGGTTAAGCATATATGAAAATATATTAATTCCGAGTAGAGGCGAATTAGATATTAAAGGACATTGTAGCTCGATATATGTATATGAATCACGGAAAATGTGATATGACTTATATATATATCTTATATATATATATATATATATATATATTATAATATATATATATATATATATATATATATATATATATATATATATATATATAATATATATATATATATATATATATATATAGATATATTTTATATATATATATATATATATGTATATATAATATATATATAATATATATATATATATATATATCTATATATATATATATATATATATATATATAAATATATATATATATATACATATATATATATATATATATAAATATATATATATATACATAGATATATATATATATATTATATATATATATATATATATATATATATATACTATATAGATAATAGATATATATATATATATATATATATATATATATATATATATATATATATACATATGTATGTGTGTGTGTGTATGTGCTACATATACTTTGAGATGCATTAAGGCATTTCAAGTAAATGTAAAACATCACTGGCAATGAAAAGGGCTTGTGCGGAGGTGATGGGAAAGGGATGAAAAATAAAATTAGCTGAAAACAACAGATGTTAGTGTCTAATCCATAGTTTTTGAAGTCGATGAGATTAATAATGACAATCCTGATGCCCTTCAAACTTAAGTTCAGCCCCAATAGAGAGGGGGACGGTGAAAAGGGATGGGAAGGGGGTGACATTGCAGAGATGAATAGTGACACTCGCTATGACCTTTAAGTCCATGTTCAGCCCCAATAGGAAGGGACTGAGAAGGGAGTTACATGTAAAAATATCTGTAAACAACAGACATTAGTGTCTAATCCATAGTTTTCAAGGTTGCTGAGATGAATAGTGACACACCCAATGTCCTATAAGTCCAATTCCAACCTCGATAGCAAGGGGTGAGAAGGGGAATGAAGGGGATGACATGTAAAAAATAACCAAAAACAACAGATATTAGTGTCTAATCCATAATTTCCGAGGTCGCTGAGATGAATAGTTAAACACATGATACCCTTTAAGTCCAGATTCTTCCCAATAGAGGTGGTTCTGAAGTGGTGGGAGTGGGGTGACATGTTTAAATAACCGAACATAACAGATGTTAGTGCCTAATCCATAGTTTTCAGGGTCACTGAGAATAATAGTAACACTCTCAATGCCCTTTAAGTCCAAGTGCAGTCCCGATAGGAAGGGGGTCTGAAATAGAAAAATATAAAATGTCAAAAATGCTGGCAATATGACTGAAGCAACTTTTTTAACAGGAAAGGGAGAGAGTGAGAGAGAAAGAAAGTGAGAAGGAGGGGAAGTGACAGAGACAGAGAGAGAGAGAGAGACAGAGACAGAGAGAGAGAGAGAGAGAGAGAGAGAGAGAGAGAAAGATTATCGATTAACATTTAGAGTCTTCCTGGGCAGCGCATATGTAATTTATGTGTGTGCAGAAAAGGATAGGCATTTTTTTCAACTAAATATATTACAATATTAATTACAATATACGAGAATTTCATCAAAATTTAATATGCATTTACAATAAAAGGTTTCCAATGCATTCTAGTAGACAAGAGTTCAAATACTAGAAATGTACTGACTGCCTACAGATAAAATTGGTCAAAGAATATATAGAGATCATGAAAACGACATTTGTAGGCTTTAATGCATTGAAGAATAAACTTTAGATAAAGTTGGGATTTAATATCTTCTGATTATCATCAGAAAATTCACTGGTAATAAATATAATCTTGTTAAAAAGAGACAGTGAAAAGTTAGGTACCGGGCAAAAGAATGTCTTTATTTTTATATTCATAATACAACCGGGCCTTAAATAATTTCATGCCGTGGAGATAATATTTCTTTAAAACCGTCTGTTAAAGGAGCATTGATGTTTAATGAAATATTTTGGAGCATTGATGATGTAAAAACTCGTCTTTTTAATCATCAAAACGTGTTGCTATTGCCTTTGAACTATCTTCTTTCGGTTATGATTTTAAATCTTTTTGAGTATTTTCATTTTTATTTGCCAAATCGTGTTGCTGCCTCTATATTCCCTGTCAAATTTCGTCTTTCGTTTGTGCATTAGATTTTTAATAAAACTATTTTTGAGCAGTATATTCCTTTACAGAGCAAAAGGGATTAAAAGCAATAATATCCATCAACTTGACCAAAAGCAATATTCAGCCCATGAGCGACTTCCGGTGGACGCTGATCAATATGCATGAAGGTGTTTCCATTAATCCCCGACAAACCTGTGGATGAGGTCTGGTATGACAGCCATGAATTCCTCCGTCACAATCCTATGTCACATTCCTGCGTCACCTCCGCCAGTTGGCCCAAAACGGTTCCCATGCAAATCCGAAACGTGGAATAAACGACTCTGCAGACAGTAGTTCTGTTGGCAGCCATTTGTTTTTGGCCTATTTTCTTCTCGTTGCTGTGATCGAATGACTTTAGGTAAGATTTCTATACGAAACTGTAGAGATTTGAATGGAAGGCCGTAATGGTTGCATTGAACTATTGCTGTTGATAAGACAAGAGTCATTGCAGAGTAAAATATGTTTTGAAAAATCTTAATAGCACTTCTGCTTAGAGTTTTGTAGCAACTCGGTTACCAATGGAAAATATTTAACATGGAAGTATTTACATTGCAAATGACTACCAATTTATGTTGTATATGAATACATGACCTACATTAATTTATGTAGCCCATATGCACCAAACATCCCATTTAAGGAATTTACTTCATGGAAAAAAGAAATAGGTAAGGTAAAAAGATAAATGATTAATTTAAATATCTTTTCAGTTGATTTATAAAACAATTAAAAAAGGGATAGTAGCTACCTCATATTTTCAATTTTGTAAAACATATTTATCTGTCAAACAACTGCTTTCATTCTGTAGATACAGTTTAATATATTACAGGGATATCACTTCCTCTTATATCATCGTAGTAATTCATAAAAATATGGCTGTTAATTTACTGTTCATAATAATAATAATAATAATAATAATAATAATAATAATAATAATAATAATAATAATAATATAATAATAATAATAATAAGTCTTGTTGAAAAGGATTGCTGCATCAGCTCCATTAATTTTGTATAGTCTTCTCTATTTTCCTTATTAAGGATTTCTCAATGTTGCTGAAACTGACAAGCAACGTGCCAAAGGGGATCGTCAAATCCAGTGTAGTCATATTGAATTATCTTTATTACTGCTATTAATACTGCGTTTCTCTCTCTCTCTCTCTCTCTCTCTCTCTCTCTCTCTCTCTCTCTCTCTCTCTCTCTCTCTCTGACGTTTCGCCCAGATCTGACAGGGCACGGTCACAGCGATGGTTGCTGGAGGACTGAATCTTGGTGGTGACTCCTTCTCTTTATATCATGGTCGTGCGGGCGCTCACGGATGCTCCTGCAGGACCCGGAGGATGCTCGACTTACGCCCCATCATCAGCTAGACGCCTGCCCCGACCTACGTTTTGGCAAAACACATAAGGCCAAAGCAAATAAGATCCAACGGTACATGAACAGGAATGAGGGATACCAACAGAAAAAACTCTAGGAAAACATGGAGCAATACAGTATCACACAACAAACATGCAACATGGCTCCAGGAAGTCAAGGAAGAAGAAACAGGGAGAATAAAACAAAGATTCACTGAGATCACGACACACACAATCAGATACCAACTAAAGAAAATGCCCAACTGTTAAGGCGCCGCTATAAACATGTGAATATCTTTTGAAGATAATAAGTCGTTTACTAATGAAGACCCTTTTATAAACAGTTTCATTGCCAGGCAATACTTAAAAAATTTTAATTTTAAAACTGACGTTGACCATGTGAACCCTGATGCTCTGCTTCCTCTTCCCCTCTCTCTCCAGATAGCCGACGTCCCTGTGGATGATTCCGACTATGGCACCTATGCAGTGCAAGCAGGAGCAACTTCACAGGTTTGGAGATCGAGGAGGTTGGCGAAACTGCCTGTTGAGTTTGGGATTACTTAACACACGAACCAGCACTTCGATGATGGGCTGTTATTTTCTCGCCCCGCCACCTTTTTAGATGCTCTTCGGGAGGAAACTATCCTCTTCATTACATTTTAACGTTACACTGACGAGTAACACCGTTCAGGTGTTCGAAAGTCTTTGTTCTATATTTTTACATAGAAATATACTTTTAATATATAATTGTGGATATTTTTTAACAATTTGTTTTCACGAAACTGTGAATTTCTTAACAATACTACGAATAATAATAATCGAAGGAGAGGATATAAAAAAAAACAAAAGATGAAGGACACAACCAGGAAAGAATATATGCAGATACTTCAGGCGATATTCCAGTCAAAACTCATCTCCGGAAATATGGCGAAAGACATACACAAATGGCAGTGCCAGTAATCAGAGACAACGTAGGAGTAGTGGAGTGGACGGAGGCTGAACTCCGCAGCATAGACCAGAAAACTTTCAGGAAATACTTGACACTACACAATGCGCTAAACTGAAGAGCAAATACAGACAGACTATACATAACACGAAAAAAAGGATGGGGAGGTATACTAAGCATAGAGGACTGCGTCAACATCGAGAGTAGAGTACTGGGGTATTATCTGAAAACCAGTGAAGTACAAGTGGCTAAGGAGTGCATGGGAGGAAGGACTGATAAAAGTAGACGAAGACCCACAAATATACAGACAGGAGAGTACAAAACTGAATAGAAGTAAGGCACCGCAAACCAATGCACGGACAGTACATGTGACAGACTAAAGAATTGGCTGGCTCTGAAACGTGGTAATGGCTACAGACAGGAAAGCCGAAGAGGAAAAAGGAGGGATTGCTAACAGCAGCACAAAACCAGGCCCTAAGAACCGAATATGACCAAAGAACAATAGATATAACATCTCACCCATATGCAAGAAGTGCAATAGCAAGCAAATGTCCAGTGCTTGCACAGAACCAGTCCAAAAAGAGGTTGATTCAGTAGCAAAAGATTCACTAGAGCCTGTGCAAGAAACACCAGCTACCGACATATTTGTGATCTGTGTTAAGTTGAGTTGAGTTGATTATAGAATTTAGGCCAAAGGCCAAGCACTGGGACCTATGAGGTCATTCAGTGCTGAAATGGAAATTGACAGCAATAGGTTTGAAAGGCGTAGCAGGAGGAAAGCCTCACAGTTGCACTAAGAGTCAAGTGATGGGAGGAAAATATGAAAGAAGGTACAGTTGAAGGAGCGAAAGTGGTTGCAACTAGGGGCCGAAGGCACGCTGCAAAAACCTTAAGTAATACCAGTGCACTAAATGAGATTCACTGACGGCACTACCCCCATATGGGGTGATCTGTAGCAACAAGACATGCACAGATCTGCACACACAGCAATTTTAATATCACAGCACCCAAAGAAGGATGTGTTAGCACTTCCAAGGGTTGTCACCTCTAGCACTGTCTCTAAGGGAAGTTAAATGATGATTCTCCACATTCTAAGAAATGTCACAGCATATCACATTATAATGGCATATTAAAATATTATCTTAGCAAATCCATCTTTAATGTAACATATATATATATATATATATATATATATATATATATATATATATATATATATATATATAGTATATATATATGTGTGTGTGTGTGTGTGTGTGTGTGTGTGTGTGTGTGTGTTACATTAAAGATGGATTTGCTAAGATAAACTATTTTAATATGCCATTGTAATGTGATATACTGTGACGTTTCTTGGAATGTAGAGAGTCATCTATATATATATATATATATATATATATATTATATATATATATATATATATATATATATATATATATATATACATTTAAAATTAGCAATGATAAATTACTGAATAAACCTGAATTCACATTTAATCCTTTTAACCAAAGAAATAATATGCTTTCCAAATTAAGGGTGTCAATCGCTAGTTCCGAAACTAACAGGGACTATTATACCTGACGTCATAAGTGTCATTTTCCGGCTCCCTTTTACCTTGGGCAGCCAATGAGAACTCAGAATCACTACTCAGAACGGATTTTGACCACTTATCTGTTTTGCTAATGGTGCCCCTAGCGTCATCGATTTGCTCTTGAGGAACTACGCAATTCAAACGGGTAACTATTCTGTTTCTCATTTTGAAAGTGGAATAAAATTTTCCCGTGTGTAAATGCAGTAACGTGAATAAATAAGAAACCATAAAGGTCTAAATATAATGACTAAGACGTACTTATAAAGAAAATTACAGTCCCAAAATAAATTCTCGACCTTGATTCTGGCACAACGTTTAATGGGCGGGTACTCAGAACGGGTTTTGACCAGTTATCTATTCTGCTAATGGTGGCCCTAGCGCCATCGATTGGAAATTGGAATAAAATATCCTCATGTATAAATGCAGCAACGTGATTAAGTAGGAAATTATAGAGGTCTAGGACGTACTTATATATATAAGTTAAGTATATCTTAGTTTTACCAGACCACTGAGCTGATTAACAGGTCTCCTAGGGGTGGCCCGAAGGATTAGATATTTTTACGTGGCTAGGAACGAATTGGTCACCTAGCACGGGACCTACAGCTTATTGTGGGAATTTCTATCACCAGAAATAAATTCCTGTGATTCCGCGTTGGCAGAGCTGGGAATCGAACCTCGGACCACCGGATTGGCAGCCGAGCGCGAAAACCACTTATATATATATATATTATATATATATATATATATATATATATATATTATATATATATATATATATATATATCTATATTATATATATATATATATTATATATATTACAAAGAAGCTTTATCTCTGGTTGATAGTTCTTTTGGGTTGACAGCTTCGTAATCACTTGCATTTCCTAATCAACAACTCCAATACCGAAACATAGACAAATAAGAAAATTAGTATTCTTTTTTAATAGCACTATCAGGCGAGGTAATAAACAACACCTAGTGTTCGTTTTATAAATGCCTTCGGCCAAAAGAAAACCTAATAGAATCGGGATGTTTAAACTTGGCGGCCCTTGCCGTCGGTGTTACAAACCATTCCAAGTTTTAACAAATTCTTTGCTGTGGCCTACAGCTGTCTTATATCGTTTTCATGAGGCGTTCCTTTTTCTATAACGTAGCCTCGTCAACATCACATTTGGCGCATTGTAAAAATGTTGCTAATTGGAAGACGAATGACAATATTCTCGTGAGCTTCCAAAGCCAAGTAAAGATTGTTTTACTTTCGGTGTTGTAATATAATCAGAACTATTTTCGGTCACCGCCATGCGCAACTGGAGTATAATAAATATATTATTCAGTAAATGGAACGGCGTGTTCCTTAGTGTTACCCAAGTAAGAAACGCAGTAACCAACGACGATTTCACAAAGACTTTTTTATTGTTGGGAATGTGGGATTTATATATCGACACAGGTGAGAAGAAATGTATCTATTTGCATAAATAATATTACTTATTAACATAAAAAAATATTCCTTCTATTTTATTGGTGCTCCGTGGTTTTTATATCATTTCAAAGGTTTTAACATTTGACTACGCTGACGGATAAAATTTAATGGCTGCTGGATTTAAAAATGGCAATCTTAAGAAAACTCGAAAGATATTGTTGACGACAATGTTATTGAAAGTACTGCCATCTGCCGGGGCAAAGATGGCTTACTGAGATTAATAAACGCGAGGACATTTGGTTTTTAAATAATATGTTTATGTTACTTGATCGATTATTTGTTTGGTTTTCTTCTTCTTCTTCTTCTTCTTCTTCTTCTTCTTCTTCTTCTTCTTCTTTTGTTTAGTGGTTATAATGAACATTTTGTTTATCCATTGGCATAATGTACATACAGCATGTCTCATCAAACTTGAGATTAGTTATTCCTCTTTGTTCGTACCATAATTTATAATACATCTCTCTCGTACATTTCTTTAATAAGAATAATATAGCAATCGTTTCAGTCTTTCGGTTTAGGATGAAGCCTATTTTCGACGGCGAGAGCAATGTCATATATAATCATTTCAAGCTAAATGTATTTCTCTTGCACTTGGAATATATGGATTTTTAGTAATGTGTTTTTCTGTTTATTTTATTTTTTTTTTACAATGTATTTGCTTGCCATTCATGACTACATGCAGTTTCTGTGACGCAATCAGATAGGTTCCTATTATCGTATTTAAAAATATTTCGGTAACTAGATAAAGTAAATTCTCTATTAACTTTTTATGTGCATGTTTGTGTTATTGTATTTAACATTCTTAAAATATAATCTTTCTCTCTATATATACCTCACAGGTCATTTAAACTATTTGCTTTGTTTGTGAAGTTTCATATAAGATCCATATATGATAAGTCACTGTGCGCGACTTGCTTCTAAACAACCTCAAATTTTTTAATGATTATAATCAAACCCAAACATTCCTACTATGATGGCCTATGCTGGTGTCAAATAAATCCCAGTTTCCAATCCATAAGAGTATTCTTTATGTAACCCAAATCTAGTCCAACCACAATTATAATTTCTGATAATAATTTACGTTTACTTTTCATGCAAACCTTTCATGCTGAGTTGTCTTGGTCAATATAGTCTGGGAGTAAGTATTTGAAGGATATAATTGGTTTCGTGGCGTATGTTTGCTTGAAATAAATTATCAATTCTCACTAGCTGGATGCAGTTCCAGGTTTCTATGTCTGCGTGTTTTGAGACTGGATATGTTTGGAACTATTGTGAACATCCTTGATGCATTACAAAAAGGTTTAAGTAAAAACATTTTCCAGCGGTTATTATGCTTCAATAGAATGTTCTGTGGTTTTAGGTTGATTTCATTACCTCGTCCTGAAAGAATTTCTCTGGAATCATGAGTGCCCTTTCATATTAGCAAAATCGGAAATCATTTCATTCTTACTGATAAACAAATCCATTACAGTCATCACTTTTAGATGAAATATCGAAATAATAATTGTCTTGGAATTTGCTCCACCCAGCGAAATGTAAAAGCAGTCACTTCCTGGTTCCATTAAAAACAAAAGCCGCGCATTTTCATCGTCAGCTCCTGAGTTTTTCCATATTAGTGGCTGAAGGATTAATTAGACCCATTTCCTTTCCGGGTTGCCTTCGTTGTTGGTTAAAGTTCATGAAGGCCGGAAGGTTCCTTCTCAAAAGAGAATTGATGTGATTTATGTGGAATTATCTCATAAGGGGACCGGAAGGAAAACTGTCGTCAGCCATTGAAAAGGCTTAGAGAGTCTAAAATTGTTTGTGAAGGCGTTCATCAACTTTGGGTAAGGAGAACCAGTATTACAGGGTATATAGTGACTCTTTTAATGAAGTTTATTAAGTGTTCCGTTGTTGTTCACTTTTAGAAACTGAATTTTGACAGTTTCTCGTTGACATCGCATGTAGGGTACCTATTTTATTTTTGGTATCTTATTCTTGGTTCGTTTCCACTGTGATATTGGGTAGGACATGTTAATGGGTAGACCATTAAAAAATTGACTTTATTCGTGCTTTAAGGATTTAGCTAAAATAGTTTATCACTTCTCGCTGGAATTTTGTCGTCTAGTTGTTTCTGCAAATGTCGTTTCTCTAGGATAAGTGTCCAAGAAACCTCCAATTTCTTGGAATATAAAATCCCAGGCCAAAGCCAAGCACTGAGACCTATGAGGTCATTCAGTGCTGAAATGGAAATTGGGAATTAAAAACGGTTTAAATGTGTAACAGGGTGAAAACCTTGCAACTGTTGCACTATGAAACAGTTGTTAGAAGAGGGTGGGAAGTAGGATGGAAGAAAGAGGATATGAACGGAGGTGCAGTAAAAATAATGAAATGGGTTGCAACTAGGGGCCGAAGGGACGCTGCAAAGAACCGCGTGACTCACGGCATCGTCCATCTACGGATCCTGCAGTTTCTTAGCTGGTAACAATTGCAACTTTAGTTGATGTAAGAGCGACGGTAGCGACTGAATGTGGATGGTAAGTGCTTCCGCGTATAACGCAAACCAATATAAGTTTATGGAAAACTAATTAGTTTTAAGCAAGATTGTTAGTGATAAGGCATCATTGTTATGAGAATGGGAACGTTAGTTCCATATTGCCAGTCTCATAGGAGAAAAGATGCGAACATAACTCAATATATCATAGGAGGTGAGGTTTCTTTAGAGGAATAGGGAAACTGAAGTGGCTCTGCCGTATTGCTGCTACTCAACGGTTTCACACTTCAGTGAATGAAGATGATTTGCAAACTAACTTAAAGCTGCTTGGTATCACGCGAAGGATTTTTATTACGATTCAAAAACTTATTTTTTCGTTATTTCAGATATCTTACGTTTGTATCCCTTTGGCACATCGTTTAAACTGAAGCTTCTGCCGTGATATTGAAGAGAAATTATCATAATTGTGAAGATTTCAAAGCCTACTTGAATCCTTTCGTGCATGATGGCCATAAAATATCGAGTAATCTCTTCAACTGATATGCCAAATTTATCACGTCTTACTAGAAAATCGCCACCAAGTTGCTTCTGAAAGTGTCATTTCTCTAGGCAAAGTGCCCCGAAGGACTTTTAATTTCATTATTAGTACAAATTTTAAATTCGTTAACTGATGTATTAGCAGCGACGGTGAGCGAAAGCACTTTGCAAGTGATTCCGCTTACAGTGCGGAATACGCCAACACTAGTCGGTTTAAAGCACGATTGTCACTGATAAGGCGTTATGGTTAATAGAATGTGAACGCTGTTTCCCTATTGCCTGTCTGATAGGGAAGAGATAGGAATAACAGTCAAGGGTGTGACTGTAACTTATGACATCACAGAAATCGAAATTGTTCGTTTGACATCTGAAAATTGAAGTGGATGTACCGTGTATATTCCAGGGCTCCATACATAATTGAATGAAAGTTCTATATAAAATGTAATGATAAACTGGATGCCGTGATTACTGAAGGTTATGCTAAGATGGTTGAGCAGATTGGAAACTGCAAACCTTCAGAAAATGCGAGATGAGACACTGGGTTACGCGATAAATGTCCCCAGTATCGTTGAATTAGTTCATTAATTTCATGCAAAGCACAGAAAAACTAGCCGACGAGAGGATAAACTTATAAAAGGCAATTATAAAATATAAGAAGCAACTTATTTTAGAAAACGTACAAGGGCCCGCCAGAGAGGAAATCATCCCTGTGGAAGGCTGTACATAAAACCAAACAAATGAATCAAATGAATATAGGGAGCAAAACGTGGGTGGATATAGCTACGAAACTGAATTTGTTAGTGGCAGATCTACACTGCCTTTGTGAAGGATCACTTGGAAGAGAAGTGTAACTCGCGTGTGCCCTAAAGACGACGCCAATTTTGTAGACACAAGCAGTAGATGGTAGAGGCCCTAGAAACAGAGAATGTTGGGGAAGCTGATACCAAAATGAATTTGTCATATTTTTTTATGAAGTTGCTAGTGCGTTGACAGGAAAATATTGCAGATGACACCCAGTTTTATTTCTACGTAAACGATATTAATGATACAAATGAGAAAGTAAATGTTCTTAACACTGTTAATGAATAGATGACATTAAAGAAGCTAAAATGAAACGAAATTTCCACTGGATTTATGTTGGTAGGAAGGAAAAACTATTGAGAGACTCAATTTTCTACCAAATGTAAATAATGTTGTTCCGATGGCTGGCAAAGTGAGGGGCCTGGATGGGCTACTTGACTATAATTTGTCTTTAGCTTTAGTGTTTAAATAGAAAATGTTGTTAAGATTACTGGTCATGATGTTAGAAATAATAACTTTTCGTGAGTGTGCTGCGACAATAAAAAAAATAATAGTAATAAATCAATAAGATAAATAAAATAAAACAAATAGATAAATCATAATAAACAGAGTGGACTATTACAACTGTTATCTGTCACAGTCAGGCTGAGATATAGCTTACTTATCAGCAAAAGATGCCAATTAGAACGGCAAGATGAACGAAAGGGTATTGGAATACGTAAGAGAATTGCACCTGTAATAAGTTGCGTTAGCTTCGTATTAAAGGTGGATTAATGTTAAAAGTGTCTAATGATTCTCCGAGGTATCGAGACTGGGTGTCCCATTATGTTTGAGCAACTTGCAGCCTTTAATACAGACAATGGGTGGAGTCAACACAAAAATACTCAAAGATGACCTTAAATTATCTGAGCCATGATGAAATTTGAATGTGAAATTCTGGGATTTCAAATTTGCAGCTTCCACTTGCTACCAGGCTGACTACTGCGGTTATGTCTCTATGGTCATGACCTCAGCGAGGTGAGACAGTGACAGCATGGTTCATACGTGTATGATCCATGGCTAACAATGACCATAACCTCACAGGTTAGTCTTGAGATTTGTTTTTAAGTTCTATACTTAAAGGACAAATCGCTTAAAAATTTTATCTTTTTGACCGGATAGAATAGTAGATATTGGATTTTTAAAGGTGTCACAAATTTTGCTGTAAATCTCTGAAATGTAGTGTACAGCATATTCACATTAAGACACAAATTTGATTAATTATAATGAATATTTTCTTGTAGACACAATCCATGAATTAAAGAGTGATGTTTAATGACATCTATAGAATTGAGAATATCATGAACGTGCTGCTGTGGAGTCTGATTATAGGAGGAACTTTATTGTTGTCTTTATATGAGTGAGTTTATCCACGCTAGTGAATCTATCCTTATGAAAGTGGTTTAGAATCAGTCGTATTATATAGGGGCTTTAATAACTTCTTGTATTAATTAGGGGTCTCTGTTGCTCAGAAAAAAATATTTTCGGTCAGATTCTCCACATGGTAAAGTCCTAGAATTAGTGGAATAGTTAATACTTGTAAGATTGCAGTTTAGCACTAGTTAAGGATACAAATAGAGTGCTATGTTTTGTAACAATCTGAATATTTAAGCATTGTACTTCTGGGAAGCACAATGGAATTAGAGATCTTTCGAATTTACCAGTTAGTGGCAGGTGGAAGAATCATTGTAATATGTCAAAAAGCAGAAAGACCTTAGCCAGAAAACTAACTAACAATGGAAAGGGATCGAAGAGCATAAATCTGTTCGGGTCAGTTACAGTGTCCAAAGACTCTCTTGCTGATTCCTAGCTGAATTCTACGACTCTGTCTCGATAGTCATGACTTCAATGTGGTAAGACAGTGACAACATGGGTTTTATAAGGTGGACTGATCAGGAACACCCCTGGTTTAGTCTTCTGTAATTATGGTTGTTTTGTAATTATTTATCTACGGGGCAGATGTTAATCTTTCATTATAGTCTCTATGAATGTAGTGGGTGAGGGTCTATTCAAATATTGTTACGATAGCTGATATAAATCACAAACTTATGATGAACTCTACAGTTATGTAAATGAAATATGTTGAGCAATATTTTTCCGGTTAACAAGTCTAGTGTTCACATTTTATGGAACTCACTCTGAACGAAGATGAAAGGAAAGCCGAAGAGTCTCTAATGGCAGATATTTTGTATGACAGGAGACGAGGTTGTAGTTTTGCCAGATGGCTAGGAATTTAGTAGAGAATATAAAACTTAAGGGGATTTCCTGACTCTTGTATTAGGACTTTTCAACTAGGCAGCATTATGGGTCAAGTTTTAGTCAGGGAAAAAGATTATGTAAAAGTGGTGTTCAAGATTGATTGTTTTATATTAGCTTTCTGTAAATAAAAAAAAAAAAAAATAACGTAAGTAATATATATTTCTACAAAATAAGGTATATTTCTGGAAACATTCTCTGAAGTGTTAACGTTTTTAGTGTTAGTAAGTCTAATGTTGATTGTACAGTATTTTGATATTGCTTACTAAATATTATTTCTCTTTGATTAAAGTAAAACTCAAATATTCTCCCAATTCAATAGCAAAAACCATAGAATTGGTGCGCTACGATTTTCTTCCTTTCTTTTAGGGTGTTGGATCTTCTTTGCTACTTAAATAAGAAGTCAACTGGAGCAAAACAAGATGTAAAAGCATAAAAGAGAGATCTATCTATAGGTTTTCATCAGGTTGCAACAGGAGCAAGCGTAGTGGAACCCTGCTTCATAAAAAGACCAACTAGGAACTTCCTTCGGAAATCACTGCAATTTTTTACTCAGTATGCAATGACACATCCTTCACACACAAAACAGTTTTTAAATGCTTTCAGATTGTATTACTTTGCAGTAATCAAATTAGGGAACTTTACGTTGTGAGAAACTACCATATGCTTAATTTGTAATGATACCATATAATAAAAAATGAGCAGACGAATTATTAGAATAAAGGGTTTTATGTTTCCTCCTTTCGTTGAGTTTGAGAAAATTTAATTATTATTCTATAATGACTTCCTATAGCTTCTTTCATGTTGGACATCTTGCATCTTCCTCTACTAGAATACGATTGTCAGTGTTACCAGAGGGAAGGTCGAGTTTTGGTTTAAAACATTGGATTTTCTTCCAATAACTCTTGCGCAGGCACCAATGTCATGCAGATAACTATCATCCCATTACTGTTTTATTCATACAAATTTATCAGGAATTTACATTTCGGGTTTCTAAAAAAAGTGAAATAGTTTCCTCTTAAGTGATCAGAATACGTCAACAGATTCTCAGGGCTACAAAGGTATACCATTCATGTACTTTATTATATGTTCACAATATGTGGTTTAACTTTGAAAACAAGCCTATCTCTTATGCCTATGTTGCAATTCTATTTGTCTAGATCCACTCTTGATTATATATGATCCTGTGGCTACTGAATCTTCTAACTGAGATTTTCCCATGGGGATGAAGCTGCATTTTAATAAAATTCATTATATGATTTTAACAAGTCAAGATTATTTGGAACACTCACAAAAATTTGTCATTGACAGACAGTTTCTTTAACTGCAACAAACTCATATTTGATTTTAGGAATTTTGTGCGCCAATTTCGGTTCTGAGAGACGCCCGATCTATCTCTTCTTAAATTTAAAAAAAGTTTGAAAATTAAGAAAGTCTTGAAAGGGTTTTGGTGACCTCATCTGACCTGGCAAATGTGCATATCCTTTCATTCCTTCATGGCTTGCATTTTGTTCCCTTTCGATCGCTAGAGGCTAGAGCTATGAGTTTTATTAAACTTCTTATCTTAGATTTTGGTATTAATTTCAGGCTTTGTCATTCAATTTGCTTACAACACATGAAACTGATTATGTCTTGTGCTTCCTTTTGTATAGTTTAGGAAATTTTATTCCTCTTATGACTAAATTCTGCATGGGAACAGACAGACAGATAGACAGACAAAAAAAAAAAACAACTCAACATTCTGAAGATTCGTCATTAGCGCTATGGGTAGGCACACACATTTTAGAAAATATCCATGAGAGAGAGAGAGAGAGAGAGAGAGAGAGAGAGAGAGAGAAGCCTTATTGCCCTTGTCAGAAGTGCTTGTTCATTCCTCCCTTCCCTTCATGTTCCGTCAACTGGTACCATTTCCTTCCTGAGCTCGTTTGCTTAGTTTCAACTGGAAGAGTTTGTATTTTCCCCGTTTGGCGAGAAGGTTTTATACTGAAGGTAGGAAGGGAATAGTTTTCCTCATTCATTTTGCTCTGACAAAGTTCTCACGAAATTAAGGACTTCGTTTTCATTTTGCAACAGCTTTTGGCGTGAGCGTATTATTTTTTCTATTATCAAAACAGGAAAGATTCATTATTCTTTTGATGATCATGAAGTCATATGTGCTTTCAAGTAGGCTTGTGTAAACACGATCTTAATCCCAGAAAGATTTGTATAATGGTTAACAACTTTAAAGCAGATTTATTTTAATTAGTAAAAAAAATTAATAGTTATCAACTTGCGGAAAATATTTAATGAGATAATCTGTAATCAGAATATTACTAAAAGTGATAACTGAATATTATATGAAGATATATGATTTTGCTATAAGTGTATCAATAGTTCCTTCAGCTTAGATTTGCTCATACTTCTAAGGCAGTAAGCAGTACTACCCATCCATGGTTTCTTGGGAAGTGGTAGTGGCTTGGAATTCTATATCATCGTATCCCAAGGGGGAATACTGGAAGGCTGTGAATCCTTTGGGGGAGAAAATGTTCACTGAAAGGTTAATGAGCCTCTTTCTGTCTACTAAGGACTGATACTTATGTGATATTTGGTTGTACAACCTGGAAAAAATCTTCATTAGGTGGAGGAACACCTATTTAAGGTACAAGTGACGTTTGTGGGAGAATTTGCCACTTAGGTTGCAAGTCGCTAAATAGCAGAGATTTAATGCTGATCTACTAGATAGATATATAGACAAATATAGATAAATGGACATGGATAGAGAGGTATAGATAGATTTAGACACCCCTACCATCACAACAACCTATAACAACAACAGCAAGAATAACATGATCGTGAATGCTACTAAAATCTGAATAACACTCACTGCTGAAAATAAATAAATAAATAAATAAAGTTAAGAAAACCCTTTCCTGGGAACACACTTCAGAGCTGTACGGATGATAGTCTATTTGTCAGAGAGCCTGCTATTTCGTCTCTCTTTGTTGTAAGTGAGAAATTGCACAATATTCCAGTTGACAGATAAAAGAGTGTTGACAAAGGACCACAGCGCCTGAGAAATTATCATGTTTTTGCTAATCTTGGACCTTTTATATTTCAAGTTTCTAGTGCGCGTATTTCTGTCAAATAATCATTTCACACTGCTTCGTTGATTAAAACTTTACTAAACACAAGTCTATACTTAAGCACGTTAAGAGCAGGAGTGTTAAAAACTAATTTCTTTTTTTTTATTATCTCTCATCTGAGTTGTAATTTATTACTTCATTATCTGTGTAAATAAAATCGTTATTATAGTCTACAGACTTGCAAGAATCTATATGGCTCTGGGCTGAAATAAAGGATACTATATTATTATTATTATTATTATTATTATTATTATTATTATTATTATTATTATTATTATTATTATTATTATTATTATTGTTATTATTATTATTATTATTATCATTATTATTATTATTATTAATAAACATTTCTTCCAAATGTAGGGTGCAGTTATTGCAGTAAAATTCATATTAGTAAAAATTCATTTGAACAAATAATTTCACATCACAAAAATTATTCTTTGCAATCTGTTCTCCCAAAATTAATCTTTCCGAGTGAAGCTAATTAGGAATTCTGAGTATGATATTTGAGATTTACATATTTTATGGAATATTTATGCAAACGATAAATATTCTGGGAAAGAGGAGGTTTGAGGAATTAAATAATTAAAATCTATTCGAAATATTTCATTTTGTCCTAAGTTCCATAGATTTTAGTGTCTTTCTTTTTTATTTATTTCAATCTTTTCTAACAGTCTTGGTAATATGGTATGAAACCACAATACATACCTATCATTCATATTCTAAAATATATTTAATTCATTTCAGAAAAATAATATTAAGCTTAAGGAGTCAAATTATGCAAAAGGCCGAAAATTGAAATCTAGTTTTTGTCAACATACGGTAATTAAGATATATAACATAAAACCTATTATTATTATTATTATTATTATTATTTTTTTTTTTTTTTTTTTTTTTTTGCTCTATCACAGTCCTCCAATTCGACTGGGTGGTATTTATCGTGTGGGGTTCCGGGATGCATCCTGCCTCCTTAGGAGTCCATCACTTTTCTTACTATGTGTGCCGTTTCTAGGATGACACTCTTCTGCATGAGTCCTGGAGCTACTTCAGCCTCTAGTTTTTTCTAGATTCCTTTTCAGGGATCTTGGGATCGTGCCTAGTGCTCCTATGATTATGGGTACGATTTCCACTGGCATATCCCATATCCTTCTTATTTTCTATTTTCAGATCTTGATACTTATCCATTTTTTCCCTCTCTTTCTCTTCAACTCTGGTGTCCCATGGTATTGCGACATCAATGAGTGATACTTTCTTCTTGACTTTGTCAATCAACGTCACGTCTGGTCTGTTTGCACGTATCACCCTATCCGTTCTGATACCATAGTCCCAGAGGATCTTTGCCTGATCGTTTTCTATCACTCCTTCAGGTTGGTGCTCGTACCACTTATTACTGCAAGGTAGCTGATGTTTCTTGCACAGGCTCCAGTGGAGGGCTTTTGCCACTGAATCATGCCTCTTTTTGTACTGGTTCTGTGCAAGTGCCGGGCATTCACTTGCTATGTGGTTTATGGTTTCATTTTTCGTATTGCACTTCCTACATATGGGAGAGATGTTATTTCCGTCTATCGTACTTTGAACATATCTGGTTCTTAGGGCCTGATCTTGTGCCGCTGTTATCATTCCTTCAGTTTCCTTCTTTAGCTCTCCCCTCTGTAGCCATTGCCAATTGTCATCGCTGGCTAGTTCTTTAGTCTGTCTCATGTATTGTCCGTGCATTGGTTTGTTGTGCCATCCTCTGTTTCTTTCTGTCTTTCTCCTGTCTCTGTATATTTTCTGGGTCTTCGTCTACTTTTATTAGTCCTTCTTCCCATGCACTCTTTAGCCACTTGTCTTCACTGGTTTGCAGATATTGCCCCAGTGCTCTGTTTTCGATGTTGACGCAGTCCTCTATACTTAGTAGTCCTCTCCCTCCTTCCTTTCGTGTTATGTATAGTCCTGTCACGTATTGCTCTTGGGTGTAGTGCTTTGTGTATTGTCATTTGTTTCCTGGTTTTCTGATCTATGCTGCGGAGTTCTGCCTTCGTCCATTCCACTATTCCTGCGCTGTATCTGATTACTGGCACTGCCCATGTGTTTATGGCTTTTATCATATTTCCGGCGATGAGTTTTGACTTGAGTATCGCCTTGAGTCTCTGCATATATTCTTTCCTGATCGTGTCCTTCATCTCTTGGTGTTTTATATCTCCTCCTTCCATTATTCCCAGGTATTTGTATCCTGTCTCATCTATGTGTTTGATGTTGCTCCCATCTGGTAGCTTTATCCTTCAGCTCTCGTTACTTTGCCTTTTTGTATGTTGACTAAGGCGCATTTTTCTATTCCAAACTCCATTCTGATGTCCCCAGATACAATCCTTACAGTCTGGATTAGGGTATATATTTCCTTGATGCTCTTACCATACAGCTTGATGTCGTCCATGAACATCAGATGGTTGATTTTGTTGCCTCTTTTCTTGAGTTGGTACCCGGCATCCATCTTCTGTAGTACTTTTGTCATGGGAATCATGGCTACTACGAAGAGTAGTGGGGACAGTGAGTCGCCCTGGAAGATCCCTCTCCTGATATTAACCTCTGCTAGTCTTATTTCAGAGCTTGTAAGTATTGTAATTCTCCGTTGCGGCATTGTAATTTTTGAGGAAGCTGATGGTATTTTCCTCTGCCCCATATATGTTCAGGCATTCTATTAGCCATGTGTGTGGTATCATGTCGAAGGCTTTCTTATAGTCTATCCATGCCATGCTTAGGTTGGTTTTCCTTCTCCTACTGTTCTTCATTACCATTTTGTCTATCAGGAGCTGGTCTTTTGTGCCCCTACACTTCCTTCTGCAGCCTTTCTGTTGGTGGGGGATGGTGTTTGTCTCCTCTAGGTAGTTGTATAGCCTTTCACTGATGATACCTGTTAGTAACTTCCACATTATTGGTAGGCAGGTGATAGGCCTGTAGTTACTGGCTATATTTCCCTTACTCTTGTCTTTTTGTACTAAGGATGTTCTTCCTGTGGTCATCCATTTGGGTGCTTGGTGATTTGAGATACAATGCTGGAGTTGTTTCTGCTATTCGTGGGTGTAGGGCCTTGAAGTTTTTGAGCCAGTATCCATGGACTTCATCGGGACCTGGGGCTTTCCAGTTTGGCATTTTCTTTAGTTGGTGTCTGACTGTGTCTGTCGTGATGTCCGTGAATCTTTGTTTTATTCTCCCTGTTTCTTCTTCCTTGACTTCCTGGAGCCATGTTGCATGTTTGTTGTGTGATACTGGATTGCTCCATATGTTTTCCCAGAGTCTCTTACTTGGTTCGGCTTCAGGAATTTCTGGGTGGTTGTCTTCCCCTCTTAGTTGGCTGTATAGTCTTTTCTGGTTGGTTCCGAATAGTTTGTTCTGTTGGTATCCCTTATTCCTGTTCATGTACCGTTGGATCTTGTGTGCTTTGGCCTTAAGCCTCTGTTTTACATCTTCTATTGTGTTGTTTAGTCCCTCTCTTGTACTTTGTATTTCTCGTTGAGTTCCTCCCTTGTTTTCTTGCTTCTTAGCCTTTTTTCTGCCATCTCTTTCAGTTTACTCAAGTCAGATCTCATCACCATGATTTGCTTTTCCAGGCGCTTTTCCAAGGAGGTTGCTGTTTTGGTTTCTTTTGGGTTGGTTGTGACGGTGGTGTTGGTGTTCGAATCCCCATCAGTTCTGCTACTAATCTTGCTCCTGCATATGTCAAGTTATTTGTTTCTGTGATACTGGTGGTGTGTATTAGGCCCATTATTTCATTGACCTCACTAGTTTTCTCCCTAATTTCTTGGTGTTGTAGGCTTTCATGGAGGGGATCTTTGTTCTCTCTGTATCTGGGTCCATCCATTGTCTAATCTTTTCTACCCACCATTCCGTCCTCTCTGTTACTTCGTCGGTGTTTCTTCGTGTGTCGTTGTTTGATACCTCATCCTCCCTGTCGTCTTCTGTGGCATCGTCTCTCAGTTCGTCTTCGTGTAATTCGTTGTCGTGTGACATTTCCCTTTCCAGTTCTTCTCTTTCTGTTGGGGAGAGCCAGTTCTTTTTCTTTATGTTCCTTACTTGGTCTGCCAGCCTCTGCTCTGTTTGGGGGGTGTTATTCCTCTCATTCCAGATGTTGACCAATCTTCTTCTATATCCTCTCTCCGTCGGGTTGCTTCTGATGTAGCATCTCCATATTTCCTTATTTTCTTCTCTTGTCCATTTCTTCCTTTTTGCCTCTGTAGCTCCAATCTCAGGCTGTTGATTACTGTCGTTGTGGTGATCAGTTGCTGGATGACGACCTCCAAGTACCTGACCGTCTTCCCCTACAATTGGGTTGAATACCTGGTTGCCGGACGAAGCTCCTCTGTTGCCAGAGGTTCCATTTACGTCGTTTGTCGTTTATTCCTTCATTTCTTTCCATCATTGCTGAGTTTTGCTATTTAACCCATAGCTGGACCCTACCCCATCAGGGATAGGTACTCATTTACAGCTGAGTGGACTGAGGAAATTATGGTAAAGATCCTTTCCCAAGGAATCAACGCCGAGGAGAGCGGTCACCCATCCAACGACTGACCAGCCCCAATGTTGCTTAACTTGACTTAAGTCTATTGACGACCTAACCCACTCCTCCACGGCGCCACATTATTATTATTATTATTATTATTATTATTATTATTATTATTATTATTATTATTATTATTATTATTATTATTATTATTATTATTATTATTATTATTATTATTGATGTAGGTACAGAACTACAATGTTAAAACATTAAGGATGAAACATTCACAAGAGCATTTATTTATGTTATATTACAAAAAACCTGGACGAGAATTTATAAAGCCATACTAAAGTTGCACTGTAAAGATACCGTCTGAATTATATCTTAACTATATAATACTAGATACAAAAAAACTATACTCAATATTGAACTATATTGCAATCATGGAAAAGATAGTTTATGAGTTCATTTAAATGTAATATATTTCCGAATTAAAAATTTTTTATAAATCTGATTTATTAATAAAAAAATCATAGAGCATTTTGTGAACAAAATAATCAGATTTAGTAGCTATATATCCCAATCTTATTTCTAATATATAGAGAAAAGATGAATTTAATATTTTGCGTAAAACTTATAACTCACATTATTTTATTATTAATTATTATTATTATTATTATTATTATTATTATTATTATTATTTTCTTATTATGATTATTATTATTATTATTATTATTATTATTATTATTATTATTATTATTGATGTAGGTACAGAACTACAATGTTAAAACATTAAGGATGAAACATTCACAAGAGCATTTATTTATGTTATACAAAAAACCTGGACAGAAATTTAGCCTATTAAAGTTGCACTGTAAAGATACCGTCTGAATTATATCTTAACTATATAATACTAGATACAAAAAAACTATACTCAATATTGAACTATATTGCAATCATGGAAAATAGTTTATGAGTTCATTTAAATGTAATATATTCCGAATTAAAATTTTTTATAAATCTGATTTATTAATAAAAAAATCATAGAGCATTTTGTGAACAAAATATTATCAGATTAGTAGCTATATATCCCCATCTTATTTCTAATATATAGAGAAAAGATGAATTTAATATTTTGCGTAAAACTTATACTCATAAAAGTACAATTAATTAGTAACTATTATTTTTATCTACAAATTCCATTTTTTGTTGAATAACCTATCACTGAAATATTTACACGTCACATTTTCTCTTGCAAAGAAAAAGATGAAACTTTCCACTGAGTTTTTCAAAATAATGATTTCAGCTTCAGAGTGAATTCATCCTAAGAAAAATTACGCAGAAATATCGACATGATTTATGCTGCTCAAAAACTTGCGAATTCCGAAATACTGGCAAAAAACTAAAATTATCGACACCTTTTCACAGAGAAAGACAAAAGAAACTTTTCATTCCAATACCTTTCCAATCCTATTTTTTTCTTCGTTTTTATTCGCATTTTTCATCAGCATTTCTCACACAGATTTGAATATTTAATGAGCAGAACTTTGTTTTCTCGTGTTTTATTTAAGGAGTTATGAAAAACCTAATACCGCTTAATGGTGTCCTGAATGATAATTGTTAATTATTATTTTTTTTCATTAGTAAATTTGCAAATAGGTCGAAAGTTCTTCATGTATTAATAAATAATACTGAGTGAAAGTATCTTTGATACTATATGACGAAATCATAAACTCGAACAGGAAAGGTTACTAATCTCTTACATAAAAAAAGAATGTTTGATATCTCAGAAATTGATGAATTTTATATTCAGAAGACTGCACAAAGAGTTCAATGTTAGAAACAACAAAAATCTAATATCATCTGTTGTGTATTTCAGTGATTACTTTTGACATCAATAGATTTCACCTGAGAGCACAGCGTATTACTCAACTGTTTATATCTGCAGAAAGCCCAAATGGCATAAACAGATAAACGTCAATATAGCATTTCATTTGGTGGAAGTTATCCTGGTGTAAAGCGAATTCGATATTAAGGAGTATCGGCATTAAATATAAGAATAAAGAAATTATGGGTGAATTAGTGACATACGCACAACAGCCACACACACACACACACATATACCCAAATATATATATATATATATATATATATATATATATATATATATATATATATATTATATATATATATATATATATATATATATATACATATATATATTATATATATATATATATATATATATATATATATATATATATATATATATATATATATATATATGCATACAACAGGGTCCAATAAAAACCTATTGAATGCCATATTTATTCATACAAAAACGTTTCGCACATTCTCTATGTACATCTTCAATCTCCAAGAATAACTATTAAGAGATTTTTTTTTAAAATCTCTAATCTAGCCCATGGGGCGTCGTTTGTTTCTTGAAGTGAATTGGACCTTATGCTAAAACCTGTAATGTCGGTTTGTATAATAAACCTACTTGTACTATGTTTTTGCTCTCTTCTAATCAGTCTTCCCTCAAGTAAAGGTTCATGCAGACTGAATCTTGGCATTTCTCATTTTTCTCCGTAGCATTACCTTTATTTTATTTATAGCAATATGTTTTACATATTTCATGATCAACTTATATATATATATATATATATATATATATATATATATATATATATATATATATATATATATATATATATATATATATATATATATATATATATATATATATATATATATACTATATATATCTATATATATATATATATATATATATATATATATTATATATATATTATAATATAATATATAATCTATAGTATATATATATATATAATATATATATATATATATATATATATATATATATATATATAATATACTAGATATATATATATATATATATATATATATATATATATATATATATATATATATATATATATATATATATATATATATATATATATATATATAAATGGAACCATAAAAACACCAAAAATAGAGAGAAAAATACTGTATTTCAGAGACTGCTGTCTCCCTCTTCAGGTAGATGAATGAGAAAAGTTTCAGAAAAGGTGGTATTTATACCAAGAGATCTATCCACAGGTAAGACAATTTAGGTCACTCCCGCTGATAATCTTCTTTTAATCTTCTCAAACGATGGTTGAATGAAAATCTTGTTGATCACATCTGAATCCCATGCTCCATTTGAGATGTTCATTACCTGCCTCTCTTTAATTAAGACCAGTTTATTCTATGGTTATGTTCATTTATATAGTTGAAAATAGCTGAGTTCTGTTGTCCATACCTAACTGACCGTTTGTGTTGTATTAATCTCTGGGGAAGTGATTTTCCTGTAAATCCTATGTAAATTGGTCACAGACCTGGCATGGGATTTCCTAAACGCCTATGTCCTTCGGAGATGTCTTTTGTTGGACGTTAATCAGGGATTTTGGTAACATGTTTAGGTAAGTAAATGCAAAAAGGTTAGATTTTCCGAAGGTCTGAGTCACCGTCTTAATCCTGTCCAGGTGTGGAATTATTATTTTATTGTTGGGTTTATCTCTGGTTTTCTCATGAAAGGGTCAGTAGAAAATTAGGTTTGCTTTGTGAATTGCTTTTTCAATTATATGGTCAGGATACTTTAAAGACAAAAGCTGATTATGAATTAGTTTAAATTCTTTTTCCAGGAAATCTGTGGAACAAATTCGTAAGGCTCTTAAGAACAGGTTGCTGGCTACACCTATTTTGATAGCAATGTCGTGATAGCTAAAATAGTGAATGTATGAAAGTGAGAACATTGGTTTTCTGTATATAGTCGTGTCTCTGATTATTAAAACATCAAGAAAAGGAATTTTGTTGTATGTTTCCCATTCAACTTTAAATTTGATGCTGGCCACTAATGCATTTAATTTTGGAAGGAATTAATTAAAATTGCCCCATCTATCATCCCAAAATGTTAGAATATCATCTACATATCTCATCCACAGCGTGTTTTTGGGTTTTATTGCATTTATTACTGTAGTTTCAAAGTATTCCATAATATACCCAAATTTTTGCTTGTAGAATGATTCTCCAAATGAAAACACGTTCTTAGATGCACGAAATTCAACTAAAATCATTTCCCCAGAGATTAATACAATATAAAATGTTAGTTAGGTATGGACAACAGAGCTCAGCTATTTATAACTATATAAATAACCATAGGAGCAGATGTCGGTACAAAAGCCAAATGAAAGAGGTAGCCTTGATCAAACAAAGACGGGTACTGAACATCTCAAAGGGCACCTGGGTTTCAGATATATAGTAATTACTTTCTATATTTTGGCATTTTTATTGGCTCCTTTTATTGGATAGACTTCTGTTGTAACAGAACATTTTACCAGTAATTTTTGGCCCATTATGGAATTCTATCGCCTTTCTACGTTTCTCCACTCACATTCGGAAGTCAATCCGTTTTTTGCAAGTTTGAAAAAGAACTGATAAGAATACACTGGCTGAAGAATGCCTCAAGGAACATGTACTTACAAAAATGTACGGATTCGGGAGGTGGACTCTGCAATCGGACTCCTACCCTCTTTCGCACAAGATTTTCCTGGAGGAAAGAATTACAAACACGAAACATAACATCTATGTACTTTGCAGAGTGATATATGGAACCCAATCTAATCTTCGTCTCCTCACAATGGACCACATGTACAGGTATCTGATGTAATTTTGTTCTGACAATATTGCCTATAATAGCACGACTCTTTCCAACAAACTTTCCCGCAAGTTAAATAACTTAATAAGCAATAGCTCCTGGAATAATCTTGAGCAAAAAGATAAAGTTTTTAATTTATCTTACACGCCCCTTACTGTAAGCCAACATTAGTCTTAAATCTAGGCCTATCATTGCCCTTGTGCCAGACCATAAAAATAACCAAGACTTTATAGTTGCTTTTGACAAATTTATATTCGATAAAAATTACAGGTGTGGAGAGATATATTTAAATAGCATTTTACTAAATGCATTAACTGACCTTAATAGGAAATACTCTGTCCCCTGTAGATCTATGATAGACATCTGCTCACTAAAAAAGTTAGATGCTGTAATAAGTAGATCTGACATAGAGGGCAAAATTGTAATCATGGTCAAAGACTTCTACATCGGCAAAATAAAAAAACTCCTTAGCGGGACAAACACTCACGACAAATTAACAAAAAAATCCCCTCCAAACTGTCTCCAGAGTTTTTTTTTTTTTTTTTATGAAACTAAGCTTGATTCATCTAGAAAAAAAGAGCATTGAATTATTGGAGAAGTTTATAGCCATTAACCCAAAACTACCTTTCTTTTATGGATTTCCTAAAATTCATAAGGATAATCTTACATTTAGACCCATCATCTCATGTGCCAGAGTTTTCAATTATAAAATTTCAAAATGGTAAGCTGGCCCCCTTTTCCCTTTTCTTAGGCACTTTCTCTCTCAGTAACATTAAAGATACTGAAGATTTTTGTCACAAATTCAGTGAAGCATATATACCACTTGACAACATAAAACTTTTAAGACTTGATGCAGATTCCCGATTCACAAAAGTAACAGTACAGGACGTTCTACAGTTTTTTTTTATGGAAAAAGTAGCCCCCTATCAAGATTATTTCCCACTGGCTCTTGACAAAATAATAAAGTTAGTTGGATTATGTGTATATAATAACGTATTTTCATTCGGGGAGTCATTCTATAAGAAAAAGTCTATACGTGGAATACTGAAACTATAGTAATAAATGCAATAAAACCCAAAAACATGTTATGGATGAGATATGTAGATGATATTCTAACTTTTTGGGATAATAGGTGGGGCAATTTCAACCAATTCTTTTCAAAATTAAACGCATCAGAGCCCAGCATCAAATTAGAAGTTGAATGGGAAACAGACAACAAAATTCCTTTCCTTGGTGTTTTAATAATTAGAGACTCAACAGAATACAAATTTACCATATACAAAAAAAAAAAAAAAAAAATATTCTCACTTTCATACATTCACTACTTCAGTTTTCATGATATTTCTATCAAGATAGATGTAGCCAGCAACCTATTTTTAAGAGTCTACAAATTTGTTCCTCAGATTTCTTAGAAAAGGAATTTGAACTAATTCGTAAGCAGCTTTCGTCTTTAAAGTATCTGAGAAAACTATTCATAAAGCAAACTTAATTTTCTACCGACCCCCTCAAGACAAGACCAGAGACACCCAACAATAAAATAAAAATCGCTCACCTGAACCCTTTTGCTTTTACCTACCTAAATAACTTAGCCAAATCCCTGATTAACACCCAACAAATGACATCCCACACGGGCACAGGAATATACTAAATCCTATACCTGGACTGTGACCAGTCTTACATCAGTTTTTCATCAAAATCACTTCTCCAGAGATTAATACAACATAAACGGTCAGTTAGGTATATACAATACAGTTCAGCTATTTTTAACCATATAAATAACCATAACCACAGAAAAACTGGAATATGTCACATATAATTTATAGATGTCGGTACAGCAGCCAAATGATAGAGGCAACCTTCAGCAAACAAAGACAGGTAATGAACATCTCAAAGGGCACCTGGGTTTCAGATATAATTGTTAAAATCTCCATTCAACCAACGCTTAAGAATATTAAAGAAGAATGATCAGAAGGGGTGACTTAGAAAAACGAGCTACCTGTGAATGGATTTTTTGGCATAAATACTGCCTTTTCTGTAACTTTTCTCATTCATTACTTACCTGAAGAGACAGACAGTATCCTATGATATATGGTACTTACTTTCTATATATATATATATATATATATATATATATATATATATATATATATATATATATATATATATATATATATATATATATATATATATATTATTGTTTGTTGGCTACTTTAATAACTTAGATATCTTCTCTTTGACTGTATAAAATGCTAGAAAAGAGTTTTGCAACATTTTCAGATTCTTTATCTTAGCTAGAGTTATAAGATGTCTAAAAATATATGTTCAGATTTCATATAACATAATTTAAAAGTATATAACGTAGAATGTAAAAAGAGAGATATATTAACTTTGTCCACTCCAAGATAGAAATTGTTTTGGAAGGCTGCCAACACGTGTGATTAGAGGAACTCGAGATCTCTGTGTTGTTTTCCTAACCTGTTATCACGTTTGATAAGGGACTTCTGTTTCGATCGAATATGTGTCTCTGTTGAGCATACTACGTACATGGTTTCATATGTGTATGTCTGCCGAATAGCACGTAAAGAAATCACGATTTTTTTTGTATAGGTACATCATATTAGAAGCTTCTAGAAAGATTGCATCATCTTTTGCATGCCCAAAACGTTTTGTGTTATATCCAGTGTTCAGTTTTCGTGCAAAGAGAAAGATTCATTCAGACTTGGAACATTATAGTGTTTAGATCTCCCTCTCTCTCTCTCTCTCTCCCTTGCCATACTTGACATTACATTAACGTAACTTGCTGATTGGTCACCTGTATCTTTGAGATTTTGGATTTCTTAGAGTTATTTAATATTATTTAGTGCTTTTTGTGGAATCTGAACAAACATTGTACAAGTGTGTAACAGCACTTTTTCTTTTGAGAAATATTGTGAATTGGTGAAATGTTTGGAGGTAACTGCAGCAGAAAGAAAACTGGTACAAGGTAAAGTGTATTTAAAATTTATTCATTGTAACTAATAGTTACAATGGTTTGGTGAAACTTTAAATTTTTACACATTGCAAATTTTTATGTTTTGTGTTTGTTACATTTGAAGTGATTTTTTTTTATTTATCCATTTTCTTATTGAAGTGATTTTATGTGCATTTATCCATTTTTCTTATTGAAGTGTTCTGTGTGATTAGTGCTTCTTAAAATTTTGATATTTTCCATAGTTTTTTGTGATGTGTTTTCATTTGCATTCACAATTTAAATAACTTAATTGTTTTTATTACTTAATCGTTGCACATTTCAAGGTTTTATTGTTGTTTAGCACTTGTGAATTAATGTCCAAATTTTAGTTATTACCAAACACTTTTAAATTTTTATTGAATTAATCAATTTTCTTGAATTTTCTGATAAATTAATTTTGATTTAATTTTACTTAATTAATTCAAGAATTAATTAAACTTTGATTTGTTTTCCAGTAACAGTAATTTTCCCTGATATTGTAAATTTTACTTATAAATTTTGAGTTTGATAATAAATCTTTGTATTTAAAAATTTTATAGGTGTTTTCTTTTTCACCAATATATATGCATATATTCATGATTTGTTTAGGTAGAAACATAGTGGTAATTGAGCTGTTTTTCTTCAATTTATTGAAGTGAGTTACAACCAGGGAAGTACTTAGACTTCTGAAATCTGGGAAATACTTAGACTTTTAAAGTTGTTGATGGAGTGATGCCCTTTAATTAATTCAATTACATATAGGATTACCTCACACTTGTTTGAATTATATTAGTCTGATTTTCTGCAATACTGGTAAGTTGTGTAAGGGATCACTGTTGCCATTACAGTATCCAGTCGTTTAGTACCTGTGATAAAGGTTCAGGTGTCTGGCGACACCTGAACCTTATCACAGGTACTAAACGACTGGATACTGTAATGGCAACAGTGATCCCTTACACAACTTACCAGTATATATATATATATATATATATATATATATATATATATATATATATATATATATATATATATATATGCTATATATATATATATATCATATATATATATATATATATATATATATATATATATATATACATATATATATATATATATATACATATATATATATATATATATATATATATATATATATATATATATATATATATATATATATATATATATATATATATATATATACTAGTATATATATATGCATATATATATATATATATATATATATATATATATATATATATATATATATATATATATATGCATATATATACATGTATATATATATATATATATATATATATAATATATATATATATATATATATATATATATATATATATATATATATATATATATATATATATATATATATTATATATATGCATATATATATATATATATATATATATATATATATATATATATATACATATATATGTATATATCGAAAAAGCCAAATTTCCATGTAAGAGATAAAGTTTTAGTACTAGTCCAGAAAGAAGGTTCCTTTTTCAATGTTAGAGGAGAGGGGAAATATACACTGTAGAATTAATATGCGTAAGAGTAGAGCAAAGTCAATGAATGTAAACTTGCTTCAGAATTATAAAGAACGCCCTGTACCTTGGCCACTGCCAGTGTTATATGTGACAGTGTTACTGAGAGAAATTAGTTTTGAGAAAACACAAGAGGTGTTTTAGCATTTCAAAGTTTTAATCAGAGATCATAAAACGGAAAAAGTAAGAGAAAAGGATAATGTGATAGCTAATAGCCTATCTAGAGTTTTCAGAATATGCCTACTGTCCGTTTTCTGTCCCAGATGTAGTCTGGGAACCTACGTTGGATGCACCAAGAGGCTGCTGTAATGGTAATTGCTTTATAGCAAAGAAAGATAAAGGAAAGGAAAACACAGCTTCGAGAAGTTCTGCAGCACGGAGGCGTTCGCGGATGTGTTGGAGGGGCCTGTTCTCATGATGGTTCTAGAATCGTCGGGCGTGTTGGGGAATGCAACAGGCGCCGAAGTGTCGTGAGAAACACCGCGATTTCTGATGCAACAATTTTTCTACATTCTTCCAAATCGTTCCAGTCGTCTTGGGAGTCTGTGACGTTCGCCGTAGGCCCCGCCCCCAGGTCACTGTAATACGACTGACGAAGTAGGAGAGATCAGAGAGTGAGAGAGATCATCAGTAAGAGCCACAGATCAGGTTATCAGTGAGAAATCAGCAGCAGAGATTACCAGAGAGAGATAAGAGAAGAAGGACGAAGGATCAGAAAGAAAAAGGCGCTCGAGAGTTGGTTGAATTCTGGTCTAGTCAAGATGCGTTTTCATTTCCTTTATCTTTCTTTGCTATAATGCAGGTAAGATTACAGCAGCCTCCTGGTGCATCCAACATAGGTTCCCAGACTACATCTGGGACAGGTATATTTTATAATCTTGGAAGTCACGGGTGGACTCAGTCTGTTCTTGACTGAAAAAAAAGAGCAAATTTCTGAATAATGTTTTCCATCCAAAATGTGAAATACCCACAGTACCTAAATTACAACTATATGCAAGCATCCCGCCCGTTCATGATAATAATTTCTATAGAGAACTACGGCAGATAATAGATAGTTTTTCTACCAGCAATTGACCTAAAGCTAATACCTTGTAACCCTATGACGAAAAGATCATTTTTCAAATACAAAGAGACTCTTCACCCTCTGATGACCTCGGGAGTCATTTTTGCCCCAGATGTAACCTGGGGAAATATGTCGGATCCACCCGCAGGTTGTTAAAAATGAGATTGGATTCACATTGAGGCGTGAGTTACAGAACTGGTGTTAAATTATCAAACTCAGGGTTCTCTTGCATACGTGAACATGCAAAGAAATGTAAAGTCGTTATCAATTACAAAGATTTTAAAATCATAGGCCGAACTCCTAACGACCAACAACTAGCAATTTTGGAATCGCTTTTTGATAAACAGCTTGTCCCTCAACTAAATACTCAGACCACCTCAACACCTCTATACCTCTCGTGAGTTTAAGTCGAAGCTGACCCTGGCCCGAACTGTCACTCGGTCTGTGCCCCCAGCACCATTTGGTAAACTCTTTTCCTTTTTATGTACTTATGATTTTATGTTGTATGTAAATAACTTTTTATTCTTTTATTTTATTCCGAGTCTGTTTTTTTAATGCTTGTATCTTTTATTATATAGCTTTGAAAATGGGATGGAACGTCTTGAAACGTCAGCAGCTAAATAAAGTGCTTTGAAAGGAATGAAGAATAATTGTCCATATATATATATATATATATATATATATATATATATATATATATATATATATATATATAGCATATATATATATATATATATATATAAAAGAGAGAGAGAGAGAGAGAGAGAGAGAGAGAGAGAGAGAGAGAGAGAGAGAGAGAGTTACGCATATGTAACGTCTCTCTCTCTCTCTCTCTCTCTCTCTCTCTCCTACTGAAAAACATGCATGTTAGTGACCTAATCCTAGTTACGTTATATCCAAAAGAATAAAATTGTTGCAAGAAATCATAATATGTAAGAAATAACTCCCCGTTCCTAGTAAAACACCAAGAGTCTACGACGTAAACTTGTATGTGGTCGGTGAAAAAAAAAAAAAAAAGTCACTTCAGCCCCACTTTTATTCCCACAAGGGTTTATATGTCATATTATATCACTTTTGGCTTATTTCAGACATTTGCAAATGATAGAACAGTTTCTATTAGACCACAGTACAACTAGTTCATAACACATAAATACACAATCCAACAAAAACAAAGAAAACACAAGCATTAATCACTGGCAATTCAATCAGATCTAAAATGCAAAGTCATAAAGATCAGTCCTTTTTCTTAGTTCGTATTCACTTTCGGCGACAGAGAATTCCGATTCCCAACGCGTTCCAGTGTGACTCTTTAAATTGGGCTCTCACCATTAGAACCTTTGTACTTAACGGTTTCGTAACGCACACAATCATACATACATACATTTGCATTCAACACACCTGAACATTCGACTCACACCGGATCAAAAACTTCTGTGCCTTCCAATCAACTATGATAGAAGCTTCATACTTGGACACATGTCGTTAACGACCGACTAAATCAAAGGTGATTGATTAATACTGAAAACGTGCCAGATCGCGCTGAGTGCTTGCTGACCCAGGTTCTTGTTAAGACTTCGCACCTGCAAAACGGCTGAACCATCGCTAACAAGTTCATAAGTCACACACCTCCGCGCGCCACCTGCCCTCCATTCAACAGGATATCACACAAGTAAGCGCGTAATTTTTTTATTAGCTGAAGCCACTGGAAAAGTTAAAATGGAACGACAGAGTATTAAGTACTATCTTGTATTTTAACACATTATCGTGCCCCTTTCCCATTGGCTTCATCTAATATCACACACACACACACACACACATATACATATAGTATATACATACATATATATATATATATATATATAATATATATATATATATATATATATATATATATATATATATATATATATATAAAGTATTAAATCCCCATTAAAACACTCTGGTTAAAGCTAAGGACTATACTATTTCGGTACACTGAATTCCACCCTTATCAAGCAGTGAATGACAAGAGAAGTCACATTGGCGAAATATATAGTGGGCGATATCCCCTTAGGTGATGCCAGGGGTCACCACTAAGAAGACTTTGGTTCTGCTAATTGTTTTAATCCACTTCATCGTTGCTTAAGGAAGATATTGTCTATATGGTCAAAGTCCCAGGCTCCACTGGGAAGGTTGTTGATACTATTATCTCGTTTTATCAGAGAGGATCCCACCATCTGACATTTGCATCCACATATAGTCCTTAGTCCTAAGTGTTTAATGAGCCTTTTATACTTGAGACATATCCTGCTTTAGCAGAACAATTATACACACATACATACTATATATATATATATATATATATATATATATATATATATATATACAGTCCTTAGTGTTTTAATGGGCCTTTTATACTTGAGACATGTCCTGTTTTAACAGAATAATTTATATATGTATATATATTATATAATATATATATATATATATATATATATATATATATATATATATATATATATATATATATATATCGTTTCAAGCTACAAATGTCCTTTAATATCTAAATTCACTCTACCTCCCAAATGATATATTTTCATATATGTACCGAAGGGGAATTTTTTAGTTGATAATAATTTCGTCCCCCCATGGGATCGAACCACCGTCCAGTGGACGGGGACGAAATCTGGACAGTCAGTGACGCTATCCAATCAGCCAACAGAGACGCTATAAATTCATATCGATTCTGACCTTACAAATCACCCTCGAACTCGGTGCTTTCGTAATTAGAATCGATATGAAAACCCGTCTACCATGTTAGCCAATTCGGACATTTGTAGCTTGAATGATATATAAATGAATCACGGTTCGATGTGATATTGTATATATATATCTATATATATATATATATATACTATATATATATATATATATATATATATATATATATATATATATATATATATATAGTATATATATGTGTGTGTGTGTGTGCGCGTGTGTGTGTGTGTGTGTGTGTGTGTGTGTGTGTGCGCGTGTGTAGGGGGGTTTTATGTATGCGTGTATAGGTGAAAGTGGAAAAACAGTAAAATATCGAATAGCAAACGAAGTATGGTCCTCGGAACAAAGAACGAATTAACTGAATAGTTGCAGTTACAGGAGAATTGAACAAAACATAAAATAAATTACCTAAGCTTTTATTCTATTCACTTTATACTAATAACTGCCGTTGTACAATTTAGAAATTCAGTGTATATATAGACGTGTCAGTATGTATGCATGTATACGTACATGCATATGCGTGCCTGTGTGTGTGCGTAGGTCATTACATACCAAGCACTAGAGTATATAAGTGAAGATAATAATACCAATTTACGAAATCAGAAATGTTATTCATACGGTATATAACATTGCCATTTTCCGGAATTGTTTTTATTTTTTTTATTCGGGAATGCACTTTACAAGCCTTGGTTTTTTTAACTTCATTAGTCTCTACAGTTAAGGTCCCAAGCAATAAAGGTACAGACATCCAAAGTGTTAAAAGCGTAGCCTTGATGGCAATTCTACTGTCCCCACTGGTAACCCCACTGTCAGTCTCATATTCATCCCGCATAGTGGAATTCGTTTGCTTAATACCTGGCTGCAATGAAAACACGTCAAATCAACAGAGCCATTTTAAACTGATAATCCAATGTCCTTTGGTGCTAAGTGGCTGGTCTTTGTTGCCACTTACGAGTGATCCATTTGGTTGAAATGCACCTCTATGCTTATTTATCTGAAAACAATATGTCTTGACGTCCAAATTTAGCGGTTACATCAGTTGTGGATCTCCATGAATACCTTAGATAGGAATCGTTGATGGTTAGTACTGAGAGATTGGATTTCTGAATAACCGTTGTCAGAATTAAATGTTAATTAACAAATGAAAGGCTATCTGTAGATATATTTGTATACAATTGTGCGTGTTAATATGCGTATGAAATCTTTATAATTTTCATTATTATACTCCACTTGACATATCATTTTATGGATGCTAAAATTTATGTGAAAATCATTATCATTATAACATTAAATATTAGAATATACAGATGTCTGTTTCAGATATACTGATAATGAAAAGAAATATTTTAGAACAATCCTAGAACAAATTACGAATGCTAGTATATTTAATAATTAACACTTTGTTTATAGACTATAAAAGCTGATTTCTGAAAACTACGTATGTCTAGTTATCCAGATACCTTTTTTGCTAATAAAGATTTTCCATTTTCTGCTGATAAATAATGTCGGTATCTATCCTCATTTTCTACTTTTCGCTGATAAACTGGACTAGGCCCTTTCTCCACATGCAACATTGTGCTTTTAACACTAAGAAACACTGACAGGCACATCCACATACAGTCACATACACATATGCTCCAGATGTTACCTACTTCAATCTTCTGAATAAAAATCTATTGTACAAATGTTAGAATATGTATTACGCAATTGTTATTAGTCAAAGATGTGAGGCGTACCCAAAGGGGAGAGCGGCTCAGCATTATTCCAGAATCCTCCTCAAAATGATCTCACTTTGGCGCCTGTACTAAGGTTACACGCGTGTGTATGTTTGCGTGTGTGTGTAGGTGTGTGTGTGTGTGTTGTCTTGTGAATACCTCGTCCATTTTACCTTTTTCACCTGTTTTCTCCCAGATTTATAACCGAGGGTCCAATAGCAGTAAATATACCGAGAAAGGTAAAATTGCCAGTAAGATTCATTCAGACATAATTTAAATGCCAGATTTACAGGGTGGTGGAGGGAGCCACTCCCTTACCACATTTCCCAGACGATCAATGGGACTCTTAGTCTTTTCCTCGCATTCATCTGTTATTCGGTATCGCAATTTGGTTTCGTGTTTTCGATATACGTTCCCGTATGTGATTAGTCCTTTGGTGAAATGATTGTGAATGCTGTGTGGTATTGGAGAGTAACTTTTAATTTAGAGTATGTGATTTTTCTCAATAAGATTTTCACGTTTTATTTTTATGATCTTTTCGTTCCATTGTGTTTATATTTTCACCTAGAAATAATAACCATACTTTCTTCAGTTATGTTTTAGCTCTTTAATTTTATTCATGCGATTTCGTAAGTTTATTTAATTTCCATTTTAAAATAAATTTTGATAAGGACCGTCTTTCTACTTCCAATCCACTTTCAATTCATGTCTACAAGTAAATCGATCCACAATCACTTGCAACTTTCATATGATATCCAATTCTAAATGTGTGTCTGTGTTTTTTTTAAATGTTTCCTTATTCAAGAATCAACTCCAAAACAAGAATGTGACGGAGTATGCTAAATAAAATTTTTCAAAAGCATTACATTTTATTTTATTTTTTTCCGGACGAGACATTCATTACAAGTTGTTTTAAATATGAGAAAGATATTTTTGCTTCGCTTTAGAAATATTTTATGAAGGGCAGCTTGCTCTCTTTCTCTCTCTCGCATACATACACACACACCACACTCCACACCTAAAGGTAATCCCTCCATATTTAGTGAGATGAAAGCAACTACTTTTATGACATGCAATTCTTATGTCTAAGAATATTAACAGAAAATGAATTCCAGGAATGACATTATTTTGCTGCGCTTTTTAATAGAAAGAATTATATTCTGAACATTATTTTCTAAAAATATAATTATAACTTTTGGAGTAATTCTCTTTGATCATCTATTATGAACTAACCCATTTAATATTTCACAATAAAATATAAAAGGCTTTAATAACCTTAATAACAGCAACTCGAGATAAGAGAAGAATATTAATTAAATTAATCAAACACAATAATAAAAAATTACAAAACTTTAAGTCAAACTTTTATTTCTTCGTTTTAAAAAACCAGAAAATAATGTTATACAAGGTTATTATCCTTATGAAATGTAAGTCAAGGGAAATTATCAAGGTATGTTTGAGAGAGAGAGAGAGAGAGAGAGAGAGATTGACTGTTTTTCATATAGTAATCTTGCTGTACACGATTATTTCTTTAAAACTGTACTCAAAATTATCATTTTTAGTTGAGAGAGAGAGAGAGAGAGAGAGAGAGAGAGAGAGAGGGAGAGAGATTATCGGCTATATTTTTGGTAATCTTGTTGATCGCGGTTATTTCATTAAAACTAGACAAATTTACTATGTTGAGGAGAGAGAGAGAGAGAGAGAGAGAGAGAGAGAGAGAGAGAGAGAGAGAGAGAGACGGGGGATATTGTTGTTGTTATTGACCACTCTTCGTTCATTCCTCCATTCCCCTCATGTTTCGTCAACTGTTGCCATTTCCTTCCTAAACTCGTTTGCTTAATTCCTTCAGGGAAAATTTGTTTGTCTCATTTGATAAAAAATTTGTTTCGCGTCGAAGAAAGAAAAAGTGGATTTTTGCTTTTCGTTATCTCATTAAAGAGAATTCTGAAAGAAATTTTCCTTCCATGGCAATGAGGATAAAGTTGAAATTAGTAGTGGAATATCTATTATTTCTAATAATAATAATAATAATAATAATAATAATAATAATATAATAATAATAATAATAATAATAATAATAATAATAATAAGAGAAGAACTGGAAAGGGAAATGTCACACGACAACGAATTACACGAAGACGAACTGAGAGACGATGCCACAGAAGACGACAGGGAGGATGAGGTATCAAACAACGACACACGAAGAAACACCGACGAAGTAACAGAGAGGACGGAATGGGTAGAAAAGATTAGACAATGGATGGACCCAGATACAGAGAGAACAAAGATCCCCTCCATGAAAGCCTACAACACCAAGAAATTAAGGGAGAAAACAAGTGAGGTCAATGAAATAATGGGCATAATACACACCACCAGTATCACAGAAACAAATAACTTGGTATATGCAGGAGCAAGATTAGTAGCAGAAACTGATGGGGTTCGAACACAAACACCACCAGCACAACCAACCCAACAGAAACCAAAAACAGCAACCTCCTTGGAAAAGGCGCCTGGAAAGCAATCATGGTGATGAGATCTGACTTGAGTAAACCGAAAGAGATGGCAGAAAAAAGGCTAAGAAGCAAGAAAACAAGGGAGGAACTCAAAGAGAAATACAAAGTACAAGAGAGGGGACTAAACAACACAATAGAAGATGTAAAACAGAGGCTTAAGGCCAAAGCACATAAGATCCAACGGTACATGAACAGGAATAAGGGATACCAACAGAACAAACTATTCGGAACCAACCAGAAAAGACTGTACAGCCAACTAAGAGGGGAAGACAACCACCCAGAAATTCCTGAAGCCGAACCAAGTAAGAGACTCTGGGAAAACCTATGGAGTAATCCGGTATCACACAACAAACATGCAACATGGCTCCAGAAAGTCAAGGAAGAAGAAACAGGGAGAATAAAACAAAGATTCACAGAGATCACGACAGACACAGCCAGACTCCAACTAAAGAAAATGCCAAACTGGAAAGCCTCAGGTCCCGATGAAGTCCATGGGTACTGGCTCAAAAACTTCAAGGCCCTACACCCACGAATAGCAGAACAACTCCAGCATTGTATCTCAAATCACCATGCACCCAAATGGATGACCACAGGAAGAACATCCTTAGTACAAAAAGACAAGAGTAAGGGAAATATAGCCAGTAACTACAGGCCTATCACCTGCCTACCAATAATGTGGAAGTTACTAACAGGTATCATCAGTGAAAGGCTATACAACTACCTAGAGGAGACAAACACCATCCCCCACCAACAGAAAGGCTGCAGAAGGAAGTGTAGGGGCACAAAAGACCAGCTCCTGATAGACAAAATGGTAATGAAGAACAGTAGGAGAAGGAAAACCAACCTAAGCATGGCATGGATAGACTATAAGAAAGCCTTCGACATGATACCACACACATGGCTAATAGAATGCCTGAAAATATATGGGGCAGAGGAAAACACCATCAGCTTCCTCAAAAAAATACAATGCGCAACTGTAATACAATACTTACAAGCTCTGGAATAAGACTAGCAGAGGTTAATATCAGGAGAGGGATCTTCCAGGGCGACTCACTGTCCCCACTACTCTTCGTAGTAGCCATGATTCCCATGACAAAAGTACATCAGGATGGTGTTTGGAATAGAAAAATGCGCCTTAGTCAACATACAAAAAGGCAAAGTAACGAGAGCTGAAGGGATAAAGCTACCAGATGGGAGCAACATCAAACACATAGATGAGACAGGATACAAATACCTGGGAATAATGGAAGGAGGGGATATAAAAAAAAAAGAGCTGAAGGACACGATCAGGAAAGAATATATGCAGAGACTCAAGGCGATACTCAAGTCAAAACTCAACGCCGGAAATATGATAAAAGCCATAAACACATGGCCAGTGCCAGTAATCAGATACAGCGCAGGAATAGTGGAATGGACGAAGGCAGAACTCAGCAGCATAGATCAGAAAACCAGGAAACATATGCCAATACACAAAGCACTACACCCAAGAGCAAATACGGAGACTATACATAACACGAAAGGAAGGAGGGAGAGGACTACTAAGTATAGAGGACTGCGTCAAAACCAAGAACAGAGCACTGGGGCAATATCTGAAAACCAGTGAAGACGAGTGGCTAAAGAGTGCATGGGAAGAAGGACTGATAAAAGTAGACGAAGACCCAGAAATATACAGAGACAGGAGAATGACAGACAGAACAGAGGACTGGCACAACAAACCAATGCACGGACAATACATGAGACAGACTAAAGAACTACCCAGCGACGACACATGGCAATGGCTACAGAGGGGAGAGCTAAAGAAGGAAACTGAAGGAATGATAACAGCGGCACAAGATCAGGCCCTAAGAACCAGATATGTTCAAAGAATGATAGACGGAAATAACATCTCTCCCATATGTAGGAAGTGCAATACGAAAAATGAAACCATAAACCACATAGCAAGCGAATGCCCGGCACTTGCACAGAACCAGTACAAAAAGAGGCATGATTCAGTGGCAAAAGCCCTCCACTGGAGCCTGTGCAAGAAACATCAGCTTCCTTGCAGTAATAAGTGGTACGAGCACCAACCTGAGGGAGTGATAGGAAAACGATCAGGCAAAGATCCTTGGGCGGGACTATGGTATCAGGACGGATAGGGTGATACGTGCAAACAGACCAGACGTGACGTTGATTGACAAAGTCAAGAAGAAAGTATCACTCATTGATGTTGCAATACCATGGGACACCAGAGTTGAAGAGAAAGAGAGGGAAAAAATGGATAAGTATCAAGATCTGAAAATAGAAATAAGAAGGATATGGGATATGCCAGTGGAAATCGTACCCATAATCATAGGAGCACTAGGCACGATCCCAAGATCCCTGAAAAGGAATCTAGAAAAACTAGAGGCTGAAGTAGCTCCGGGCCTCATGCAGAAGAGTGTGATCCCTGAAACGGCACACATAATAAGAAAAGTGATGGACTCCTAAGGAGGCAGGATGCAACCCGGAACCCCACACTATAAATACCACCCAGTCGAATTGGAGGACTGTGATAGAGCAAAAAAAAAAAAAAATAAATAAATAAATAAATAATAATAATAATAACAATAATAATAATAATAATGACGTGGATTGACAACAAGAAAGCCTTCGACAGGATACCACACAAAGGGGCTAATAAAATTCCTGGGAATATATGGGGCAGAGGAAAACGCCATCAGCTTTCTAAAAAATGGAATGCGCAACTTAGAAGATCTGGGATAAGACTAGCAGAGATTAACATCAGGAGACGGATCTTTCAAGGCAACTCACTGTCCCCACTACTCTTCGTAGTAGCCATAATTCCCGTGACAAAAGTGCTACAGAAGTTGAATGCCGGGTATTAACTCAAGAAAGGAGGCGACAGATTTAACCATCTGGGAAGAGCATCAAATACATAGATGAGACAGGATACAAATACTTGGGAATAATAGAAGAGGATATAAAACATCAAGAGATGAAAGGAACGATCAGGAAAGAATATATGCGGAGACTTACGGCAATACTCAATTCAAAACTCAACGCCAATAATATGATGAAAGGCATAAACACATTGGCAGAACCAGTTGTCAGACACAGCGCAGGTGTAGTGGAGTGGATGAAGGCTGAACTCCGCAGGATATACCAGAAAACTAGGAAACACATGACAAGACACAAAGCACTGCACCCAAGAGCAAATACAGACAGACTATACATAACACGAAAGGAAGGAGGGAAAGGTTTACTACACAAAGAAGACTGCGTCAATTTCGAGAGCAGGACACTGGGGCAATATCTGAATACCAGTTAAGACGAGTGACTAAGCACTTGCACAGAACCAGTACAAAAAGAGCCATAATTCTGTAGCAAAAGCCCTCCACTGGAGCTTGTGCAAGAAACACCAGCTAGCTTTTTGTGATAAGTGGTACGAATACCAACCTGAGGAAGTGATAGAAAATGAATCAGGGAAAGGTCCTCTGGGAGGACTATGGTATCAGAACAGATAAGGTGATACGTTCCAATGTACCAGATGTGACGTTGATTGACAAAATCAATAAGAAAGTATCGCTCATTGATATCACGATGCCATGGGACACCAGAGTAGATGAGAAAGAAAGCAAAATATTCATAAGTATCAAGACCTGAAAATAGAAATAAGAAGGATAAGCCAGTGGAAATTGTACCCATAATCCTAGAAACACTAAGCACGATCCGGAGATCCCTGAAAAAGAACCTAGAAAAAATAGATGCTGAAGGATGACCACTCCTTTACCTTAGGAGAGAAGACTGAAATTCTAAAGTCTAAAGAACTTAAGTAGGAATGATAATATTGTGATTTGCAAACCCGATAAAGGTAAGAGTGGACATCCTCAGCAAAAAGGATTTTATTAAAAAAAATTAATGCTATATTATGGGATGAAACTAAATTTAGACTAATTGGGGAAAATAACTTTATGGACATCTATAAAAAGGAAGATATGATCAATCGGTTCCTGAGGAAGTTAAAACAAAATACATAAGACTGGCATCCCTTTGAGACCAATTATGGCAGCATTCAACTGTCCTTCTTATAATATATCTGAATATTTGGTAAAATTTTTTAACTTATTTCTCTAGCTCACAATATACTATTAAAAATGGTTTGGAATTCCAACGTGACATTATTTCACAGAATGGTGATTTGATGATGAGCAGCCTTGATGTCGAGTCATTTACAAATGCACCAGAGTCAGAAACTACTGATATAATTTTGGATGGGGTTTTTCAGGATAAAAATTTTTTTGCGGTTTTAGTAGGATTAAATTTTACTCTTTATAGGAGTTTGCAGTGCAAGACTCCACCTTTATTTTTAACTAATAGTAAACTCTTTCTGCAAGTGGAAGGAGTAGCCATGGACTCCCCTTTGAGCCCCAATTTTGCAGTTATTTTTATGGGACATCTAAAAAAAGCATTTCTTAAAAGTTTTCCCCTCCAATTTTCAATCGGCTTACTATAAGATATACACTTTTACCCTTTTCAGACAGCAATGGTAATGTAAACTTTATTTGGAGTTTGTGAATAATATTCATCCCAACATTCGTTTTACCCTGGAAGAAGAACCAAACCACACCTTGGTATTTTTTTTCAATGTTAAAGTCAAACGTATTGACCATCAATTTAGTACAACTGTTTTTAGAAAAATATTTTCACAGGACTAGGCAGGAACTTTATTAGTTCTTGTTTTTTTCGATTTAGAACAAATGCAATAACCACACTTGTTTTTAGAGCCCCAAAATATACTTCAGATTGGACTGCCTTCCATTATGAAATAGATTTTTTACAAAATTATTTTTCAAAAAAACTTTTTTCCAAAAGGACTTGTGTACAGAATTGTCAACAAACTTCTTACTAAATCAAAGGTTGAATTACTGTTAAATTTTGATGTTCCCAAACTTACCATGATTGTAACTATATCTTTTTTTTTTTTTTTTTTTTTTTTCATTCGGATAGATTACGACTAAGAATGGTGGAAATCATTGAGAACGAATTTGGCTTCCTCAAGCTCAATCTTATTCCTGTGAAACCGAAGAGAATAAGAATAACTGCAGAACTTCATAAGGTCTAACGTTGTATACAAATATGAATGCCCAAGATTTCTTCGAAGTTACTGCAGGTCCGCTATTACGGCCACTTGGGAATAAGCTATAGAACAGGATATAGGATCCCATCGAAAAGAGCCAATTTTCCATTTTTGGCACTACTAGCCAAACTGCATACTTGACCACTATTGAGTCGTTATATATAAAGCACCTCTCTCCCACTTTGAATGCAAATACCTCTGCCGCCTCTCTCTCTCGTGCTTGAGTTTCTTTGGGCGTGTGTGTGGCCGTTTCGCTGTCGTTCCTTCATTTCTCTGCTTTCGAATAGGTAATCAAATTTTCTTATCTTTCTCCTTTTTACTTTAGATTTTGTGCATAGTTTTAATTTTTATGTGTAACTTATTTTAATGAATGATGTATTTAATACTTTGCTGATAGTATCATTACTTCTATTTGCAGACTGAGGATGTGCTGACATCAGCATGAAACATCTCTTTTATTATAAACTATGATCCTTTTCCTGTTGGTTTGCGTTGGGTCGTCGTGTGCTTCTTCTCCTCTTTTATTTAGGTATATGTTAATGAGCAAACTCTATTAAACATATGTATACAAAGAATATATCTATGAGGCAACTAATTGTTGTTGCCTCATAGATATTTTCTTTGTATATGTATGTTCAATATGTTTTGTGAGTAAGTATTTGTTTACCAAATGTTTGAATGCTGTATTATCCTTCAATTGTCTTCTCCCTGTGTCTGAGCAGTTGGACTTAATCTTTTAGTAAACCTCTTAAATTATACCCATGTTTATGCTTGTTTGGGAAGGTTACTAATTCTCCAGATGTGTTGAATTCTAGGAACTAATCTCCTTATAATCCCTATGTGTCACTTATACGACCCTTCCTTGTCATCTCAGTTTCTCATGTATGTCAGTGGGTCTGCTAAGTACAGGACGTGAGTTGAAAGATCTTGCAGATACTCCAGTGTTTCACTTTCCTTTGTGGCTTATACCTATGTATATATATTATATATATAATATTATTTATATATAATATATATATATATAATATTATATTACTATATATATATATAGACTATATATATATATATATATAACATATTATATATTCTATATATATATATATAAGATCTATATATATATATATATATATATTATATATATATAATATATATATATATATATATATAATATATGTATATATATATATATATTCTATATATATATATATATATATCTATATATATATTAATATATATTAATACTATATATATATATAGTATATAGATATATATATTATATAATCTAGTAATATATTATATATATGTATAATATAATATAATATGTATCTTATATCTAATCGATATAATATATATATTATATAATCTATATATTATTTCTTGTATAATAAAAACATAAAATATATTAGATATATCTATATATCATTATTTATATAATCATATATATATTCATCATTATATAAGATATATATTATATCTATAATATATATTTATATAATATATCTATTAATATATAATCATAGTTACTATATATATAGTATATATATTAATCTTATTATCTATAATATATAATAATAATATTCTATCATATTATATATCTTCTTATATATCTATCTATCTTATCTATATATATATATGTGTGTGTGTTTGTGTGTGTGTATGTGTGTGTATGTGTTTGTTTGTGTGTTTGTGTGTGTGCATATTCACAAAGACAAAATATAAGCCTTTGAAACAGAAGACATATATCGACACGTCTCCCATTCCCTGCAAAGCTCTTGGGATCCCCAACTGAATTACAAATGACTCTTGAAAGAACCCATTTCATGAGCTCTGAAGAAGAAGACTGATGCTGCCGCCAATGTTGGAATCCGCTTTTCTAATCCACTTTCTGGATAAAAATCTCCCCAGTATGAAAATTCAAACAGCTTCCTGTCCTTGAGTGTGCCTTCGAATTATACTTGGCATTTCATTATAGCTAGTAAATGTTTTAAGACGGGAGATACGCTTCTTATCTGATACTCAGGCTTGTTTTAAAACGAAGCCTTTCTCAGTATTGGTGTAGTTTTTTTCTGAATCTCCGTTGTTTTATAGAGTATTTATTAATTGTTTTTTGTGTGATTTAAATTTTACCTTCTTTTAAACACAATATGATTATGAATTTATAGAGTAAACACTTAATTCATTCTCAAAAGTTAGCATCAAATGGCGTTTAATTATTGCTTTTCGTTACCTAATTTTGTATGTTCAAAACTTAAAAGATATTAAACTTTATTTAACCAATCAATGATGTTACAAATGTAAAATCTGCTATATTTCTTTAGTTTTTAATAAACCTTATTAAGCAACTCCTACTATTTATTTCTTGTTTACGTTAGATTCAAGATTTATGCATGACCACTTCTAGTTTCAACAATTTCGTTTTAGTATTGTTTCTTTCGTCATTTTGTATAGCCTTAGAAATTGAATTAAGTCTTTGAAACTTCTACAATATTTTGCTTACATTTTCGTGTTGAGAGTATTATCACACGGTAAAAGAAGAGTAAAAATTTATGAATGACTGCTTGTAGCTTCCATATTCTCGCTGTAGTATTGTTTCTTTCACCATGTCTTTATATGCTCAAAAAATTCTATTGACTCAGAACCTTTCACTCATGTGATGGAAAGGTTTTCTTGTGATTGGGACCTTTCGTCTTTCCCGTCATTTCGTTGTAAGACTCAAGGTCTAGACCTCCATAATTTTGAATCAGCTCATTCGTCTTTAGTTGGTTTTCCACCTTTGTTGTTTACAAACTCATTTGGTTGATTGTTTGCTCTATGCTCTGACTTTCTTTGTGTGTATATATTATTATTATTATTTTTGTTTATTTTTTTTTTTTTATCACAGTCCTCCAATTCGACTGGGTGGTATTTATAGTGTGGGGTTCTGGGTTGCATCCTGCCTCATTAGGAGTCCATCACTCTTCTTACTATGTGCGCCGTTTCTAGGATCACACTCTTCTGCATGAGTCCTGGAGCTACTTCGGCCTCTAGTTTTTCCAGATTCCTTTTCAGGGATTTCCCTTGGGGATCGATGCCATAGTGTTCCTATGATTATGGGTACAATATCCACTGGCATATCTCATATCCTTCTTATTTCTATTTTCAAGTCTAAATACTTATCGATTTTTTCTCTTTCTTTCTCTTCAACTCTGGTGTCCCATGGTATTGCGACATCAATGATTGATACTTTCTTCTTGATTTTGTCAATCAACTTCACGTCTGGTCTATTTGCACGTATCACCCTATCTGTTCTGATACCATAGTCCCAAAGGATCTTTGCCTGATCGTTTTCTATCACTCCTTCAGGTTGGTGCTCGTACCACTTATTACTGCGAGGTAGCTGGTGTTTCTTGCACAGGCTCCAGTGGAGGGCTTTTGCCACTGAATCATGCCTCTTTTTGTACTGGTTCTGTGCAAGTGCCGGACATTCGCTTGCTATGTGGTTTATGGTCTCATTTTTCGTATTGTACTTCGTGCATATGGGAGAGATGTTATTTCCATCTATCGTTCTTTGGATATATCTGGTTCTTAGGGCCTGATCTTGTGCCGCTGTTATCATTCCTTCAGTTTCCTTCTTTAGCTCTCCCCTTTGTAACCATTGCCATGTGTCATCGCTGGCCAGTTCTTTAGTCTGTCACATGTATTGTCCATGCATTGGCTTGTTGTGCCATTCCTCTGTTCTGTTTGTCATTCTCCTGTCTCTGTATATTTCCGGGTCTTCCTCTACTTTTATCAGTCCTTCTTCCCATGCACTCTTGAGCCACTCGTCTTCACTGGTTTTCAGATATTGCCCCAGTGCTCTGTTCCCGATGTTGACGCAGTCCTCTATGCTTAGTAGTCCTCTCCCTCCTTCCTTTCGTGTTATGTATAGTCTATCCGTATTTGCTCTTGGGTGTAGTGCTTTGTGTATTGTCATATGTTTCCTCGTTTTCTGGTCTATGTTGCGGAGTTGTGCCTTCGTCACTGTATCTGATTACTGGCACTGGCCATGTGTTTATGGCTTTTATCATATTTCCAGCGTTGAGTTTTGACTTGAGTATCGCCTTGAGTCTCTACATATATTCTTTCCTGATTGTGTCCTTCATCTCTTGGTGTTTTATATCCCCTCCTTCCATTATTCCCAAGTATTTGTATTGTATTATTATTATTATTATTATTATTATTATTATTATTATTATTATTATTATTATTATTATTATTATTATTATTATTATTATTATTATTATTATTATTATTATTATTATTATTATTATTATTATTATTATTATTATTATTCAGTAGATGAAACTTAATCATATTGAGCAAACTCATTTCCTTGAAATTCAATTGCAAAGAATATGTGTTCATTAGGAAGAAGTAAGAATAAGTAAAGGGAAAAGAATAAAAAGAATTAATAAAAAGATAAATCAATAATAATGTGTCAAAATGCAAGAATTGAACTTACCATACAGCCGAAAGAAATTACAATAATTCCTTGAAGAGGAAATTTTAAGGAATTACTCAGCCTTATGTGTGGTGAATTAAATTGGCATTGTCTATCATTGGATCAGGCTTGGCCTCCATTCCAACATTACTAACAGATGATGGTAGATTGGTTATTGACCCTAGGGAAAAGGCTGAACTGCTTCATCGAGCTTTTCAAGGCAAGCAATCAGCTGAGGATGTCCCTCTCCCTGATACTC
>NC_061098.1:50326232-50331232 GCF_015104395.2 Macrobrachium nipponense | reverse complement strand
CCAGTTTTTCCCTGCACCCCAAAGCTGGGTGTAAATGGGTCTGAGCTGGCCCAACAAGTCACCCTCTCCCGTAGACAGTAAAATTCCACATTTGTTCATGATTAGTAAGGTGCAACAGACTGCCCTATCCTTGAGGTATCACTCTGATAGTGATAATGTACTTGTGGCAATTGACTCTGCTCTTTGACTCTTGCTCTGTCACTGAACCTGATACCAGTGCCTGACGACTCTGCCTATTGCTCTCCTTGAAACATTGTCAAGACACTGAAGAGGCTAGTAAAATAAAAAAAAAAAACTGTGTTGAAACTCTGCTAACGAGCCTGATTGATGAACCCACTGGCTTGATTTGCAATTGTTGAGGAATTGTTTCCTACCCTATGGTGATGACCTGCAATCGACCCATATCCCTTGGCCGGTGACTTAGTATGGACTACGCCCATCATTCTGCCATATAAGGTAACTGAAATTGAACATTAGTTCCGTCAGCTCTTCACTCCTGTTCCTAGCACTTATTCTTATTTTCAGCTTTGTTTTATCACTTCATTCTCATTTCTAGTTTCCTGTCCCCCTATGAATCTACTAACTATTTCAAGCCCGTTGGTTTACTTGAATATCTTTTTATATATCAGAAGTATCCTCGTGATATTTTGGCACAGTATGTTTCAGACCCTCTGGTAATTTTGGGCAATAAAATGAAGTAATAGAATTTATTCATTATTATGGCAATTTACCTTCGAACTTTTTCAACTTCCTCTCCATTCGTTGTAGATATCTGAACACCTCTTCTTGGCTTAGCTAAAAAGTTAGGAAAGAAACCCGCCCACTCATATCTCTCTCTGTCTCAAACTACAATATGACTTTTTACGTTTTTCATTTCCAAATTAATAATCTTTACATTAAAGTGTATCTGTATTTCATTTACAGTGTATGGATACAGATGAGTGGACAGACAGAAAATACGAGGGGCAGTAGTTTCCTAATGGTCTAAGAATTTCTCTGAAAACGTAAGTGATAATCTCTTCAATGCTTCCCTTTAACATACATGCAACGGAACATGACTGAATAATTTTAACATTCTTTTATCAAATTTACAATTATAGCAATCTGTGGAACGATTTGTAGAGAATTATTTTCTTTGTTTCCTTGCTAAAATAAACAACAATGGCGACTACCATGGGTGAGATGAATGACCAATTGTTCTTCCATTGGCCGACATCGCTACTTTTACATCACTTCCTGAGCTACCGGTCCTCGTAACAGACAATGCGCCATACCTTACCATGTTAACAGAGAGTAGTCATTGCCTTATATCTGCAATATCTTATAATCAAAACTGGCCCACTAACACCCAATTTTCATGGTAATAAATAGAAACACATGATATATAAAACATGCAAATGCCTACATGAAAGATACTAAATAGGAAATGGTTATTTCCTATTCAGTATCTTAGCTATAAATGTTGAGGAAACTGGAAAAGTTCAATAGATTCTGGAACTGAATTATATTGCCCAAAATTACCGGAAGGTCTAAAACATGCTGTGCCAAAATGTCTAGAAGATACAGCCGATATTCAAAATAATATTCAAGAAAACCTATGCGATAATGGGCTTGAAATGGTTAGTAGTGAATATTTTGTGTGATATAATTGTAACGTTAATAGAATTTTACTACCCTAAAACAATGCTTAAGTTTAAAGCAGTTTGCGGGTTCATGTAATATTAAAGAATTAATCTTCCGTAGAAGTCTTAATTTTTCTGTGTAATTTTTCTTGTATAATTACTAGCATTTCTTGGAAAAATACTTTGCAGATTCGTGTAGACTGCCTTGTTGTGTAACTGCCCCAGTAGGCCAACAGTGCCACTCACTCAACTCTGCCAGTGCCTATACCGAAGAATCATATTCCTAAATGCCAGGGACTCTCAAGTCACTTACAGTGCTCCATTGCATAGTGTTAATGTGCTTTTGTTAATTTTGGTTCGAGATCCCTATTTCTTAAGTCCACAGTTTGATTTTGTAGGACAAGTGATTGTTTGCATTTGGTGGCACTTTGCCTTGTTATTGTGATTACTAGATGTAATGTCATCTGTTCCACGGAGCTAGTTACTGCTCCTGTAATTGTATATCTTCTGACCCCACTTTTAGAATTTATAGTAATTTGTGATCAGAGTATATGTTATATTCAGTCCTTTTCTTGGTTAATGACCTTGGTTATTCTGAATGAGTGTACTCTCACATTTTCTGTTTATACTCTGCATGCCATTATAGTTGGGTCATATCCCTAGGTCCTGTGACCGTGGAGTCCAGAACTAGGTTTCTTGGTAGTTTTGTCATCATTAGGGGTTAAATAAAAAAACTTACCTCCATGTACCTGCGAAAAGTGTGGTGAAAATTTTTAGCAGGACTTTTTCAAAATGGTGGCCAGCACAAACGATGAAATTTTGAAAATTTGCGACTAATCACATTTTTGTTATGAAACTTCCATATAAGGGTTTTTTTGGGTCAAGGAATTAATTTTACAATAAAGTTTTACATTCTGACATTCCTTGATACATAAAAATCCAATATGGCTGCCATAAAATCGATTTCAGTAACGTTTTAGCTCTCATTACTCTAGAATATGAGTAATTGCCAATTAGCAGTGTATTTATAACTTAAACTCACAATTCAACTGTGATTTTATTATCCAAAGCATTAGGCATTATCATAGTGAACTATTGAAACAATATCTGATAACTTGTCTTATGCTTTTATGATAATCTTCTATCACCATGTGTCCTCTGGGACAAACATATTCGGTGTCTGAGTGTGATGAGCTATCTGTGGAGCTCTCACATTCTGCATCAGTGTCACTATCACTTCTGAGCTGGAGGTATCACTAGAATAATTATCACGCTCTGGTAAGGGTCCATGGGTGAACCTCACCGCTCTACATTTTCCATTCTCCAGTTTCCATCCAGTCCCGATGGAAGATGGTTGTTCTCTGAGCTAAAAGTTTTTAGGGCAGTAGGTGAGATAGTTTGCTCTTTACAAATGGTGGTACAGTGAATCTGAATCTGGGGGGAGGCGGAGGGTATTTTTTCTTTTCTGCTTGCGCCATTTTTGGGCTCTTGCCTCAGCACAGGTCGAACCCGATAACCATCCATACGATTTAGTAAGAACAAACTGTTCCATGACATAATGAGTCTCATGAACTAAAAATGGTTGCATACCTACAGATGAAAGGAACTCTCTGGCTTCAGGGTCCGTCTTCAGCTTTTTCATCAGCTGTTTTTTTTTTTCCATGACCATACTGACCAGGTATGTGGTCACATCCTATAATACAGTGGGCAGCTATTATAATGTCACTCATCTCTTCATCTGCCAAATCCTTGCACTTTACTAACCCATCCTTTTTTTATTAATAAATCACCTGGAACATGATGTGGCAACATATGCAGCTTGCACGTATGCATGGTGTCCTCACTGACAATAACTACAGGGAGATCTGAGTTGTCTCCTCCTAATAATAGAATATATGGTCAGCATCATAGTATCAGCTTCTGTGTGGTCTAGGGCGAGGTGTGTAGTTCTGAGTTTGATGAGATATCATGTGCAGACATTTCCTTCACAATAAACAATTTGACAGTTAAGGTTTTTCTGGAGAAGATGGTTCTTGATTAGTCTCAGGAGAAGGGTTTTATTTCCAGAATTCGATAGGAAGGAGTTAAATTCTGAGGGGCTAGGGAATGGGTCATTTGGTTTGGGAAATTTGTTGCCAGCCCCTATGTACTTGGAAACACGTCTTTCATGCTCTTCATCTTTGATTGAGTTTGGCTTGTTGTAGATATTATTCTCTAATACGATAGTTATAGCTGCAGGATGCCGAGTCAGAACAAGGGAGACGACCATCTACAAATAATCCAGCCAGAGATGAACGGCCATCCCTCTATACTGTCTCTCGGTCCTCTGATGTTGATGTTGCTAAGGGTCATATAAATCCCATATCAACAGTGCTACTGTAGTCTGTTGAGATACTCACAACTGTATTTAGGTTTAAATGTTCTAATAATAGCTACCATAGTAGAGAATGATATGAACAACAAGCCAAACTAAATCAAAGATGAAGAGCGTGAAAGACGATCTGGCAAGTACATAGGTGCTGGCAACAAATTTCCTAAACCAAATGACCCATTCCTTAGCCCTATTGGGAATTGATGGAAACTCGAGAATGGAAAATGTAGAGTGGTGAGGCACACCCAGTGGACCCTTACCAGAGCATGATAATTATTCCAATGATACCTCCAGCTCAGATATTGATAGTGACACTGATACAGAATGTGAGAGCACCACAGATAGCTCATCATACTCAGACACCAAATAATTGTGTCCCATAGAACACATTATGATAAAAGATTATCATAAAAGCATAAGACAAGTTATCAAATATTGTTTCAGCAGTCCATCATGAAAATGCCTACTGCTTTGAATAATAAAATCACAGTTTAAGTGTGTGTTTGAGTTATAAATATTTATTAGCTACCTTATACTACTAATTGTCATATATTCATATTCTAGAGTAATCAGAGCTAAAACGTTACTGAAATCGATTTTATGGCGGCTATATTGTATTTTTGATGTATCAAGGAATGTCAGAATGTAACATTTTATTGCAGAAATGAATCCCTTGACCCAAAAAACTCATTAGATAAATGTTTCACAATAAAAATGTGATTAGCCACAAATTTTCAAAATTTCTTGGTTCTCGTTGGCCGCCATTTTGAAAAAGTGCCACCAAAGATTTTCCCCACACTTTTCGGAGGTACATAGGGGCAAAATTTTTTATTTAATCCCTAAAGATGACCAAACCATCAAGAAAAATAGTTCTGGACTCCACAGTCACGTGACCTAAGGATATGGCCCGACTATTAGTCATATCATTGCAACTATTACTATATATATATATATATATATATATATATATATATATATATATATATATATATATATATATATATATA
>NC_061098.1:50286232-50313732 GCF_015104395.2 Macrobrachium nipponense | reverse complement strand
AAGTTAATATCAATTCTGACCATTACAAATCACCGCCGATCTCGGTGTATTCGTAATTAGAATCAATATGAAACCCCCTCCACCATGCTAGCCGATTCGAGCATTTGACCCACACAGCCTTGTTATGAATACTTATCACATCACCGTGATTCATATAAATCATTCGAGCTACAAATGTCCTTTATATATATATATATATATATATATATATATATATATATATATATAATATATTATATATATATATATATACACAATAGGAGCAGTATGGTCAGCTGAAACTTCAGCATTTTCAGTTACTACGTTATTTATAACCATCACCTACGTTTCGGGATACAAATCCCATCTTCATGCCTAAATACAATGTAGCATGAAGGAACACATACTTGAGAATATCCTTAAATGCACAGTAGAAAGGTAAGTGAAACAGGGACTTGAAACAAGTACTTTCCTGGTATATTCTACATTTTCAAAATTATAGTGACCATAACAGAAGTTGATAGTCCTTTATATACAAAAACAGAAAGATGGGGCTGGGTTACAGTTTGTTAATCTGGGCAGCATGTTCTTTAAGCAAAAGAGATAACGAAAAGGGATCGACGTGGCTTCAGTAAAGATGGATTCCAATAGATTCCTTTTTTCGGTGATGTGTGACCCTGCAGATTATCTTGGAATTATCCCAGTTGACATGACCTGTCTTAATCCAATGATCCGCAATGCCATTATTTGTTAATCCTCTTACAAGGAGAATTGTGTATACAAAATTGTTTGAATTTCTTAAGATATTTCTTTATTTAATTACTAAGTTAATAACAATAGTTTTTAAATTGGTTACAGCAGGAATGAAATTAGGATGAAATGGTGTACAGAGAATATTTCAAATTCTTTGCTAATACTGACTGGATTGTAATACGAATATCCTTTTTTTATCAATAATATTAAACTCATCTTCTAATCATTCCGGACTACAAATTCTAAGATGTCTGAGTTATACACTAGAAAATGTTGACATCTTAATTTGTTTAGTATGATTAGAGTAAGCATGAACATATGCCAAGTTATTCATGGCTTTTCTACATACTTTAAAATTAAAATTGGTGTTATTTCTAATAACTAAGACATCCAAACATGTTATACAAATATATTCTACATGTTATGTTGTGAATTTTATGGATGGTACAGGATTATTAATTGTATGCAGGGAATCAGGAATTTTTACTTATTCTTTTACAATACAAAAAAAAAGTCTTTGAATAAGCCTCGATTAAAAAAAAATCCATGTAAATATTAGACTAGACAAGAGTGTCAAAAGAGGGTTACCCATGGCCATACCAAATATCTACATAAAAATTATTATTGAGAGTGAATTCATAATTTTTTTAATACAAAGTGATACTTAATTAATAATAACATTAGTAGGTAATTCTAGATTATACGAGTCCAATTCTTTAGATAAATATTGAAATAAGTTTTCAATAGGAACTTCAGTGAATAAAGATGTTACATCAAAACTGGTTAATTTTCAGTAATGGATAAATCGATTTGGGAGAGTCTAGCACAGAAATCAACAAAGATTTATAAATGGGAATTTGAAATAGTACCCAGGTTAGGTGATAGTAATTTAACTAGATATTTAGAAAGTTCATAGCTAATAAAACCGGTTGAACTGATGATTGGACGAATAGGGAAGTTTCTTTTATGGGTCTTGATTAAGGTAAAGATGGGCTGATCATCGTCATTTTCTCTTTCATTGAACTGAATTTCTTTTGTATAGCCCGCCAAATTCAAACAATATTGTATACAATATTCCTTGTAAAGAATGTAATTAGATTTATACTGGGCAAACTTCAAAGGAACTAAAGGTAAGATGCTCTCAGCACAAATATGATATATCAAGAGGATTTACAAATAATGGCATAGCAGATCATTTGCATAAGATAGGTCATGTTATTAATTAACTGGGATAATTTCTCGATAATCTGAAGGTTCAAAGATCACAGAAAAATAGGAATTTGTCTGAGTCCATCTTTATTGAAGCCGTGTCAACAAGGAATTTAAATCCCCACCCAGGATTATAACTTGATCCTTTTTCCTTACCTCTTTTGCTTATAGAACACTCTGCCCAGATTAATAAACTGTAACCCAACACCCTCTTTCTGTGTTTTTTTATATGAAGGACTGTCAACTTCTAATATATTGATATATTCGGTGTGAGCTTGAAAATGTAGATTGCACTACGAAAGTACTTGTTCTAAGTCCCTGTTTCACTTACCTTTTCCCCATGGATTTAAGAATATATATATATATATATATATATATATATATATATATATATAATATATATATATATATATATATATATATATATATATATATATATATTCATCTATCTATATATCTCCTATTATAGCTTGATTTTATATTATGCTATTCTTTGCATATTGATTTTATATGAGATTTATTCAAGTCAGCAAACTAGAGTTTATTATTATTATTATTATTATTATTATTATTATTATTATTATTATTATTATTATTATTATTATTATTATTATTATTATTATTAATTAACAGTATCATTGAATTGCCTCAATAAGACCATTTTCGTATTGTTATATACATCCTTAAATAAAATGTAAGAACACCATAAATTCTATAGTGATATTAGTGAACAAATTAGAAATGTTTAACTACAACTCCTGAAATATTATATCATTGTAGATCTAACATTACATTAATAATAAACATGAAGTCCATTGTCTAGTACATCCATAAAACACGAGAATCTTCATCATAACTTTGCTCTAGTCTAAATAACCCTTTTTTTCACCTCTCTGGACCAAACGCCCATGAAAGCTATAATCATAATTCTCAACCCTTTTGTCATGGCAGAAATGGCCACTAGATATTAAGTGATGGAGCTGGTAAGCAATTTATTGACGACCAAGAATAAATATTTTGGGAAAATGTTAGAGGTTTAATAACGGGTTCCAGATTTCGGTGTAGTGAGATTGTGGGAGGGAGAGGCGTATAATTTTTTTTTTTTTTTTTAGCTAAAGACATTCTGCTAAGTTTCATGAATCTTAATCGTAATATTCATCGTTTAATGGACTTTTTAGTTAAACAAAGGCAAAAGATATCTCACACTGCATTGCAGATGTACCCCCCAATGTCTGTAGTTTTTAATACCAACAGGCCACTATCTGCAATTTTATAAGCATTAAACAAAAATATTCCCATTGATATTGTATTGTTGATGTCAAAGAGTATATCCTTCTTTAAAAATTTTACATATCTTGAAATAATAATGAGAGCATTTTCAAGTGCACACTTCTACTTACTATTATGATTATAAATAAACATTTATTATGATTACATATACTAGTAAGAGTATATATGCAATACCAGGCTAGTTATTTGTAAACTAGTTAACTTTAATGAAAAAGTTTCATTTTCATTATCCTTTAACAAACATATTAATTTAAGCATCCATTCCAGGCATCCCACTTACTGGAAAAGCAATTTCAAACGTGAAACACTTATATTTTTTCTCTTCTTAAATAGATCATTATCCGATGCTTATGTTGAACGAATTCAAACACCCGAATCCATATCAATGAGAGACGCTCTGCTGAGCTCGAATAATGATTTGGGATTAATGCCAGATTGCGCAACGTGACTCTGATTTAGGTCTGGGTTGTTGATATTTGCAATTCGATACACAAGACGACTAAATTCAATCTGCGAGGGATTGTATGGATTTCATGACTGGGTATGGCATAGTTGCAGTGTATGGAAAGTTAAATTGCATTATAATGTTATCATTCATTTTTGTATGAGTTACATTACAAAGAAACAAAAGCATACTCGAATAGATTGATTTATATTTATTGCTACTGACACTAAAAATTACACTCTACATATGATGTATCTCAGTATTAATGTATCTAATCTCTATTGGGTCAACTGTCACCTGCATACCAATAGAGACTACTGCTACGCCTACATATGCGTTGTATATATGTAATAATTACATTATTATATAATTTACAAGATCTGTAAATATAAACCAATGACCTGGGGTCATGGCATTAGGAGGGTTCTACGTGACCAAAGCAGACCTAGATTACGCTATGCGCTGTCTGCAGTAGCCTGATCTAGCTCAAAGCTTTGTCAACATTTTTATGTTATGATAACTTTGCACAACAACTTCCATGGGAAGCGGTTGACCTGTTAACCTACGCCGGAAACTTGTAACTTCCGAGCCGGCAGACTACGTATGTGTTTTTATATGAATTGCTGAGATAGCTAATGTTCCGCTATCGACGCGATGCTTTAGAATGGCAGTTCCACGCCAACGATCAAACATATCGGTCGTCCGACCGAGCTGCATCTCCTAGTATGGAGTTACAGAATAAAGTTGTTATCTTGTCAACTTGCCTGTTTGAATCATCTCCTCTAGTCAAGAAAGAACCTCTCTACTAAGATATCCAAGGGAGATGAGAGGAACCAAACATTACTTACGGATGACAGCCGTAAGGAAAGAACAAAAAGTCTATCGCCAAGCGATAAGACATTAGAAGTGGTGGCAGCGTATAAACGAAGAACATAATTAACAAGACCCATATCAGCCGACCGAAGGTCTACATGAATTAACTTCCACCTTCAACATCAAACGAAACAGAGGAAACGGGATCTTCAATCAACGCAACAGTTTATGAAGACGCAACTATGTCCTTCATCGAGAGGAATACAAGCATTTAACACTGACGTTTGAGCAACTGTTGTCACTTATCTTCGAGAATCTACACGGACGAGAGCAGTCATTGAACAATCAACGGAAAGAAGAAAACAACACATGGGAACATCACCCGTTCACGAGCAAGGACGCAGAGTGTACAGCTATACGCAGTAGTGCAAGGACGGAGGCTGTGACGTCATCAATCTTGGACTTCCCAGCGCATCGTGCACCGAGAGAAGACCGTGACATCATCACGACTTCCGACGCGGGACGTCATCCCATGTCAACAATCCTTCGCAATATAATCTGGAGCTAAGTACCATTTTTATCTATTCAGGTCTTTTCCTCAGTGAAGTGTTGTTCATCAAGAGTCGATCGTCCAGTATTCTGGGGGTGAGTTGTTCGCCATATTAATCTTCCTTCATTACAGAACCTATCTTCAACTACGAGGTTCTCGCCCGCAGATTAATTTTTTTTCTTTCTCGTTGTCATTAACCGTTTCTTGCAGGAATTCTCCGTATAATATTTGATCATATTGTCTGTATTTTTGTATCTTTGGGGGATTTTCCTACCTATTATAACACACTTATACAGTACATTGCTTATGCGTTTACGTAGTGGTCGAGTGTACTCTTATAGATATTTTGATAGGATTGCAAGGAATAGAAGTGATAAGAAAAAAGTGAAAGCCGAAATGGCAACCATCCGGCTGGCAACCCCAACGTGACTCTCGTTAGCGCGAGGTCAGCGATTGTCCCTTTTCAAGGTCGGTCAATGGGTTTCCTGCCTCAAAATGTTGAGGCATGGATCTCATCTGTAGACGCTCATTTAAATGCAAAAAGCATCACAGACCCAGCAGTACAATTACAGGAGGCCAAGAGCTTCGTTGACTTTGTGAAAGGCGACGCAAGTGCGTATCTAAGGGGGGTTTCTTTCCAAGAAGCGCTTACATGGGACGAGTTCAAAATTAGATTACGTGCCGTGTATGGGGGTGAAGAGGCTTTAGATGTAGTATTGGCATTGAGAAATATCCTTAACCAAGCCTCCATGACTCAGCTCAATGTTGTCGAGCTGGCGGCGCTAATTGCCGACCGGCTAAATGAATATCAGGATAGTTTAAGTAACTCCGGGTGGGTTGCGGGTGCTAATATCAAAGTGAAAGATTTTATCCGTTTGATCTACCTTACGTCTATCACTGCAATGTTGCCTGGAGCGTTAGTAAGGTGTTTTGATAAAAAATTGCAGCCCGACAGTACGGAATTAGATGTGTATAAACAAATCAAAAAACACATGTCTAAATGTACCGACCTAGATCCTTCGCTCATTCAAGTTTTTGCGAAAAATGAGAACAAGCCACAACAAGTAAATGTGGTACATAATAATAATCAAGTTGCAGGGATGGTTTGTTATAACTGTAAACGACCAGGTCACATGATTTCAGACTGTCGGTGACGCGTTTTTTGTTCAATACAACCAATAGTTCACTCATTCATATAACCGTTGCTACTCGAGGAATCAACAGCAAAATGCTACAAACACGCAACCAGTTGCCAGTGCAAATAAAAAGAAGGGTCCTCAGTACTATAAGAAGAAACAACCAAACGGAAATTCTGCACAACAGCAGAAACAAACAAATCGTGCTTCAGGTACCTCTGTTCCTGGGCCGTCTAGCCAGAACTCGCAAGGGCAAGCGAATTTTCAGGGTGTGATAAACAAAACAAATACCACGTAGTTCACTCCAAGGGGGGAGAGGGCGATGTTGGGTCATCAATATCAACATCTTTTGTATCAAATAATCAGTTTAATCATTTATCAGATCATTGTGAGACAATTGATTTTCCTATGAAACACACGGCCGAATCAAAAAAAATCTGTGCAGGTTCCCGTAGATTTGCAACAAATTCATGCAATTATTAGTCAAAACGAGTTGCGACCAACCTTACATGCAGTAAATTTGGACCATAAGTACATTCACTTTGTTCTTTGATTCTGGTAGTCCACGTAATATAATGGATTTAAGGACTCATCATTTACTCTTTTCAAATTTCCCTATAGAAAAGTCCGGAATAAGGCTCTCAGGCATTGGGAATAATGAATTAAATGTTGTGGGCGTAACTCATGTACAGTACAAGGTCGGTAAGCGCACGTTTGCTGATACCTTTGTCGTTGTACAAAACATTAATATGTATCCCGCAGTAATTATCGGATACCCGTCTATGGGCACTCAAAATATTATCTTAGCACCTGCAAAACACGGCGTGTATATCAAAGGGAAATTCTATAGGTCTTCTAATACCCTAAAATCTGTTTTAGATAATAAAGAGACAGACAGAGTTGTCACTTACATTACGGAACCAATCACCTGTCTCATGAACCAAGAAATAATACAGGCAACCCAACAGAACTCTCGCTCACCCGTAATATCAGCTTGCACGCAAACTCTCGAGCCTAACGTAACTTCAAATATATTAGTGCGTGTAAAAAGAACCTTGCCAGGATCTGAAACATTAATCCTTTCCGAAACTCTGAAAACACACGGATTATCCGTCACACAAGCCGTTTATACAGTCGGCTCACAACAACAATGTAATATCGAAGTCTGTAATCATTTGAATACCACTTTAGTAATCCACAAAAATCAACATATCTTGGATGCCGAAGTTTATAAACATCGCATTCTTACCGTAGCTGAGATAAATCACGCTCAATCAGTCGCGGAGGAAACCCTTTTGCAATCTATAAAGAACAAAATCAATAAGGACATTCAAGAAGAAGAAATTCAGCAGAAATTTTTGAATCTGTTAACTAAATATCATGATGTTTTTTCCACTACGGATGGAACCTTAGGAAAAACGGATGTCATCGAGCATCAAATCAGGCTCAAGGACAAACAGAAAGTAATCTATGTACCTTCGTACCGACTTCCTATGAAATTTCAGAATGATAACAGAGGAAGTAGGTAAAATGTTAAAGGAAGGAGTCATTAGGAAATCAAACAGCCCTTATAATTTTTTTTTTCCGTTAATAGTAGTACCGAAAAAAGATCGAACTTGGCGGATATGCGTAGATTTTCGTCGTTTAAACGAAGAAACAATCCCTGACAGATTGCCCAGTACCATGTACCGATGATATCCTATCTTTACTAGGCCAAAGAATAAATATTTTTCACAAGCCTAGACTTTACTAAAAGGATTTCATCACGATTCCGATGGAACAAGAAGTATCCCATACACTGCCTTCAGCACAGCCAGGGGACATTATGAGTTTTGCGTATGCCTTTTGGTTTACGTTGTGCTCCTATAAACTTTTACTCGTATGATAAACGTCGTGTTTGGAGACTTGTTGGGAGATATCCTACATGCCTACATGGATGACTTAGTAATCTTTCCAACACATTAGAAGAGCATTTACGTAAATTGGAGTTAGTGTTACAAAGGTTAAGGCAGCATAATTTAAGGGTAAAGATAAGTAAGTGTGAATTTTTTAAAACAGAACTAGTCTATCTAGGTTTCACGGTTTCTAGTGAAGGTCTTAGAGTCGTACACGATAAGGTGTCGGCTATCCGTAACTTTCCGATACCTACTAACGTCAAGGGAATACAGCAATTTTTAGGATGCAGCGGTTACTATCGCCGCTTCATCCGCAACTACTCAATCATAGCCGCTCCCCTAACCGATCTTATAAAAAAGGGCGTAGATTTCGTATGTCTGAAATTCATCAACAGGCGTTCAATAAATTGAAAGATGAACTGTGTAGTTCTCCTATCTTGAAATTTCCTGACTTCGGTAAGGAATTTTTCATAGCAACAGACGCCTCAGACCTAGGAGTAGGTGGGGTATTGCTTCAACAATATGATAGACAGTTTTTCCCTATAGCTTTTTATTCACGTAAACTGAGACCTTCCGAAAGTAAATATGCGGTAATAGACAAGGAAGGGCTCGCTATTGTTAATTCACTCGTGCACTTTAAATTCATAATATACGGTTACCCCGTCAAGGTTCTCACTGATCATAAGCCCCTAACCGACTTCTTTAAAGGCTTTAGTCACAGCCCCAAGCGAACTCGGTGGCACATGATCATTCAGGACTTTGCGCGAGGATCGGTATTTACCTGGGGAAAGCAAAATATCTTGCTGACGCTTATACACGCAACCCCTCTTCATCTTGTACCGAGCCATTAGCTGAATTAATAGATATCTCACCTCCATGCCCGTTGTTAAAACTATATCCGAACAGGAAGATCTGGGCGGGCTGGAGTGCTGAACTATTACAGACGGAACAAAGAAAAGATCCGCAAATAGAAAAAATCATCATTGCGTTAAACGGAAATCCGAAGGAAAAAGAATACCTAAAGTATAAGCAGCAGAATTATATCCTACAGGAAAATATCCTGTGTAGATCCGTGACGAGGAAAACCCGCAACACACCGCAGTTGAATAACAACCAGGTGGTGGTGCCTATCTCACTCATACCCACTGTCTTAAAGTGGTTGCATGAAAATCCACTGCATGGACACCCGGGTTATACCTTGATGTCACAGAAAGCCAAATCCTTATTTTATTGGCATACGATGCTTAGAGATATAATAAAGCACATAGCAAATTGTCGCACTTGTCAAGAATACAAAGGGCACGACGAAGACACCTGTCAGCCTAGGGCTTACCCCGTGCCAAATCAACCCTTTGAAAGAGTACATTTAGATTTATTAACAGGATTTTACGAGTCAGACAGAGGAAATAAGCACCCCTCCTAGTAATTATAGACGCTTTCTGACTCGATATACAGAACTTATGCGCTTAAAACAAAAACCGCGGTCGGAGTGCGCTATAGGAAGTTTTTACGAGTGCTACATTTGTAAACATGGAATTCCACACATCATTATCTCAGACTCCGGCGGGGAGTTCAATAATCATTTCCTTAACTCCTTGTGCGAATTCCTTAGTATAAAGAAAATCAATACCATGATCTATCACCCAGAGTCTAATGGGCTAGTGGAAAGGGCAAATCGTAAGGTTTTAAACATTTTAAGGGTCACCCTAGGGGGGGCAGATCCCAACTGGGACATTGCCATACCTGCGGTGCTAAGCACACTTAATCACTCGTATCATGTGTCTATTAAAATGACACCGCACGAGGCACTGTACGGTATCCCGGCCCGAACGCCTTTCCACATCTTAAAGCCTACAACTAATTTATCAAATCCTCTAAAGGATGTTATGGATGCAAGCATAAGTCGATATAATATAATTCGTAAGAATTTAGAAGAAGCACAGATCATAATGAAAAAAAATCATGATAAAATAGCTAAGCCAACAAGAACATATGCCGTGGGCGATCAGGTATACATACAAGTATACGTACGTAGAGGTTTAAATTATAAACTGACACCTAAGTTTGAAGGCCCGTTTAACATTTTAGAAAATTTAACGGCCAATAGAGTTAGGGTTCAAAATGTATCCAAACCCACTGATGTGAGAATAGTCCCATTGGCACATATCAGAATCTAAAGAAAGGTAGATGGAGTGAGGGAAAAAATGGTTGTATTTATGAAACTTGTATAATAAATTATATATATATATCTATTAATCATATTGTATGTAAACCTATTCTTTTACGCGAGTTATTACATCTGTTTTACTCATTGCAGGTTTTCAAAAATGAATCTGTTATTGTTAGGAGTGATATTGTGTATTCAGACATCTTTGTTGTATGGAAAGAGCGCTAGGACTAAAGACATAGAATTTAATCATGGCTCGATTATCGAGAGAATCGATGATGTATTCATCGTGTCAAGTAATATTGTTGTCGAAGTAGATATGCATGCTATTTTCTTACCTGAATGATGACGTCCTTAACTTAAAGAATGACCTGATGAGGTTTGGTATTTCCCTTTAAGGAAATGCATGAACGTAATTTTCATGCTAACTCAGAGATTTCACTAGCTCAAACATTAAGCGTCGCGGAAATGTTGTCTTATGACATACAAAATAAAACCGCCGAGGTAGAAGAGCTCGCTCGTGACCTGCTGATGTGGTCTGTGCGGCACAATACTCTTGAACGCCGCAACCCGCTTATTCTAGCTGGACTAAACATCTTAGGATCAGTTGCGAATCTAGGCTTAGGAATCTCAAATCGCCTCAAGATAAATAATCAAAATAAAAGAATTGAGTTTTTGCAACACAAAAACGGAACTGGCCTTATCAGAACTTCGCAGCCAGTTATCTTTGATCAATCAAATAATGAATATCGTTAATGAACATCAAATAATATCGATCAGGTCATGGAAGTTCAACATTTGCTGGCTACTTTAGCTTACTATAGTTCGAAAATAGATCATATCCGTGTGAAAATATCACATTTTATTGAAAAGTCAAAAGATTACGTAGAAGCAATTACTTGTTAGCAACAAAGGGTGTGTTATCTCCTCACCTCATGCCTATTAAAGATCTGACGTTAACTTTGGAAAACGGACGGGAGAAGCTAGGTTATATTCCTTTATTAGATGCCCATAAAGTAGAATTCTATTATACCCTAATATCAGTCAGCGTTGAAAATTATAGAATTATGATCACGATTCCTTTTGATTCTTCCGATGCTTGGCAATCATACAAAATAGCACCGTTTCCTACTTTTATGACGAATAACTCAAATCCAGTAATATCCAATTTAACGGGGCATGTACTGATTTCTTCTGATAAGAAATCATTTACAGTCATTAAAGACTTAGATAAACTCACTCACTGTTCAGAAGCCATGAATAATAAAATTTGTACAGCTGACTCTTTTGAATTCTATCCTATATCAACGGATTCATGTGAGTTAGACATAGTGCTAAACGGCTCTCTCTCTCATACAAGCGAAGGTTGTCTGGGGAAACTTTATCCCTTTTACGGTAATAAATTCAATTACAGGATGAATAATGGTTCCTGGATCCGTTATGATAAGGCCGGATTCGACGTTGTGTGTCCGGACACATCCACCGCCCATGCCCCTATCTTCGTAGCAGCCGATGGTTGTACGGGGACATCTACAAACTATACCGTCAGAGGGGTCAACACGATAATACGTGAGAAGGCGTATTTCGCGAACTACACGTGGGCTACCACAATCATCCCATCACTACCTCTCCCATACGACGCGCGAGTAGCTCATCGTCTGACGCAACTGGCTGAGATGACCCACGCGTCATCGACTTATGCAGGTGGAGAAAATCTTCGCTACTACATTCTGCTAGCCGTGTTCAGCGTGACGGCCATATTGGTTATCGCCGTCAACATCTTTGCTTGGCGTAGGCTAAGGCGTAAACAGAAGGATCTCCAAGGGAACGTACTGGCCCGTCTAGATGACGTACCCGTTAAACTCAAGTCGTTTGCGTTTAGGGCCGCCTGAACTTGGCCACTTCAGTTCGTGCCTAGGGAATTGTCTGGAATTGTGTTGTGTGTGAAAAGCGGTCCGTATGCTGGCAAAAATGTAGGACAAGAATGACTCACGCCTTTGCATTTGAACAGTTAAAGTATCTCCAGGGCGCCTAATAAAGCATTATAGCCCAATATTATACATTAATATATTCCTAAAGGTATTTTTCGGGCACCTAATAAAATATCAGCCCTATATATTGAATTTCTGCAGAATTACATTGTTATACCATTGTACAATTATATTATCTATTACAAAGAGTGTCAAGTACTCTTTAACAATTATCCATGATCATGCTATAATCATTATTTAGTAACCATTATTCTTAATCAGGTTACCTGTTATCATATTAATCATGTATACATGTTTTGATTTTTACCTTTTTATTATTTTTGGGTACATAATCATTGTTATTACCAAACATGGATCTATATTTTCCATGCATTTATCTTTGTTTATGAATATGTCAACAAGGGTATGTAACAGAACCTTTTTATGCATTTAATCACTTAGTATGTTACGAGCACGCTCCTATGGACAATGTTTAAAGTAATTTTTTTTGTTATTCAAGGCTTGAATAGGTAGCAGTCCGAGCCTAATGTAATAATTACATTATTATATAATTTACAAGATCTGTAAATATAAACCAATGACCTGGGGTCATGGCATTAGGAGGGTTCTACGTGACCAAAGCAGACCTAGATTACGCTATGCGCTGTCTGCAGTAGCCTGATCTAGCTCAAAGCTTTGTCAACATTTTTATGTTATGATAACTTTGCACAACAACTTCCATGGGAAGCGGTTGACCTGTTAACCTACGCCGGAAACTTGTAACTTCCGAGCCGGCAGACTACGTATGTGTTTTTATATGAATTGCTGAGATAGCTAATGTTCCGCTATCGACGCGATGCTTTAGAATGGCAGTTCCACGCCAACGATCAAACATATCGGTCGTCCGACCGAGCTGCATCTCCTAGTATGGAGTTACAGAATAAAGTTGTTATCTTGTCAACTTGCCTGTTTGAATCATCTCCTCTAGTCAAGAAAGAACCTCTCTACTAAGATATCCAAGGGAGATGAGAGGAACCAAACATTACTTACGGATGACAGCCGTAAGGAAAGAACAAAAAGTCTATCGCCAAGCGATAAGACATTAGATATATACTCTTATAAGACATCCTATGTCCATATTTTACCAGCGATAAGGAGCATAGAGGGAAGTACTTGAAAAAAATGGGAGCAACTTTCACATAGTATTTAGGGGCCTTTTATCCTGCGTGGTAAAACCTTTATTTATACATAGCATCACATTTTATATACTTCGTGATCAAGTTACTCATATATACATACATGGTAGAGGGGGTTTCATATCGATTCTAATTACGAAAACACCGAGTTCGACGGTCAGAATCGATATAAACTTATAGCCTCTCTGTTGACCGACTTGATAACGTCATTGTCCGTCCTGATTTCGTTCCCGTCCACTGGACGGTGGTTTGATCCCATGAGGGGACGAAATTATTATCAACTAAAAATTCCCCTTCGGTACATATATGAAATTATATAAATTTAAATTCCGAGGTAGAGCGAATTAGATATTAAAGGACATTTGTAGCTTGAATGATATACTACATGAATCACAGTGATGTGATAATTATTCATATATATATATATATATATTATATATATATATATATAATATAATATATATTATATATATATATAATTATATATATATATATTAATCTATATTATATATTATGTATATATATATATATATATTATATTATATAACATATATACGAGTAAATCTATAGTACACACATATAAAGGTTCCAGATTATCTATCATATCGGTAATCATCAGGGTTCATCAAAAACATCATAATATCCATGGCTTATTATAAAGGAACGTTTCACACATTAACTCAATGCATCATCAGTCTGTAAAGTTAAATCGTACTCATTAAAGATATTATAAATGACAGTGAAATAAAAATAATTCAAAACATTAAATAAAAAAAAAACTTAAGAATTAACTTTACTTTAAAAGAAAGTCACAAGAATTGTGTCATAGTAAAAGAGAGACCCATTGCCTAGCAACCTGTTAGCGTGGAGAAGGAAGAACGAGTGACCAAGACTGCAGACCTACCCAAGACTTCAGTTATGTTAGGTATAGGGGTGCAGCAGACACGTTGGAGTTACAAGACGGAACGAGCGGTTTAATGTCTAAAGACTCAAGGTGGTGAGGTAGTTATTGTGGCTTGTGCCACAAATAATAGAAAAATGATTCTCATTGACTTGAATCTTGCATATAGACCATAGTTTCTAATATTGAAAAATTCAGGTCTGCTAATTGTCTGTCCTGTTCTGAAACTATATCCGATGTGAATACAATATGTCATCTGCAACAACCTTCAGACCTCCTGGGCACTTAGATTTGTAAATAATGTTGGACCTCATGAAGGTCGGCAGTTTGTCTTTTTGGTTGAAAAATATGCGTCATATATATACATATATATATATATATATATATATATATATATATATATATATATATATATATATATATATATATATATATATATACTATATAAATATATACTTATACATAACGTTACTGATGTCTTGATTTCGTCTCTGTCCGCTGGACGGTGGTTCGAACCCACGGGAGGACGAAATTACTATCAACCAAAAAATTCCCCTTTGGTTTACGTATAAGAAAATATATCAATTCCAAGGTAGAGCGAATTAGATATTAAAGGACATTTGTAGCTCGAATAGTTTATATATATATATATATATTATATATATATATATATATATATATATATATATATATATATTATATATATATATATCTGTGTGGGGGTGTGGGGGTGTATGTGTATAATATATTTTAATTAGTCCTGTTGAGCATACTGTATCTATATTAAAACTGCTTTTTTACGTCTTACCTCCCATTAAGGACTAATTCAGGTCTCATTATCTTTTGACAACTGCACCTTTACTTCTATTTAACTCCACCTAAATCCGCTTGCCATAAAAAAGATGAAGAAACGCAACTCTTAATGAAAACAATGAATCGCCTTTATTTAGGCTTCCCTAGGGAAACCACATTCACCAGGAACTTAATTCACGACGCAAGCATAATGCAGTTGACCTGCAAGTGACCTGTCAGTGATCTGCAGTTTATGAGCCAAGGGCGTGGCCCTTTGTACTCCAAGAGTCTGAATAAGTAACTCACAATTCATGTTCTTGCCAATGCCCCTAAGATTAACACGCAGTTACCAGTGGTTGTTAATATGGCTCTGTTTCATATTTGTTTTGAAGATAAGTAAAAATAACCGCCTCGTGGAAATGAAAATTCACAAAGTAAAAAGAAAATACACCCCTATCATAATTAAATAAATAGTGAACAGAATGTATATGTATATCCATGTTCAAATAATACATACTTCTTTCAGATATTTTCATTTGTTCTTAAAAGGAGAAAGATATGGATTTAAAAAAAAAAAATTCAAGAAGGCTGGAAACAAGATAAATTTTTCTGTAGTTCAAATCTTACTTCATAAATTTGTTTCCGGTATAGTATTTGTCTTTTCTACTTATTTTGTGCAATATTGTTTTCCCCATATCTCGGCAAATATAGCTTCCCTTGATACCTTTAACATTCCTATGTTTTTGTTTAATTATATAAGGAAGCGTCGTGATTTCACAAAAACCACCTGAACCCCAAACCTTGATATCAAGCATTAAGACTAAGCTCCCGTCTCAGATTAGAAACGAGTCCTCTTGACGTGTGGATCAAGCAACTATAATCTAGAAAACAGCTTTATTGTTCTCAAACGCCACCTGCTGCGTTATTGTAGTTAAGGAATCTGGAAGGAGAGAATGTAAGGAAACTTGGCCTTTAATGCATACATTTGCTTTGCATGATTTGTTGCTATCTTTAATTGCTTAACGTCTCTGCTTTCATTCTCAAGTCGGGCACCTGAAAAACGTCGTGGATCTGTCTCTTGTCTTTACTAGTTTTGTGCAAAAATCTTATGTCGGTTTCTCGTCAACTTTGAAAATGTTTCATCGAATTAGCATTGTCTTCAGTCATGGGGGAAATAAGTTTATCTCTCTCTCTCTCATACATATATATATATATATATATATATATATATATATATATATATATATTATATATATATATATATATATATATATATATATAATATATATATGTGTGTGTGTGTGTGTGTGTGTGTGTGTGTGTATACATGCATTATTCGTGCTACAAATGTCCATTAATACCTAATTCGCTCTACCTAGGAATTAATATATTTTCATATATGTAAACAGAAGGGGAATTTCGTTTAATTGATAATAATTTCGTCCTCTCGTGGGTTCGAACCACCGCCCAGCTGACAGAGACGAAATCAGGACGGCAGTGATGTTATCGATTTGGCTAACAAGTGAGGTTATAACTTTATACCGCCTCCGACCTTACAAATCACCGTCGAACTTCGGCTATTCGTAATTAGAGTCGATATCCAACCCGCTTTACCATGTTAACACATTCGAACGTTTGACGAACCTAGCCATATAATGAATAATCATCACATCACCGTGATTCATATAATTATTCTAGCTACAAATGTCCTTTAATATCTAATTCGCTCTACTTCGGAATTAATAAATTTTCATATGTATATCGATTCTAATTACGAATAGCCGAAGTTCAACGGTGATTTATAAGGTCGGAGGCGGTATAAACTTATAACCTCACTTGTTAGCCAAATCGATAACATCACTGCCATCCTGATTTCGTCTTTGTCCGCTGGGCGGTGGTTCGAACCCACGAGAGGACAAAATTATTATCAACTTAAACAAAAATTCCCTTTCGGTTTACATATATGAAAATATATTCATTCCGAGGTAGAGGAATTACATATCAAAGGACGTTTGTAGAGCGAATTAGATATTAAAGGACATTTGTAGCTCGAATAATTTATATGAATCACGGTGATGTGATAATTATTCATATATATATATATATATATATATATATATATATATATATATATATATATATATATATATATATATATATATATATATATATATATATAAAGCTACTCCAGTGTTTCACTTTCTTTCGTGGCTTATGCATATGTTTGTGTGTGTGTGTTTCTGAGATGTATACATTTATCTTGTAAAAAGTTAAACGAGTATGCCAAATTTTGTGATACAAAACATTATTTTTAACTAATGTTAATCAAATTTCCCATTCCAAAGTTATATACTTGAATATATAACAATTTTAACATATTCGGTTCACATACACATATACGTTAATATAATGTATTTATTCGAATGCATATATTTTTTGCCCATTTACATGCAAGCCATTATATAAAAAATGTACGAAAAATGTATTTAGGGCTATTTACGACCATTTATCCCAATATAATATGACGTAAAATTGGAAAATACGGAATAAATTACGTATGCAATAGATGTGTGGATATTTGGGAATTTAAAACATATTAACTACAGAGTGTAAACTTATATTAGTTTTATGTTGGAACGTTTGACAGCAATGGTTATTGATAGGTAATATTCAGATATATATATATATATATATATATATATATATATATTATATATATATAATATATATATATATATATATATATATATATATATGCACAAACGCACTTACACATAACACACACACACACACACACACACACACACACACACCACACACACACACCACATATATATATATATATATATATATATATATATATATATATATATAATATATATATACATATATATATATATATATATATATATTATATATATATATATATATATATATGTATATATATATATATATATAATATATATATATATTATATATTATTATATATATATATATATAATATATATTATTATATATATATATATATATATTATATATTGTGTGTGTGTGGTGTATATATATATTATATATAATATATATATATATATATATGTATATATATAATATATATATATATATATATATATATATTATATATATATAATATATATATATATATATATGTGTGTATTATATATATTATATATATATATATATATATAACTATATATATTATATATATATATATAATATATTATATATATATATATTATAATTAATATATATATATTATATTATACTTACTATATATACTATATATATATATATATATATACACACTACACACACACAACACACACACACACACAACACATATATATATAATATTATATTATATTAATATATTATATTATATTATTATATATTAATATATATATATATATTTATAATTAAATATTATATTATATAATTTATAATATAATATAATATATATATATATATATACATTTTTATAATATATTTTATATTATATATAATATATATACATTATATATAATATTATTTATAATGTATACATTATATAAATAATTATATATAGTATTATATATATTAATATATATTATATATATTAATATATATATATATATGCAGAAGCCAGGTACTATATCGTACCTCTAAGTAAATGGGGATACATTCCATAATTAAGTAAAATCCTCTTGTAGTTTAAAATATATATCTCTTGTACAGGATTAAAGCTTTCGACCATCCACTGTGGTCTTGTTCACTAAAATGTGATATGTCACCTAAGGAACTAACAAGTAAGAGCACAAACATTTGAAAAAAAAAAAAAAAAAAAACGGTTAAGTAACAAGCTAGTTTATATTAAGAATGATCAGGCGGTTGAGCCCTCGTTCTTTCCTGAATTCGTCTTGATCTTCGTGGGGGAATGTTTCTATTGTCAACTGCTTGTTCTCTGTTGGTTGGGTGGTTTGTTGGAGAAATGACCTACATATCTCTTCACAAATATCTGTATTTTCTGAAATACCAGTATTTCCTGCAAAGGTCTCGTTTAATGAAATTAACGCCCTTCTACTACTCGTCTCAAAGTCCGGTCGTTACATGCAAAAACAACCTTTGTACCTTTAAAATTTATTGCGTGGTTTTTCTCCCATGTATGTTGCGCAATTGCACTGTATGAACTTCCCCTTCTGCAAGCAGCAACGTGTTCCAGAGAAGAACACGTTGCTGCTTGCAGAAGGGGAAGTTCATACAGTGCAATTGCGCAACATACATGGGAGAAAAACCACGCAATAAATTTTAAAGGTACAAAGGTTGTTTTTGCATGTAACGACCGGACTTTGAGACGAGTAGTAGAAGGGGCGTTAATTTCATTAAACGAGACCTTTGCAGGAAATACTGGTATTTCAGAAAATACAGCTATTTTTGAAGAGATATGTAGGAAAGGGAAAATTTCAAACTTTAGAAATATATGTGCCAATAACGATGCTGCCTCCTCTCCTGTTTACTCCAATCAGGTCATTTCTCCAACAAACCACCCAACCAACAGAGAACAAGCAGTTGACAATAGAAACATTCCATCACGAAGATCAAGACGAATTCCGGAAAGAACGAGGGCTCAACCGCCTGATCATTCTTAATATAAAATAGCTTGTTACCTGACCGTTGTTTTTTTTTTTTTTTTTTTTTTTTAAATGTTTGTGCTCTTACTTGTTAGTTCCTTGAGGTGACATATCACATTTTAGTGAACAAGACCACAATGGATGGTCGAAAGCTTTAATCCTGTACAAGAGATATATTTTAAACTACAAAGGATTTTACTTCATTGTGGATTGTATCCCCATATATATATATATATATATATTATATATATATATATATATATATATAATATATATATATATATATATATATATATATATATATATATATATATGATACTATATAACTGGTTATTCCCTATCAATAATCGGTGCTATCAAATTTTGTAAATGATGTTGTTATTAGTTACTGGACTATTCTTAATTAGCACATCTTTAATGGTATTGTTATAAGAGAAAGCAACATTTACATTAATAGATATAAATATTGATTTTATGATTTGAAATCCACGAAAGTAAGGCAAGCTAAGTACATTATTTACTACACTATAAAAGTTTTTGTGAGCTTTTTGATAACATAAATCAATTATATGAGGTGGGTGGCAAAGACCATTTCCTATCTTTTCTATATATTCTATTTCTTGTTCAAGACATTATGGACTCTCAATAAAATAAAAATTCCACACCTGGGCAGAATTAAGACGGTGACCAAGACTCTCAGAAAATCGAACCCTTTTGCCTTTACCAACCCAGAAACCCCTAGTTAAATCCCTGATTAACGTCCAACAAAAGACAAACCCCAGAGACCAGGAGTATAGAAAATCACATGCCTGGACACTGAACAATCTTACATCGGTTTCACAGGAAAATAATTTTCACAAAGATTAATACAACATAAATAGCCAGTTAGGTATGGACAACAGAGCTCAGCTATTTTTAACCTTATAAGTAACCATAACCACAGAATAAACTAGAATTTGTCACATATAATTTGCAGCAGCAAATGCCGGTACAAAAGCCAGATGGTAGAGTCAGCCGTGATTAAACAAAGACATCGTAAAGGGTGCCTGGGATTCAGATATCTTAGATAAAATCTTCCTTCAGCCAATGCTTTAGAAGAAATCATCAACCGGGGTGACATAGTTAAATGGCTTACCTGGTATAATACTGACTTTTCTGTAACTTTCTCATTCATTACCTGTCTGAAGAGAGAGACAGCAGTCTCTGAAATATTGAACTTACTGTGTATATTTTGGCATTTGTGTGGGCTCCTTTTAGTAGATGGAGTTCTATTGTAATAGGACATTTTTACTAGTCACATATATATATATATATATATATATATATATATATATATATATATATATATAGTAATATATATGTATATATATATATATATATACTATATATATATATATATATATACATATATAATCTTAGGAATATATTTTCCTTATCAGACTTCTTAGCAAAGCAGAATATTATCCTAGATCTAAAATTCAAATACTATTCAGTAGTTCTTTAAATATCCCTGTTGGAGTTGTTATTAATCATTAATTACCTTTGATCAATATATATATATATATATATATATATATATATATATATATATATATATATATATATATATATATATATATATCTCGAAGGAAGTAGTAGGGAAAGGCATCCTCATCTTTCAACAGTTTATTTCAATGCTGATGTTTCGCGACGAATTCCAAGTCGCATTTTCAAGGCTAAAAAATATATATTATTACGAACATTAATAATTAATTAATTTAATTTTTTAGATTAAAATGTCATGGCAACTGCTCTCAATAAAGTAAAAAGTTAAAAGTTAAAAAGTTAAAACAATTCAACCAAGCACCTCCAAAGTCAGACATATTAAAAGTACAGGACTTCACTAAAATTTCCGAAACACTTACCTATATAAAAGAAAGAGTAAGACTAACACAATATTGGTAAAAATACAGTGAGGCAAACCAGCTGCCCAAACTAGGCTATGAACACTTTTACATAGGACGTTTGGGTATTTAATGAGGGTACAGTCTTTTTGGAAACGCATGGCCAGACTCGGACGTCTGGTGATGACTCATGCTTAGGTCTCTCAGGCCTTCTCAATTCAAGATGGCGATAGAGAATGTCTAGAGAATGGAGGCTTTCAGTTCAAAGGGTCAACTTATATAGACAGGGATGAATGAGTCTTGTTATGAGAAATCTTAACTTTCCTTGGTTCTGGCTTTAAATCTTGAACAATATACTATATATATTATATATATATATATATATATATATATATATATATATATATATATATATATATATATATATATATATATATATATATATATATATATATATATATATATATATATATATATATATATATATATATATATATATATATTATATATATATATATATATATATATATATATATATATATATATATATATATATATATTATATATTATATATATATATATATATATATATATATATATATATATATATATATATAATATATATATATATATATATATATATATATAATATATATATATATATTCTTTTAGCAGGCTGGTATAAGTATCATTTCATATTTAATTCGTTTTCCCATTTTCTTTTTACTTCTGTTTGTTATCTATTTCATAGTTTAATTTTCACTACTGTATTTATTTTTTGGTCTCTAATAGGATGCTCCCCCTACTAAGTTCATTGAGCTTAAAGTTAATAATAATAATAATAATAGTAATAATAATAATAATTGTTTTTATTGTTACTATTATTAATATTCTATCATAGTCATCCTATTCGAGTGGGTGATTTTATAGTTCCCGGTTGCATCCTACCTCCTTAGGAATACAGCACTTTTCTTACTATGTGCGCTGTTCCCAGGAGCACACGCTTCTGCATGACTCGTGGAGCTACATTAGCATCTGATTTTTCCATGTTTCTATTCAGGGATGTTGGGATCGTGCTTAGTGGCCCTATGATTATGGATACAATTTTTTCTGGCATATCCCATATCCTTCTTATTTCTATTTTCAGGTCTTGATACTTGTCAAGCAAAGTCACGTCTGGTCTATTTGCATGTATCACTATATCTGTTCTGATACCATAGTCCCAGAGGATCTTTGTCTGATCGTTCTATTACTCTACTGAATAATGCCTCTCTTTTACTAGTTCTGTGCAAGTGCCGGACATTAGCTTTCTATGTGGTTTATGGCCTCGTTTTTCATATTATACCTCCTGCATATGGGTGAGATGTTATTCCCATCCATCGTTCTTTGCAGATATCTGGTTCTTAGAGCCTGGTCTTGTGCCATAGATAGCATCCCTTCTGTTTCTTGAGTTTTCCCCTCTGTTGCCTTGTCATTTATCATCACTGGCCAGTTCTATGTTATTATTATTATTATTATTATTATTATTATTATTATTATTATTATTGTTATTATTATTATTATTATTATTATTATTATTATTTATTATTATTATTATTATTGTTGTTGTTGTTGTTGTTGTGTTTTAGCAAAGTAACAGGTACAAGTACTTCGATACGATGATAAAAATGAAATTATTGGTTTTTCCTAATATTATTTAAATATTGTCCCTCGATATATTCTCATCCAAATATCTTAAGGTCAATTTCTGTTACTATAAGATAAATACTGTTCAGTAATCTCTCTCTCTCTCTCTCTCTCTCTCTCTCTCTCTCTCTCTCTCTCTCTCTCTTGATACAGAAAGCTATAAAAAACAGTAAAAACGAATGGAATTAATTACTTTTGCTGACCCTAGGGTTTTAATTACAGTTTAGCGGAATCTTCATATAACAAAACAGACATGAAAATATTCTTTAAATCATTGCTGCATATAATTTGCAAATTTTTTTTACTGTTAAATGCATCATGAACATTAAGCAACATCTTCCTTTGATATTGTATCAATGGAGTTCCGTTCATTAAAATTACACAGGTGATTGGTTCGTGAGGTAATTCCATTATCAATCCCAGATCTCTCTAACGAAGATGTAAGGAGTCTTTGACCAAAATAATTTGTGGAAATTAGAATCTAAATTTTCAGTTCTTATTTTGTCTCATCTGTATCATCGTTTTCGCAAAAAAGTAAATAAGATAAAATAATTATTTATTAGATTTAGGATTAAGAGGTCGCTTGAAAACATATTCCAAGCCGGCTGATTTGTGAAGTTTTATAGAGTAAACACTTATTTGAATGTAAGATATCTGGTCCCTAAATGAGTCCTTTGCAGTTTTTAAATCGTCTCGTTAATATAATGGTTTTTGCCCCTCCACCCCCTTACCCTCCCTCACCTAAAAATACTGAATAAAATTAAATAAGTAGAAAATATATGTTTTTGGATTAGCAGGTCACTGAATGTCAAATATTTAGCCACGAGAGTTTCCTTACTAAATGAAAGACTTAATAAAAAGTAACTTCAATTCTGTAATCTGTACCCACAGAATGTATTCTTGTATATACATATGATTGTTTATCATATCACCGTGATTTATATAAATGTATTAATCTACAAGTAACCTTTAACATCCAATTCGTTCTACCTCGGAATTAACATATTTTCATATATGTTACCCGAATGAAAATTTTTTAGTTGATAATAATTTCGCTCCCTCGTGGATTCGAACCAGAACACAGAGGAGAAATCAGACTTCATTGACGTCTTTACCGACTAGCCCAATAAGTGAGGTATAAGTTGATCCGGATTCCGACCTTACAAATCACTGTCGAACTCAGATATTTGCAATTAGAATCAATATCCATAGACGTTCGCTATGTTAATAATGTTGTACGTTTGCCGCACGTAGCCATATTATGAATTTTCATCACATCACTTTGATTCATATACATGCATAAAGCTACAAATATCCTTTAATATCCAATTCGCTCTACCTCAAAAATAATATATTTTTGGATATGTTAACTGAAAGGGAATCTTTTAGTTGATAATTTTGTCCTCACGTGAATTCGAACCAGCAAACAGATTTCTCCTAATAAAACTGGTTCGAATCCACAAAAGGATGAAATTATATACTAAAAAATTACCCTTCGGTTAACATACATTAAAATATATTAATTACGAGGTAGAGCGAATTGAATACTAAAGGACATTTGTAGCTTAATGCATGTATATGAATCACGGTAATGTGATAAAAATTCATAATATGAATACGTGCAGCACATGTACGACTTTGTTAACATGGCATAGCTGGGTGGATGTCGATTCTAATTACAAATATCGGAGTTCAACAGTGATTTGTAAGGTCGGAATCGGTATCAACTTACACCTCACTTGTTGGTTGAGTCGGTAAAGACGTCATTGAAGTGCTGATTTCTCCTCTGTACGCTGGTTGGAATCGGCGAGAAGACGAAATTATTATCAACTAAAGAATTCTCCGTTGGTTTACACATAAAAGATATTAATTCCGAGATCGAGCGAATCGGATATTAAAGGACATTTGTAACTTTATGCATATATTATATATATATATATATATATATATATATATATATATATATATATATATATATATTTTATATATAGTATATGATATATACTATATATATATATATATATTCATATATATATATAATATATATATAGATATATATATATATACTATATATATAGATATATATATATGTATTTTACATATCTATATATATATATATATATATACATTTCTATATATGTATATATGTAGTATATAGATGATAATATATATATATATATATATATATAATAATACTATATATATATATATATATATATATATGATTATAATATATATATCTATATATATATATATATATATATTTATATATATAGATATATGTATATATATATATATATATATATATATATATATATATATATAATATCTATATATAAATATATATATATATATATATATATATATATATATATATATATATATATATATATATAATATATATATATATATATATATATATATATGAATAATTATCACATCGAACCGTGATCCATTTATATATCAATTCAAGCTACAAATGTCCTTTAATATCTAAATTCACTTTACCTCACAAATGATATATTTTCATATATGTACCGAAGGGGAATTTTTTAATTGATAATAATTTCGTCCCCCCATGGGATCGAACCACCGTCCAAGTGGACGGGGACGAAATCAGGACAGTCAGTGACGCTATCCAATCAGCCAACAGAGACGCTATAAGTTCATATCAATTCTGACCTTACAAATCACCCTCGATCTGGATGCTTTCGTAATTAGAATCGATATGGAACCCCGTCTACCATGTTGGACAATTCGAGCGTTTGATAGAACGTAGCCTTTTGTTATGAATAATTATCACATCGAACCGTGATCCATTTATATATCAATTCAAGCTACAAATGTCCTTTAATATCTAAATTCACTTTACCTCCCAAATGATATATTTTCATATATGTACCGAAGGGGAATTTTTTAATTGATAATAATTTCGTCCCCCCATGGGATCGAACCACCGTCCAAGTGGACGGGGACGAAATCAGGACAGTCAGTGACGCTATCCAATCAGCCAAACAGAGCGCTGTATGATGATTATCATTATTATTCTTTTTTTTTTTAGTCTATCACTGTCATCCTAGTCGACTGAGGGATTTTTATAGTGTGAGGTTCCGGGTTGCATCCTGCAGGAGTCCTGGAGCTACTTCAGCATCTAGTTTTTCCAGATTCCTTTTCGGGGATCTTGGGATCCTGCCTAGTATCCCTATGATGATGGGGACAATTTCCACTCGCATGCCCCATACCCTTCTTATTTCTGTTTTCAGGTCTTGATACTTATAACTTTTTTTCTCTTTTTTTTTCTGGTGTCCCATGTGATTGTGACATCAATGAGTGAGACTTTTTTCTTTATTTTGCCAATCTTTGCCTGATCGTTTTCCATCATTCCATCAGGTTGGTGTTTGTACCACTTATTACTGCAAGGTACCTGGTGTTTCTTGCACAAGCTTTAGTGGAGGGCTTTTGCTACTGAATCATGCCTCCTTTTGTACTGCTTCTGCGCAAGTGCCGGACATTCACTTGCTATATGATTTATGGTCTCGTTTTTCATATTGCACTTCCCGCGTATGGGTGAGATGTTATTTTCGTCTATCGTTCCTTGAACATATCTGGTTCTTAGGGCATGATTTTGAGCAGGTATTAGTATTCCTTCTGTTTCCTTCTTGAGTTTTCCCCTCCATAGCCATTTCATCGCTGGCCAGTTCTTTGGTCTGTCTCACGTACTGTCCGTGCACTGGTTTGTTGTGTCATTCCTCCATTCTGTTTATCATTCTCCTGTCTCTGTATTTTCTGGGTCTTCGTCTACTTTTATCAGTCCTTCTTCCCATGCACTTCTGAGCCACTGGTTTTCACTGGTTTTCAGATATTGCCCAGCTTTTCTCGATGTTGATGCGGTTCTTTATGCTTAGTAGTCCTCACCCTCCTTCCTTTCATGCTATGTATAGTCTGTCTGTATTTGCTCTTGGGTGTAGTGCTTTGTGTATTGTCATATGTTTCCTAGTTTCCTGGTCTATGCTGTAGAGTTCAGCCATCGTCCACTCCACTACTCCTGCACTGTATCTGATTACTGGTACTGCCCATGTGTTTATGGCTTTCATCATATTTCCAGTGTTGACTTTTGGCTTGAGTATTGCCTTAGTTCTCTGCATATATTCTTTCCTGATCGTATATCTTCTCCTTCTATTATTCCCAGGTATTTTGCATCCTGCCTCATCTA